>NC_044980.1:7553270-7861923 GCF_008728515.1 Papio anubis
GTTGGAGATACTGTCCTTGAGCCCTATCTATTCTCAGCATACTGTTTTCAAAGGCCCCTGCACAACAAAGTACCACAAACTGGGTGGCTTAAATCACAGAAATGTATTGTGTCATAGCTACGAATCCAAGTTTATGGTACCTTCAGAGTTGAAGTAGAATCTGGCCCAAGATTCTCCCTGGCTCCTGGTGGTTTGTTGGCAATGTTTTGTATTCCTTGGCTTTCTTGAAGAATCTTATCTCTGCTTTCATCTTTACATGGCATTCTCCCTACACTGGGGTTTGTCTCCAAATTTCTCATTTTATAAAGAAATAATCTCCAAATAAAGTTAAATTCTGAGGTACTAGGGTTTAGGACTTGATCATGTGAATTTTTAGGGGACACTATTCAACTCATAACCGTAAATTTGTGCATTTATATTTTTTGCTATGATAACAATACTGCCTTATTTTTCCAATATGTATATTCCATGTTAAATTATATTTGTTTGTCTTCAAATTGATTTATGTACAGATGGGGTCTCACCATGTTGCCCAGGCTGGTCCTGAATTCCATGCCTCAAGCAACTCTCCCACCTCAGCCTCCCAAAGCGTTGAGATTACAGATGTGAACCAATGCATTGGTTATTTTGTTTAATTTTAGATCTCTTATCCAGTGCTTATCATCAACTTGGAGATGATATTTTCTTCCCTTTTATTTCAATATTTTTGCCATTTCAATAGTTATTTGTAGCCCTATAATAATATCAAATAGGGAAAAAAATCTATTCATTTTAGAGTCAATTGATTCATTGGTAAATGGTTTGAAAATTGCTGGTAAAAATTGAATCTGGAGATCATGTTTAAACTCAATTATGCATGCCAATATTGTTCCCAACACTATAAATAACCCAGTCTTGATTATAAGTTATCAGTGATTTATTCCAATTCACAATTCTTTTAAAAAATCAAACAGTAACTTCTTTGTGCACAAAAAATGCTTTTAAACTTGATGTTTTAAAACAATGTTTGGTTTATTTTTGTACTAGTCAGTTATCTCCAGAGAAACAGACATGTGTATATAGAGAGATAAATTTTATTTTAAAGAATTGGCTTACACAATTTTGGAAGCTGACAAGCATAAAATCTGCAGGTTAAACTGCCAGGCTGAAGACCCAGGAAAGAACTGATGTTACATCCTCAAGCCTGAAGGCAGTCTGGACGCAAAATCCTTTCTTCCTTGGGGAACCTGAGTCATATATCTTAATGCCTTCAACTGGCAGGATGAGGCCTACTCACATTATGGTTTGTAATCTGCTTTACTCAAGGTATACTGATTGAAATGTTAATATCATCTGAAAAAAAAAACAGTCTTCATAGCAACAATTTGATCAGTGTTTGACCCAAAACTGGCCAAACTGGGTACTATGTCCTACCTATGATGACATATAACACAACATATCACAATCCTGTGTTATTAAATCCTGTTAGGCCTCAAGGTGAAGGCCTAATCTGTAGTTCACACAGACAGAAGTGAAAGCATCTCACATGTTAATAACTGATCACCATTCACACAGACACACACACAAATCCATATCTAGTTTTAATATTCTTCCTGAAAAAAAAAAAAGAAAAAATATCTAATCAGAAAAATAAAAGAAAAAGAAAGTTGTTCAAAGAGTTAAAACACTATTTGGCCAGTTATATTATGGTTTGGGAAAACGTAGTTGAATTAAACTGTTGCAATGTGTCCTATGAATGTAATCAATGCAAAATAGGGAATCAATGTTCAGTTAAAATCTCAATGTGTGTGTCCTATTTTGATGAGTGTAGGTAAATTTTAACCAGCCTAAATTATCTTTATAAAATGCATGCACAATTGTTGGGCTAGAGATTGTTTTTCAAACCATGCCAGAAAAAGTCAGATCTAGCCTCAGCTCAAGTATCTACCCTGCGTGCAATGCATCGCATATTCCAGTTATGGTAATTTATTCATCATTTGCCAATGTTGTATCTGGAATGCTGCCGGAAATGCTCTTCCATCACTCCCGTCACCTACATTCCTTCAAAATTCAGCCCACAAATCACTCCATGTATCATTTTCTGACTTTCTTTAAGTCCTAAGTTCTAGTATAATACTGTAGTGTTTTGTATGAACTTCAGTGTGAGTGTGCACATCATATTAAACTGTGATCAACCATGCACCTATCTTTTGCTGGATTGTGCTGCATCAACTTGGCTAAAGTTATAAACTATATTTCCCAGTTCCTTGAGAAGCTTGAATATTTTTATTTTATTTATTTTTTAGAGATGGGTTCTCACTCTTTTGCACAGGCCGGAAGGCAGTACATATTCATAGCTCACTGCAGCCTCAAACTCCTGGGTTCAAGCAATCCTCCTGCTTCAGCCTCTCAAGCTGGGACCAGAGGCACACACCATCGCAGTTGGCTAAGAATCAAGTTTACAGTTCAAAGAAAGAATCTGAGAAAGATTTGGAAAATGGAAACCTTTTAAATTATTTATTTGTATAATCAAACAGAAAGGTTTCATGTCTAGTGAACAAATGGATGTCTCACTTGAATCACCACAGTAGAGTTTATAGCCCTATTCACAGGCCAAGAGCCTTTTGAATGGAATGGAAGCCTGATCTCTTTAGGGAAGGAACAATACTACACTGTCAGAAATTAAGAATTTAAATCTTCCTCTTATTCATTTCCAAAGTGCCTGAAACTCTTTACTAGGTCACTGTGCTTTGTGGAAGAGAAATAAATGCTCTTCATAGGCTCCAAAGTGATACTTATTCTTAGGAACCCAAAGTGTTGTTATGGTTCATTAGTCAAAGTAGGAGTTTACAGAATTGGTTAACGTAGTTTTAGCACAGTTCTATCTCACATGGGACCTGAAGGTCCCCACATCTATTCTGTGGTATTTTTTTTCCTCCAATTTCAAAATGCAAAGTTGGAATCAAAATACTCAGCCCTGGAAATATTTCTACATGTGTTTCTTGATTTGTGGACTGAGGACTATTACAGAAGAAATATGAAGTTGAACTGTCTCTACCACCAAAGTAATAAAAGCAATACCACACTCACGGAAGAGATGTGGAGATTGGAGCCTCCATCAGGAACGTACAGGATGCAGGGGCTGTGCAGGAGACTTGGATCTTGGAAAACAGCAATAGAATATCATAAACTTAATCCTACGGCGACTCCAATGGTAACTGTTGTTCAGTTGTGTGTGTGTGTTTATTTCGTTGAAAAAAATGAATAGAGTCAATTACCGGGTATGGGGCTATAAATCTGGTGAATGCTTTTACGGCTATATTTTTTAATGAAGGATACTGAAATAGTTTGCTTTTACGTGGCAAAATTGTCTAACTTCTAGACTATATCAACTCTCTACTCTTATGTCATAATATAATCCATGAGAATCTTGGTGACCTCTGCATTCCACAGGACATGATGCTGGCCCTCTACAGTGCTGAGCAGACCCGGTGAGCACAAAGTCACAAATATCCCAGACACTCTGACCAGAGACATACATGTATACCAGGGACAGGAATAAATACCTAAAAATGCAAGACGCTGCCACCTTCTTCGATGTCTTGGTGAGAGGTCCAGTGTTCAGAAGGCACATTGAGATACAAGGCGAAGGCCTCTTTGGATCTGTAGTGTGCTATCTCTTGAATGAGAAATTTTAGAAGCTATCAGTATTGAATGGTGACCAGAGGAAAATACTGCTCTACATATAGGTCTGGGCTGTCATACAAACTGATCTGCTACCGGGGCCTCATGACCTAGCAGATCCAAAAGTATTCAACGTATTTGTGGCAGATGCAAATGCTGTTTAGAACCTTTGGGAGGTCGCTGTAGAAGCACAATGCAAAACTTCAGGATTTTGGAGCAAAGCGCTGTCATCATTTGCATACACAGTGTTCTCTTTTGATAGCTCCTGGTGTGCTACAGGAGCTATCAAAAGAAGAAGTAGAGACAGAATGTGTGACTCTGAGCCACTAAGTAAACATTCAACCTCTTCTGCCCTTCAAGAACTGGGAAATGTCGGAAAAAACAAGCAATGAATTATGTAGATAGCAGCACTCCATTACAAGTTGTAGTTTCATATATGAGACTGGTCTCAAGCAAGACCTAAAGGTAAAAGTAAGAGGCTCAGATTTGCATGGCTCCTCCTCTTGCTGAATTAACCGTTGTTTCTCAATGCAAGCATATTGTAACATTTTGATGGAAGAGGAAAATACTGAGTCTTGCTTACGGATAATTCTATGTAACATGCTGGCATCACCTAAAAGTGGAGAACTGCAAGATTACTGCCCCATCCAAAAAAAACCCTTCAGCAGCCCCATTCTTCAGGAACCGTGAAGGACTATGGCAAGGTAAACACTTTCTGTGGGTAGAACTCCAAAAAATGCCCCCAAGTGTTCTTTTTCCTGGAAGGAAATTATCAGGGTTGTATATCTATGTACATAAGCTAATAGATTGTGCAGATAATCCAAAATCTCAAAGGACCAGAATTGGAAAATGAGTAACAAAGAGGTATGGGGAAGAGATGTGTCACAGTATAAAGATATTTTTGTCCTACCGTAAGTGCTATGAAAGAAATTCTGGGGTATAGAATGGGGTATGTAGAAGGGATTAAATCAGTAATTATTAGGATTTAGAAGTGAAGTCACCATACTTTTAAAAAACGATGTAATGTAGAGCTTGTCTCCAGAAAAAATACATGTATATGGTACATACTTCACATTTTCTGAAGGTTCATGAACCTTCTAACCAAAACGATGTCTACAAATATCTTAGACTAAAGGTTCAAAACATCATTTTCAATAGCACAGATCTGATAAGAATTGGAAATCCTTTTCAAATCTGATTTCAAAGTGAACAAAACACGCTTTAAAGCCTAGCCTCCAAGTAGACAGACTACTTAACTGGGTGCTTTAACATATTAGAATCTCTCCAGTCTCTTTCCTATTCAGTCTGTTTTATTCTCTTTGCCTTCGTCACTCTGTAAAACACAAGAACCAGAACATTTTATGAATAATCTTAGAGATCAACTAACCTAACCCCTTCTCCCTGAGTTTTACTGATGAATAAACAGACCCCAAAGGTAAAGTGAGGCACCAGCATAGTGTGACAAAATCAGACATAATCATTATAATTAATAGTTACAGTATACTTTCTTTGTGCTACCATGTTTGTTTTACACGTACTAAATAACATGTGCTACCATGTTCGTGTTTTACATGTATTGAATAACTTAATTCTCACACAATTCTACTAGTATCATCTCCAAGGAAACTATGACTTGAGAATTAACTTGTCCCAAGTCACATGGTTGGCATGTAATGAAAGTACCTGGTACGTGGCCTGACATGGGTGGGCATTAAGGGAGAAAATAATAGCAGTTTCTTTCCTTCTTCTTGTTCTTCTTGTTCTTTCTTGATGGAACCATCTGACAATGAAAGGACCCAGACTCAATTTTCCCAACTTCAGAGCCTTTTCTACCCCTGATCCCTCATTCCTGCCTTTCTTGCCATTCCTGTTCTGTGTCTCAACCTGACAATGAAAGATTTATGTCTGATCAAATGAAACTCACATACTTTCTATGATTTAAAGTCAGAAGTTTCCCTTGTCAATTTCCCTTGCCACCTCAAAGAAAAGCTTATCTACATTAAGTTCCTTTTTACTGATTTGTATTTTTATGTTCCCCCAAAATTTCACATTGATATACAAGAATCTTCTGTTGCTCGTTTAAATAATTCTCTGCTTGACTCAATGATTATAAATATTTATCTCCAAAATAATATGATCTATTTTTCTTTATTTATCCTCACTGTATATTTCCTTTAACTGAGATCCAGCCATCTGACATATCTAGGTAGACTTGATTTGATATAAAATTATAAACTAACTGTCTTAAGAAAATGTCCAAAGTGACTAACATTGGTTAGGTCGGTAAATATCCTGCTCTTCTGGAAACTGTCTGCTTCTCTTTCCGTAAAATGGTTACGTTTCTTTAACTATTTTCTTCTGGTTCAAATGCTTTACCACATGACTTCTGTTTTAGATGATTATGGAAAAGAAAGTCAAAACACTGCTGAGTATAAAGCATTCCTGGACTCTGAAACATCAAAACTTCAAACATTAATTATTCTAGTCTAAGTTATAACCAGTTTATCTTGAAACTAATGAAAAAAAATGAGAGCTAAATGTGTTTAGCGTAAGTCAGATAGATTATATTTAATCAGTGAACATGAATTAAGAGTTTAACAATATTATGCATGAAAAGAATAAAAATGAGGGAATAGCATATTTTCTAGTTTTCTAAACAAAATGCAGCTTTTCATGGCAAGCAATTGACTTTCCCAAGTGGTTTTATTAATTGAAAACCTGAGGGACTAAAAGTTTATTCAGTCATACTTATTTTATTGTACACTTTGCTTTATTGTGCTTCACAGATACTGTCTTTTGTATACATATATATATACATACATTGAATGGCTGTGGCAGCCTTGCATTGAGCAAGTCTATCAGCGCCATTTTTCCAACCGCATGTGCTTAGTTCATGTATCTGTGTCAAATTTTGGTAATCCTCACAATATTTCAAACTTTTTCTTATTATTATATCTGTTATGATGATAGGTGGTGAGTAATCTTTGATGTTACTATTATAATTGTTTGGGGGTGCCAAAAGCCACACCCATATAAGACTTTAAACTGAATTGGTAAATATGTGTGTTCTGACAGCACCACCAATCATCTGTTCCCCATCTCGCTCCCTCCCATGAAGTCTCCCTGTTCCCTGAGACACAATGTTAAAACTAGGCCAGTGAATAACCCTACAGTGGCCTCTAGGCATTCAAGTGAAAGGGAGACTTGCAAGTCTCTCACTTTAAATCAAAAGCTTGCAATGATTAAGCTTCGCAAGGAAGGCATGTCAAAAGCTGGATAGGTTGAAAGCTAGGCCTCTTGTTCCAAAGGGTTAGCCAAGTTTTGAATGCAAAGGAAACGTTCTTGAAAAAAAATTAAAAGTGCAACCTCAGTGAATATAGGGATAAGAAGAAAGTAAAACAGTCTTTTTGCTCATCTGGGGAAAGTTTTAGCAGTCTGGATAGGTCAAATCAGACATATCATTCCCTTAAGCCAATGTTTAATCCAGAACAAAGCCCCAGTTCTCTTCTTTTCTATGACGACTGAGAGACATAAGAAAGCTGCAGAAAAGTTTAAAGCTGGCAGACACTGGCTGATGAGGATTAAGGAAAGAAGCTGTCTCCATACATAAAAGTGCAACGTGAAGCAGCAAGTGCCAATGTAGACACTGCCACAAGTTATCCAGAAGATCATTGATAAAGGTGGCTACACTGAACAACAGTTTTTCAGTGTAGACAAAATAGCCTTATGTGGAATGAGATGCTGTCTAGGACTTCATCTGACATGCTTTATTGTGATAATCACTTTATTGAGGTGGTCTGGAACTGAATCCCCAATATCTCTGACATATGCCTGTAATTTGCAAGGGGGGAAAACAACTTTCTGCTATTACATTCAAAATGGATTTTGAAGGGGTCAGTTTTCCTTTTTCTTCCTTTTCTTTTTTTTTTGAGACGGAGTCTTGCTCTATCACTCAGGCTGGAGTATAATGGCACAATTTCTGCTCACTGCAACCTCCACCTCCTGGGCTCAAGCAATTCTGCTACCTCAGCCTCCCAAGTAGCTGGGACTATAGGCACATGTCACCGTGCCTGGCTAATTTTTGTATTTTAGTAGAGATGGATTTCACCATATTGGTCAGGCTGGTCTTGAACTCCTGATGTCGTGATCTGCCCACCTTGGCCTCCCAAAGTGCTGGGATTACAGGTGTGAGCCACTGCCCCTGGCCCAGGAATCAATTTTCTATATCACTTGACTTTCTTTGCTCAGAAAGTTCAGCAACATGTTGCTCTAGGTCTTTGTTTAAAAAAATGCTATTGTGCCCAAATTATTAGAAACTTTCTAAGACTTAGTATCTGTTTCTTTATTAGAACTAAGAAAAAGAGAGATCACAGGTAGTGTCTGATCAAAAACCACAAGTATGCTGCACACTTGGCCTATTTAGGATTCAAGTTAGAAACTGTTAACCGAGAGATGTTAATTATCTTCTTTTTAAAAGTTGCTTGTAGATCCCCTTTTTCAGCCCAGAATATTTCATAAAATGACACTGATATGTTTTGAATATATGTCCCCACCAAATCTCACGCTAAATTTTAATCCCCAATGTTGGAGGCAGGGGCCAGTGGGAGGTGTTTGGGTCATGGAGGCAGATCCCTCAGGCTTGGTGCTGACTTCCTGATACGGAGTTCCTGCAAGATCTGGTTGTTGCAAATTGTGTCACCTCCCCACTGTTTTTCTCTCTTGCTCCTGCTGGCCTTCCACCATGAATAAAAGCTCCCTGAGGCCTCTCCCAGGAGCCTAACAGATGCCAGCACCATGCTTGTACAGCCTGCAGAACTGTGAGCCATTTAAACCTCTTTTCTTTATAAACTACCCAGTCTCAGGTATTGTACTGTATTTCTTTAAAGAATGGACTAATACGGACATACCATTTTTTTGTGTGTGGTAAATTCTTCCAATTTCTCACCTTGTATTCCCAGCGCTGCCCTAACCGGACCTGGGGAGTTTCATCTTACTTCTTTCAATACAAAGATTGTGAATATCTACGAACTCTTTTAAGACAATTTGTATTCTGCCACCAGGCTTCCTAAGCCTCCTTGTGGATCCACATGCAACAGAATTAGAACTTTCAAGGCAGTCACCAAACATGTAATTGACAGCTTTTTTAAAAAAATTCAAAATGAGATTAACAAGCACCAAAAGTGTTATTCTCTTGTATTTCTTTTAGCAGCATTCCATCACTATGTTTCTTCCATTTCAGAAATCTGCAAAACTGCTGTAGAATATCAAGCAATTGTTCTTGTAAAGTGAATTTTTGTTTTTTAGCTCACTGCAAAACATCTATTCCCCCATGTTTTAGTCTTTTGTTCATTCTCTTCCAAGTTTGTACTTGGGAAAACAACAGGACACCAACCAGACAAGCTCATTACCATTGTCTGCAGATAATCTTTTACAGTCGGTGTGAAAAATCTCACCCTGAACTATGGTAGCTATAGTGAAAAGACCCATGGACACAAGTATGACTTGTGAACATGATTCATAAAGCACCCAGAGCCCCAGTGTGGCAACACCAGATGAATGAAAAAGGTTCTTCTACCAAGTTATCAAAATCGTGTCATTCTCACTTTCCCTCAACAGTACCCAAATTTTAAAAAGAATATAAGTATAATGATGAAATACTACAAAAGTATCATGAGATCACACCGCACTCAATGAAAATTATCCATGTTTATGAAAATAAAGATCTGTATCCAAAAAAGATAGCGAAATGTCCACAATAAATTATAAACACCAGAACATCAGGGACTTTGATCCCAAGGCTTAGAAAACTGCCCAGCACCTAATAACAATATTAACTTTTGAACATTTCACCACGTGCCAGGCACAGTTCTGATAGGCTCCATGTTTCAACTTAAGGCTTACAGGCCACCAGTGAGTCTATAAAGTTTCAGTTTATATATGAGAACTGAAGCACGGGGTTAGATAATCTTCCCAGACAACACAAGTTAGTAGCAGATGGGTTAAACTCAGGCCGCGCATGTCTAGAATATGCACGCTTACATGCTTGTTGAAAAAACCGTGTTGATTAGGATCAAACTAGTTTTAGAAAATAGAAGTTAAAAAAGGCAATAGACTTTGGCCAATTATTTGGGTAAAACGTCAAATGTCAGATATGTCGAGGCATGGGTAGCCTTCTAAGGAGCCATGGCTATGGAAGGAAAAAGTTTGACTTAACAAATAGTAAAGTGAGAGAAATAATGAAACAGTAAAATAACAGGATCGTGATGGGGCAGAGGTGGCCTGCCTCGCGGGAGACGAGGGGACGACTCAGCAGGACAGAAGGGAGGGAAGCTCCAGATGCCAGGGCCCTCTTCCAGATGAAAGAACCTCCCATCCTAAGTGTCTGGCGTTCCAGGAACACCTTCGCTGGCTGAGCCGGCTCAGTGAAGCAGAGCGGCCAAGCCTTCAGCCCACCTCCCCAGCCGCTGAAAAACCGAGGACCGCGCAACGCAGCGGCTCCGCGCACGCGTAACAGGAGGAGACACCGCCCACACGCTAGACGCGCTGTGATTGGCCCCAGCTACCCCCCGACCGAAATTCCTATTGGTCCCAGGTGCCGAGCATGCGCACTTTGGACGTGGGCGCGTGTGTGGATTGGGAGGAGGTCGCGCTGTCCATGGGCTTCCCTGGCCTGCGCCGCCCGGGTGAGCGCTCCAGAGGCTGCGATCCCCGGGTCCCGACCGCCCGCCTAGCACTGGCCTGATGGGCAAGCGTCCTGGGGCTGGAAGGGCAGCCGGCTTGCCCGCGTGGTTCCCACGCCCCTCAGGCTCAGGGGGTCGCTGCGAGTGGTGGCTGCGCGCTCGGTCGTAGGGGGGACCCCAGGAGCTCGTCCCTGGAGCCCGCGTCGGCCTCTGCGCAGGGAAGCCCCTGGGCGGTGTGAGGCCTCTCCGCTTGCCGCGCCTTTGGCTCTAGGCGCTTCCCAGGCCCGGGGAAACCGCACGCGTGGACGCGGGGAACGGGGGACGTGACGGGGAGGGGCGCGCCCCGGGGACCCGGGGAACTGCCGAGCGTCCACCTGGCCGGAAGCCCCGCCCGCCGTCGCAAAGTCCCTGGGGCCCCTGCTGACAGGCGTGAGAAGGTGGTGCTGGGTTGTGGCCCTGTTGCAGGGATGAGGGGTTGATCTGGGAAGCCCTCAGGATGTATGTGGCTCCCACAACACCACGTTTCCGCAGAACTTGGTTATAATAACTATATTGCCTTCCATGTAGTACTTTTGGGGAGTTACTCATTTTAACAGATACTACGTGTTGAATGTTCTCTTGTTTGCCAGGTGCAGTTCTCATCTCTAGGGGTGGAGACTTGAAGAAGATATATTCCGTTATTTTCTTTTTTAATGTGTGAGCTAACAATGATTTTATCCTTTGCCGCCTTTTTTTTTTCCTCTCAAATTTATTTATTTATTTTTTATTATTATACTTTAAGTTCTAGGGTACATGTGCACAACGTGCAGGTTTGTTACATATGTATAAATGTGCTGTATTGGTGTGCTGCACCCGTTAACTCGTCATTTACATTAGGTATATCTCCTAATGCTATCCCTCCCACTTCTTCCCACCCCATGACAGGCCCCGGTGTGTGATGTTCCCCACCCTATGTCCAAGTGTTCTCATTGTTCAATTCCCACCTATGAGTGAGAACATGCGGTGTTTGATTTTCTGTCCTTGCGATAGTTTGCTCAGAATGATGGTTTCCAGCTTCATCCATGTCCCTACAAAGGACTTGACCTCATCCTTTTTTATAGCTGCATAGTATTCCATGGTGTATATGTACCACATTTTCTTAATCCAGTCTGTCACTGATGGACATTTGGGTTGATTCCAAGTATTTGCTATTGTGAATAGTGCCGCAATAAACATACGTGTGCATGTGTCTTTATAGCAGCATGATTTATAATTCTTTGAGTGTATGCCCAGTAATGGGATGGCTGGGTCAAATGGTATTTCTAGTTCTAAATCCTGGAGGAATTGCCACACTGTCTTCAACAATGGTTGAACTAGTTTACAGTCCCACCAACAGTGTAAAAGCATTCCTATTTCTCCACATCCTCTCCAGCACCTGTTGTTTCCTGACTTTTTAATGATTGCCATTCTAACTGGTGTGAGATGGTATCTCATTGTGGTTTTGATTTGCATTTCTCTGATGGCCAGTGATGATGAGCATTTTTTCATGTGTCTGTTGGCTGTATGAATGTCTTCTTTTGAGAGTGTCTGTTCATATCCTTTGCCCACTTTTTGATGGAGTTGTTTGAGTTTTTCTTGTAAATTTGTTGAAGTTCTTTGTAGATTCTGGATATTAGACCTTTGTCAGATGGATAGATTGTAAAAACTTTCTCCCATTCTATAGGTTGCCTGTTCACTCTGATGGTAGTTTCTTTTGCTGTGCACAAGCTCTTTAGTTTAATTAGATCCCATTTTTCAATTTTGACTTTTGTTGCCATTGCTTTTGGTGTTTTAGTCATAAAGTCCTTGCCCATGCCTATGGCCTGAATGGTATTGCTTAGGTTTTCTTCTAGGGTTTTTATGGTTTTAGGTATAACATTTAAGTATTTAATCCATCTTGAATTAATTTTTGTATAAGGTGTAAGGAAGGGATCCAGTTTCAGCTTTCTACATATGACTAGCCAATTTTCCCAGCACCATTGATTAAATAGGGAATCCTGTCCCCATTTGTTGTTTTTCTCAGCTTTCTCAAAGATCAGGTGGTTGTAGATGTGTGGTATTATTTCTGGGGGCTCTATTCTGTTCCAATGTTCTACATCTCTGTTTTGGTACCAGTACCATGCTGTTTTGGTTACTGTAGCCTTGTAGTACAATTTGAAGTCAGGTAGCGTGATGCCTCCAGCTTTATTCTTTTGGCTTAGGATTATCTTGGCAATGTGGGCTCTTTTTTGGTTCCATATGAACTTTAAAGTAGTTTTTTCCAATTCTGTGAAGAAAGTCATTGGTAGTTTGATGGGGATGGCATTGAATCTATAAATTACCTTGGGCAGTATAGCCATTTTCACAGTATTGATTCTTCCTATCCATGAGCATGGAATGTTCTTCCATTTGTGTCCCATTTTATTTCATTGAGCGGTGGTTTGTAGTTCTCCTTGAAGAGGTCCTTCATATCCCTTGTAAGTTGGATTCCTAGGTATTTTTATTCTCGTAGAAGCAATTGTGAATGGGAGTTCACTCCTGATTTGGCTCTGTTTGTCTGTTATTGTTGTATAGGAATGCTTGTGATTTTTGCACATTGATTTTGTATCCTGAGACTTTGCTGAAGTTGCTTATCAACTTAAGGAGATTTTGGGCTGAAACAATGGGGTTTCCTAAATATTATAATCATGTTATCTACAAACAGGGACAATTTGACTTCCTCTTTTCCTAATTGAATACCGTTTATTTCTTTCTCTTGCCTGATTGCCCTGGCCAGAACTTCCAACACTATGTTGAATAGGAGTGGTGAGAGAGGACATCCCTGTCTTGTGCCAGTTTTCAAAGGGAATGCTTCCAGTTTTTTCCTATTCAGTATTATATTGGCTGTGGGTTTGTCATAAATAGCTCTTATTATTTTGAGATACATCCCATCAATACCTAGTTTGTTGAGAGTTTTCAGCCTTTGCCTTCTTAAAGGTTTAATTTGCCCTTAGGTGGACAGAGAAGCATAAAGTTAATTTTAACTACTAGTTGGTTGCAGTTCAAAAGCCTTATGTGTGGTTTGAGTTTCAGCTTAGATCTTTCCTTACATGTCTTTCCTGACAGCTCCTCAGATTTAGATAGTGTGAGGATCAAAACTGTATGAAGGTGCTTTACTCTTGATAATCTGTGAACGTCAACTAGGATAATTTTGAGTGCATTTGAAATGTTTTTTGAACTCTTTGAGAGTCTAGGCAATTTCACTTGGGTTCTATGATTAATTTGCTAAGTATTAGGATTAAATCAAGAAACCTGCAGTTTTATTTGAATTGCCTTTGATTTTGTTTCTCAAAAAATGGGACAACAAAAATACCCACTTAGGACTACTGTTTCAGGCACTGTCTAATTGCATTTATCAGATCTTCTTGTATTCATTCCATGAGGAATCGAAGACCAGTTCAGTCAAGCAGCTGCCAAGGTTACATGTATAATAAAGGGCACATTCCCAGATCAAGCCCATGTAGACTGATTCTAGATTCTGATTTTGAACTGCTCTATTTCTGAATTGGAGTTTAACTTCTCTGTTACCCCTAGATTAATGGTGAGTGTTTTCTCTCTCTCACCCGAGTTAATTCCACTAACTCTAATCAGAACCCTAATTTAGCGTATTTCCAGTAGAGTTATCCTACTCTAGAGTTTTTGTGCTATGTCTTAACTGTATGTTATAAATGAAGGGACATATTCCTCTGTAACATATGGGTGTATTGTATAATCTTTGAACAGGCAAAGGCATTCCAGAGAAAAGATAGATGAATTTCATATATTTGTATTAAAGCAATTCATTTTATTAAAACATAGATAAATAGTGGATTATTTAGGCAAGTTGCAGTCTATGTAGGTTAACCACTAAGCTATGCTTCCTGTCTTTGCATGCATGTGTGTATACGTGTGTTTTTCCTAAAGATGTATCGAGGCTTAGTACTTTCAGGATGAGTTTAGTCCTGCACTGTGCCTTGAAAGATGAAGGGAAGGAGTTAGAGACAAAGATAAATTAACTGGTTAGCAGGATCCAGGTCCAAGTCCTTAGATGCCTATTAAAGAGTTCAGGCTTCACCCTGGCGGGAAGTAGGAAGATTTTTGAAAGACTGAGTACTAGAAGGACGTGATCAGGTTTGCAACTTAGAATTATCACTGTGGCTGCAGACATAAGAGTAGATGAGAAGGGTGGGTAGAAAGGTTAGGAAACTACGTTTTCCAAAGAAAAACATGGAAAGAACTGAAAGGGTGATCCTTGGAGTCAGAGCCAGGTAGAGAGTTTAGGACTTAAGGAGGATTTGGTAAGAGATTTATTGTGAATCCTACATCCTAAAATTTTAATTTTTTTTTCTTTTCTAGAGATGATAAATAGCCAAAGATGTCAGTGGCACTCATGGACATAGTAAGCATAGTAGGAGCTGAAAAACTAGAAACAATGAAAATGTCAACTATTTTGACCTAAAAGAAGCAGTGTCTTCGGAACATTTGGTCATAAAACCAGAAATTAAATGATGAGAAAACATTTTTCTGAAGCTTATACTTTCACATTTACTAGAGAGCATATTTGTATGGATGGTGTTGGGTAAACACTCAACAAAAGTTTCTTTAAAAAGAAGAAACCATCCTGGTTTGATGTTACATAATCACCAGTTACCCACTGCTCCCTTCCCTCCCCAAACTGCCCTGTTGCTTGCAGGCTCACCTGAGCTGAGAGGCAGCCCTCACTCCCCATTGGCACCTCACTGGGGCCTTCTTTATACCCTGGAGAACTTCACAGGGAATCTGTATCTGTAACACAAAGGCTTCCTGGTCCAGATGTAGATACTAGGTCTGACTGGATATTTAAGTCCTGTGGACTTACTCTGCCAAAATTATTTAATCATGTAAAAATAATTTATAATTCTTATAAAGTATCCCATTCATAAAATAATGAATGTTGGGGTTATTGCATTTACTTGCACATGTACAGTATACAAGATTATACATTAATAATAATGTTTTCAAATAGTTATTGTCAAAGCTGTTTTTCTTATGTTTATGAAAGTGCTTATAAAATTAATGTTTTATGAGGCTAGAGATGTATATTTTGTAATTTCATTCTGATATTTGTTAATACTCTCTTCCACTGCTGGGTTTGGTTGAGAAGATTGGCATTGTCTAATTTCAAGCTTTTTGAGTGTGTACTCTTTCATGGCAAGTACGAAATAACTAGTAAAAAATATACAAATATGCTTAACAATCAGTAGACTTTCTCACATTGATTACTTACAACAGCTTTAGGTGGGGTGAATCAGATGCCTGTATTACAGAAGCATCTAATGCAAAGCAAAATCAAATGACTTGTATGAGCGCACAGAGGTAGGTGTGGAAGAAAGTGAAACACTATTTTAGGTTTTAGTTACACTCTGCTGTGGTGTGCTGCCTCGTATTTGCATTAACCTGCAAATACTGGGGTTATGAATTGTTTCTAAGTCTATTATTAAAAATAGCCTTGCTTCATTTCTTCCTAAAATGGAGACAAACGTGTATAGTGTCTATCTTACCAGTATGTGTAAGAATAATATCTTAATGTGTGTAACATGTTTATAGGAACCTGTATTTCAAAGAGCTATTTTTGCAAGTGAGACTAACCTTCTAAGAAACTTTTTTATTCAAACTTTTTTCTCCATTTATAACTGTTCTATTATTTCTTAATGTTCAGAACCCTTTTCATTATCTGTAAGGCTAAGTTTTAGGTAAGTTATGAGAAAATAATAATAATATATGGAAAAGGAATGAATGAGGAGTCAAGATGTCTGTCAATCAAGAATGAGTATGTCAGTCCTTGTATTATGATTTTACCTGGGAGGTGATAATTATTGGATGATGTAATGTAAGGGCAGTGATACTACATAGTATGTAACACTGTTAAAATCACTGAGGTAAGATATTACTTGAACTAAGCACAGAAATAGAGACAGATTTTTAATGCATTTAATTATCAAAATATCTAAATTGAAGATTTGGTGTGGCTGTTCACTGGAAACAAATGGCAGACAAACAGAATATTTCTTGGAGTCATAAATGACATCATACTGTTTCCAACTTTCTGTGTAGCTTCTTTCTTCAGTTGGTCTTTGCTTAGATTTCCCTCTGTCAGAGAAGACTTCCCTGGACATCAGTGACAGTTATTGATTGCTCATGCTATGAGCTCTTCCCATTTCTCAGCCCGCTTGCAGTAGGTGAGGCCATGATACTAGTTATAGCTGATTGCTTAAAGACTTTAAGGCTCCATATGTGACTTTCCAGCTCTTGTCCACTGCTACTGCAGCTCTGGCAGGACTACGGAGGTGCCCTGTGTTTCAGATAGGGCAGCCTCCATCCGCTCTGTGTCCTGAATGACTAGAGCACAACCACTGGTGACCTGTGGTGGACACAGAATGTGGGTAAGAAATAAACTTATGCTACACCACTGGGGTTCAGGGGCTAACTTGTTACCACAGCATAGTCAACCTTTTCTAGCACCCCATTCTGTCTAAATTTTGCAGTCCTACCCCACTCCATGCCTCCCCAACCCTTCACTCTGCTTAGTTTCTTTGTAGCACTGGTCACCGCATGACCTGTCTTTGTTTTACTTTCTCACATCACTTCTCCCTGCCTCCATGCACATACACAAAAATTTAAACTCCATGCCTGGCCAAAATAAATGTTTGGTAAATAAATTCTGCCAGTTCTGTTTGCAATTTCTCAGAAGCAAGGAAAGAAATCCTATATAAAGTGGATCTGTGCTTTGGCAATTTTCATTTAGGGTAATTGCCCTTTTTAAAAATGGCTGTGCATTTTTTATGATGAATATAAAGTATTTAGTGGAAATATTTTTTATTAAAATTGTTGAGCTTGTGGAATGACTCTAGCAGCCTGTGTGAAAGAAACACTATGCTAGAGGGTCATCTTTCTGCCACGTGTAATCGTTACATTTAGCTCTAGTTCTCCATGGGAGATCCATGCAGAGATGTGAAAATGGGACGTGTCTTCCTTCTTGAAAGTTGCTCCAGGTTTTGGCTTCAGGTGCCTCCTGTTTTCTGCCCTCCCTTTTCCCTGGGAGTTCCTTCTGTTTACTTTCATGAGGACTCTGGGCATAAAACATATTTGTATACCTGGGTGTGTGGGAAGGAATTGAAGGCAAAGGTAGCAGTCATTTCAGGCTGAAGATGTTAAGTAGTCATCTAGCACTTGGTTTTTGTAGAACCTCCTGTGGCAATCTCCACAGTGTCGTATTGGAAAGAAATCTTGTGTAAGAACTGGTCTAAGGGCCACTGACCGCGAATGATGGATGTGGTGACAGCATGGCCATTTTAGAGACAGGCAGACCAGATATTGGTTACTTTGATTTTAGTTGACAAAGTTTACTTGCTTTTAAGTTTTGAAACAATACAGCAGTGTGAACTTCAAGTTGTAAACTTTCATTTAGAAAGTTCAAAATTTAGTTCAAATATAAAATATTCTGAATTTGAATAAAAACTTTAAAACTCATTCTTCCTTTTCAGTTGTTTTAAACACAAATGAATAAAGAATATGATTATCACCAATTATTACATGTTTATATTTCTGTTGTATACTGAAGGGAGTGGTAAAATGAATGCTGGAGGAGGATTTTGGTTGAGAAATTGGGAAGAGGATGAAGTAGCAACTAAGACTGAAACGAATGGCCAGTTAGGAAACTCAAGAATATTAAACAGTAGGGAACAATAAAGTGTTTCAAAAAGAACTTAAGGTGCAACTGAGTCTATTACAATTGATAGGTCAAGTAGGAGGAGAACAGAAGTATCCATAGAATTTGACAGCATTCAGGTCATGGAGACTGAGGAGTGATTTTTGTGAAGTGGTAGGCACAAAAACCTGACATGGGTGGTTGTAAGAGGAATCAAGGAGAATGAGAATCCATGATTATTAGGGGTATTTCAGTTCAAGACATATTGAGGCTGGGCGTGGTGGCTCACACCTGTAATCTCAGCATTTTGGGAGGCCAAGGAGAGCAGATCACTCCAGCCCAGGAGTCAAGTCTAACCTAGGCAACGTGGTGAAACCTGGTCTCCACAGAAAGTTCAAAAATTAGCCAGGTGTGTAATGTAGTCCCAGCTACTTGGGAGGCTGAGGTGGGAGGATTGTTTGAACCCAGGAGGTCGAGCAAGCATGCAGTGAGCCATGATCTTGCCACGTACTCCAGCCTAGAAGATAAAGCGAGACCCTGTGTTAAAAAAAAGAAAAAAGACATTGAAAAGTAAAGTAAAAAAATCTGTTTAAAGTTAGAGAGCTAGATAAGAGAATAATGAAATAAAGCCAGTAGAAGGAAATAAATGAGAAAAAAACAGGCAATGACATAATAGAAAAATTTTAAAAAATAATAAACCTAAATCTATTATTGAAATGACTGATAAAAACTGAGGGAAAAGAGCAGAAATAGACATCATGATAAAAAAAGGGGGACATAACTATAGGTACAATAATTTTTAAAGAATCTGAAATAACATGCACTGCTTTCTGTGACCTCTTGGCTCTCAGCATCCATTTCTACATCATCATGATGAGGGGAAAATCAGGGTCTAGAGTCACAAAATAGGAACTGTGGCTTCTCAGAGGGGCAGTAGAGCATAGTGGTTTAAAAGCATAGACTCTGGTGTCAGACCACATGGGTTTGAAAACGTCCTGACCCTTATTGGTTGTGACTTGGCTAATACCTCAGTTTCTCATCTTTAAATGAGGATAATGGGAGTCCTTATGGCGTTATGTGAAAAAACAAGTCAGTTTGTGAAGAAGCACTTAGAATAGCTCCTAACATAAAGTGAACACTGTCTCGTGTGGGTATAATTGAGTACAAAAATTTGTTTCATATATATGTGTGTGTGTGTGTGTATATGGTTTTTTTGTTTGTTTGTTTGTTTGTTTTTGAGACGGAGTCTCGCTCTGTCACCCAGGCTGGAGTGCAGTGGTGCAATCTCAGCTCACTGCAAGCTCTGCCTCCCGGGTTCACGCCATTCTCCTGCCTCAGCCTCCTAAGTAGCTAGGACTACAGGTGCCCGCCACCACGCCTGGCTAATTTTTTTTTGTATTTTTAATAGAGATGGGGTTTCACCATGTTAGCCAGGATGGTCTTGATTTCCTGACCTCGTAATCCACCTGCCTCAGCCTCCCAAAGTGCTGGGATTACAGGCATGAGGCACCGCAACTGGCCTGTTACATAATTTTTAACTCTACTGACTGAAATGTATTATACCCCCTTCTTTAAAATGCAGCCAAGATAAATTAGGATCATTAGTGGCAACTTTATTTTGATTCTGAGGTATTAGTAAATCCTTTATTTTATAATTTTAAGCATTAAGTGAGCATTTGTAAACTTGAAAGGTTTAAGCTAGATCTACTCCTATCCAGAGCTAAATGAGTAGAAAATCAATACCCCAAGTTACCTGCTGACAGCCTAGTCACTCCCTTGTGTCCAGGGCCAGGTGTTCCTAAGTGCCTTCTGTTCTGAGTGATCCAGATTAGTCTAGGAAGCCTGTAAGTTGTTCTCTTGGTGCAATTTTGCTTAGAGTACCTACGTATCAAAGTGGCTTATTACCTCGAAACCCTAAAATCCTAATTTTAGTATGTTTAAAATACTTCAGCTGACATGATAAACTTTCCCCATCTGCAGAGGACATTAACTCAATTGCTAATAAAAGACTTATATATGATGTTTTAAAATTATTTTTCCACATTTTTATCTCTGTTAAATGCTGACCTTTTTCATTTTAAATATTACTGGCTGATACTTAAAGGAAATCCAAATACTGTCTTTGACAACCCTTAGATATTCATGGCTAGAGCTTATGAATCATGGTTTTCTTGAGTTAGGAAACGTTACTATTAAAATAATTTTTCAGAGTGAGAGAATGCTAACGTAGATTAGTTTATTTATGTCTAAACAACCTAACTTTAGCATTTATTGTTTTCTGTTTGTGTGTGTATAATCTATCATTGTTATCAGAGACATAGCCAAAGAGGTGAAGATCCAGCTCACATGCTGTAAGGGGGTACAGCTACTCATGTGTCCTTCATCTGCAGAGTTTAGCAGAGGTCCTTATTAAGCGAGCTAAAAGTACTCACACAGGTGCTAAACACTGTGCCCAATATTTGTGTTGAAAGCAAACAAAAACAGCCCCTGACATCCAGAACTGATCTGACATTCACATTTAGACCTCAGTACAAGCTAGTCTGATGTTCATGGCCAGACCCTTGTGTTCTGCCCTTGGGCATGTACAGTCTCACAGAATGTCAGAAGTGCAGTCTGGAATCATAATAAAATGAGACAATAACAAGATCACTCTGCAACACAAAATTCTAAACATTCCCGTCACCAAATGAGTGCCTGCTACTGTACCAGTTATAGCTGTATCTTCATGCTAGTCTGTCCTCCCTATGGATAAGATTTATTGAGATACCCAATTATAGGTTCACTCAGAAATCTGTAATTTCTGACACCCTCCAATCTAGAGCAAGCCCCCACTTCCTTAGATGCTCTGCCAATTTGCCCAACCAAAGCCCAGTTCCTGTAAGAAGCTCTTAATAACACCGTCTTATTGAGACATCTCTTGGTTCCCTATGCTGTGTCTTCTCACTAATTGCAAGGAGGAATAAACCCAACCTGTTTATAGGTCTGTTCCAGTGGGCTTTGGGTAAAGGGTGTTGATGATGTATATTGTCTATTAAATCCTCAAGGCAATTCCATGACTTAGTTCTGTCAATTGAGAAAAATGATGACACAAATCTCAGTCATTTTAGGAGATTTATTTGCCAAAGTTAAGGATACGTCTGCGAGACAGGTCTATGCCCTTCTCCACAGATGATTTTGAGGGCTCCAAATTTAAAAAGGAAAGGGTGGGAAATTGAGATGTACACAATTTTCATGTAAGAGGGGCATAGAGAAAAATAGTTAATCATGCCTTTGGCTCAGCGAATCTGCATTTTTTACATAAGATGACAGAAACAAATGGGGCAGAGGAAAAATATAGGGAATCTGCATTTTACATAAGATAAACAGACAAAATGGGGAAGGGGAATAATCAGATAGACATTTATGTCTGGTGGGCCAGGGTAACTGCACCTGTAAAGATAAGCTGTCAATTAACATTCTCATGAAATTTTAACAGGCCACTAGGAATTTCCTTGTGGGCAAAATATGAGGAGGCATGTAGCTTTTCATCTTGTAGCCATCTTATTTAAAACCAAAACGGGGATGTGGGTTTGTGTGACCTAATTCCCAGCTTGACTTTTTCCTTTGGCTAAATGAGTTTAGGATCCCAAAATTTAATTTCCTTTCACGGTTCTCATTATTCTCATTCTCCAGGTGAGGAAGCTGAAATTCAGAAAGCTTAAGTACCTTGCCTAAGTTGATGTGGATGATAAATGGCACATCCAGGCTTCAGAATTAGGTCTGTTGTGCTCCCAATCCTATGCTCTTTAAAATTCAAGTTTTCAAATTGCCATAATATTTTATACAGGCCAAAAATGAAATGTAACATGCATTTAAGTTATGATACATATTAAAATGAACACACATGAATTTGCTGCCCAACTTAGGAACAGGCAGGAATTTTAGATCTATCATTGTATATTTCTTAAGGCTTTAAAAAATCCTATCCTATCTTTTTTATCTTATTTCCCAGAGCAAATCAGTTACCTATGTATTATGGTTATCATTGCCTTCCATTTTTTTCTTTATTTTGTAAAATTTTGAAGGCAACTCAAATTTACAGAACAAAAATGCAGGTATAAAGTAACTTTTTCTTTTGTTTTTTTCTTTTTTATCTCTTAAGAAATAACTTTTTCTAGACCATTTTCAAGTAAGTTGCAGACCTGATGCCCTGATCACCCCCAAATATTTAGTATTTTCTACTAATAAGAACATTCTTCTGCTTAACGGCAATGCACAATCAAAATCATGAAATTAATGTTGATGCATAATTATCATACAATCCTTGATCTCCATTCATGTTTTACAGATTGTTCTCATAATGCCCTTCATATAAAGTAGAAGAGATCAGTTTAGAATCATACATTAGTTGTCAACTAATCAATCAGCTAATCATCATAGAATCAATACTTAGTTGTCATGTCTCTTCCAGTGCTTGTGGTGTACATTTTGATCACCTGATTAAGGTGGTGTCCTCCAGATTACTCTGCTATAAAGTTGTTTTATTTTCCTTTGTAATGAACAGGTATTTTGTGGAGAAGGTCTTTAAAACTACGCATGTAGTATGTTCCTCATGAAACTTTACGTTAGTTGTTCATATCAATAAGACTCATGGTGGTTTATTTCATTCATTGGATTATAACCCATCACTATCATATATTTTGATGCTCAAATTCTTCCAGATTTAGCCCATGGGAGACTATTCATGTACTCTTGTTTCTTTTAGTGAAGAATATTTTAAATCAAAATCTTGGCTGTAAGTGTGCTTACAGTTATTGGAGTGCCCTTGCTCTCATCTGAATGCATAGAGCAAGAGAATGTAGAAAACCCTCTTTTTGATGCTCAGGCTCTGATACACCAACCCCATCCATGCCCACATCCATCTTGGGTTCTGACATTCCACACCAACTGATCATGGTCAGGCTTCTGACTTTGCTCAATCTTTGACAGTCATCCTTCCTTTGCATGGACATCTTCCCACCCACCTCAAGCTTTGACCCAAGTACAGCTGCTCCTTCTCATGGACATGCTCCTCACACCCTGTGGGCCCTGTCCTCCTATTGCCAGCTTAGATGATTTTCAGGAACGGACTTCTTACACTGGGCTTACCTATGAGATCATGCTTCTCTCCACAGGAATCCTCCATGCTTGTGCGTGTAATAGTTACCTAATTTGTTTTTACTGATGAATATTTTTCGAGGTATAAGTATGTCCAAATTTAAATGTCCATTTTTTGAAGATGCATATTCAGCTTGTTTCCAATGCATCCCTTTATGGACAACACTTCTTCATATGTACATTTGTATACATGTCTTCAGTATTCATACATATTCCTGTAGTGTGTCTCTAAGGACAGAATTGCTGGACCATAAGGTATACTGATGTTTCATTTATATTACAAGATAACATTATAATTTTTAAAAGCACATCTATTAACTTACTTCAGCCAGCATAAGCATATTGATACCTATGGTCACTAATATCTTGACATTTTCAGATGTTTTGTTTTCCAAACTAATGGTGGTAAGGTATCTAACTGTGGGTTTAATTAGCATTCTTGGTTACTAAAGTTGTAAGTTTTAGCATTTTTTTCTACATTATGATAGGAAAATCATTTTTATCTCTTCAAAAATATCTTACCCATTATTGGTTCTTTGTTCTTCAATATACAACAAAAAAGTAGCTCATCAAGTTGTTCAAAAAACAGTTTTGGGATTTTGATTGGTGTTTTATTGAACGAATGAATCTTTTTTCCTTTTTTTTTTTTTTTTTTAGAAATGAAAGCTTTATCATTTTTCAGCTTTCTGTCCTTAAGCAAGTTATAGCTTCCCATTTATATAGATCTTTCTAAATATCTTTCAGTACAATTTTACATGTTTTTACATAGGCTATATATATATTTGTTAATTTATTCCTAGATATAACATCTCTTCCTGTTTTAAAATTATATCTTTTGAAAAGTTCCATGTTCTAAATTATATTTACTAATGTATGTAAATGTGATTGGCTTTTCTGTATTGCTATTGTATATTTATTAAATTTGAAACACTTGCTCATGAATTCTAATACTTTACCTGCAGATTACTTAGATTTGATCTATAGAAAATCATATTGTCTGAAAATATGAGTTGTATTTCTTGATTTCCAATCTTCATGTATACATTGTCTTTATTTTTTTAAATTTTACAAAACTGTGTAGTACCTCTGGTATAACATTGACTGTAAGTGCTAACAGTAATTATGTAAATCTTATTTCTGATTTAAAGGATATTTATAATGCTATACTCATTGTATTATATCATTTTCACACTCTATAAAGAACTGCCAGGGACTGTGTAATGTATAAAGGAAAGAGGATTAATTGACTCACAGTTCCACAGGGATAGGGAGGCCTCGGGAAACTATAATAACGCTGGAAGGGAAGCAAACAGATCCTTCTTCACATGGTGGCAGGAAGGAGAAGTGCCAAGCAAATGGGGGAAAAGTCTCTTATAAAACCATCAGATCTCATGAGAACTCACTATCACAAGAACAGAATGGGGGTAAACACTCCCATGATTTAATTACCTCCCACCGAGTCCCTTCCACAAATGTGGGGATTATGGGAACTGTAATTCAAGATTAAATTTGGGTGGGCACATAGCTGAACCACATTCGACCCCTGACCACTCCCCAACCTCATGTCCTCACATTTGAAAACACAATCATGCATTTCCAACAGTCCCACCAAGGTCTTAAATCCTTCCAGCAGTAACCCAAGAGTCTAAGTCCAAAGTCTCATCTGAGACAAGGCAAGTCCCTTTTGCCTATGAACCTGTAAAGTCGAAAGCAAGTTAGTCACCTCCTAGATACAGTGGGGATACAGGCATTGGGTAAATGCACCCATTCCAAATGAGAGAAATTTGCCAAAACAAGCTACAGGCCACATGCAGGTCAGAAATCCAGTAGGGCTGTCATTAAACCTTAATGTTCCAAAATGATCTCCTTTAACTCCATATCTCACATCCAGGTTATGTTGATACAAGAGGGAATCACGTATCCTTGGGCAACTCCAACTCTGTATCTTTGCATGGTACAGCCCTGCTCTTGGCTGCTTTCACTGGCTGGCCTTGAGTGCCTGCGGCTTTTTCAGGTGCATGGTGCAAGCTGTTGGTGGATCTACCATTATGGGGTATGGAGGATAGTGGCTGTCTTCTCACAGCTCTACTGAGTATGCCCCAGTGGGGACTGTGTGGCTCCAACTACACATTTCTCTTCTGCACTGCCTTAGCAGATGGTCTCCATGAGGGCTCCATCACTGCAACAAACTTCTGTCTGGACATCCAAGCATTTCCATACATCATCTAAAATCTAGGCAGAGGTTCCCAAACATCAGTTCTTGACTTCTGTGCACCTGTAGGCCCAAAATCACCTAAAAGCTGCCAAGGCTTGGGGCTTGCACCCTCTGAAGCAATGGCCTGAGTTGTACATTGACTGCTTTTAACCATGGCTGGAGTTGAAGCAGGGCACCATGTCCCAAGGCTAAGCCTGGAAGGGGCCCTGGGCCCAGCCGATGAAACCAATTTTTCTTCCTAGGCTTCCTGGCCTGTGATGGGAGTGACTGCTGTGAAGGTCTCTGACATGCGCTGGAGACATTTTACCCATCGTTTTGATGATTAACATTTGACTCCTCATTACTTATGCAAATTTCTGCAGTGAGCTTGAATTTCTTCTCAGAAAATGAGTGTTTCTTTTCTATTGCATTGTCAGGCTGGAATTTTCCAAACTTTTTTGTTCTGCTACCTTTTGAATGCTTTGCCACTTAGTGATTTCTTCTGCCAGATACACTGAATCATCTCTCTCAAGTTCAAAATTCCACAGATCTCTAGGTCAGGAGCAAAATACTGCCAGTCTCTTTGCTAAAGCATAGCAAGAATCACCTATATGCTAGTTCCCAACAAGTTCCTCATCTCCAACTGAGACCACCTTAGCCTGGACTTCATTATTCGTATCCCTATCAGCATTTTGTTCAAAGCCATTCAACAAGTCTCTAGGAAGTTCCAAACTTTCCCACATCTTTCTGTCTTCTGAGCACTCCAAGACTCTAGAAAATTTCAAACTTTCTCACATTTTCCTGTCTTCTTCAGAGTCCCACAAACTGTTTCGATTTCTAACTCTTATGCAGTTCCAAAGTCAGATACCCACATTTTTGGGTATCTGTATAGCAGCACCCCACTCTCTGAGGTATCAATTTACTGTATTAAGCTGTTCTCACACTCCTATTAAAAAAAACTGCCAGAGACTGGGTAATTTACAAAGGAAAGAGATTTAGCTGACTCAGTTCCACAGGGCTGATGCAGTCTCAGGAACTTACAATTATGGTGGAAGGGGAAGTAAACATGTCCTTCACATGGCAACAGGAAGGAGAAATGCCGAGCAAGGGAGGAAATGCCCCTTGTAAAACCATCAGACCTCCTGAGAACTCACTCACTACTAGGAGAACAGCATGGGAATAACCGCCCCATGATTCAATTGCCTTCCACCATGTCCCTCCATGAAATGTGAGGATTAGGAGAACTACAATTCAAGATGAGATTTGGGTGGGAAATTTCTCAGTTTTGTTATTGTAAGCTTTTAAAAAAATACACTGTATTTTTAATGTTCATAATTTTGAGAATAAGATTTACCTGTATATTTTTTCTATAATTTTCTTGCCTAACATTAAGCATATTTATGCCTCATGAGCTGATTTGGGGAGAAAACAACTTATTTAAATTTTTGGAAGAGTTTGTAAGATATTTTAATGATTCATACTTTGAAATTTTGGTAGAACTCGGTGTAAAACTCAGTGTAGAATTTTCTTTATGGAAATCAGGAAGACAACACTTCTCTGGTATGTAGTGCTTCACACGTGCTATCACAACTTATTCCTAGAGGAATCAAATGTGTCATCCTGTGTGACTCCACAGGGAGAGAACTCTAGGAAGCTTGCTCCTGCTTTCCTCTGGACTTCACTTCATGTGCCTTTTCTCTCTGCTGAATTTGCTTTGTATCCTCTTGCTATAATAAACTGTAGGCAGAAGTGTGCCTATATGCTCAGTCCTGTGAATATACTTAGCAAGTCATCAAACCTGGGGGTGATCTTGGTGACCAACAACACAGTGATATTTTCCCAGAAAATTTTTCATTTAATTTCAATTTTCTAAATTATTGTCATGTGTGTTCATACTACTTGTGTTATATTTTAGAATTTAAAAACTATTGTTCCTTTTTAAATTTAATATTTCATGTTAAATATTTTTTATTTAGATTTTTTCTTATTAGCCTATATTATTTTGTCCATTTCTTTAGTATTTTGAAATAAACTTCTTTTAGATATGTTGATTTTCTCTACTGTATCTTGTTTTCTATTTCATTGTTATTTAATTTTATCTTTATTATCTTTCATTCTCTTTGGTCTCATTTATTTGATTTGTGATCTAACTTAATATGTATATGTAACTCCTTAGTTATCAGCCTTTTCTTTTCTAACATAAATATTTAAAACTATGTATTCCCTTCTTAGTGTTTATTTTAACATGTTCCACTAATTTTTATTTGTGATAAATTTTTTACTATTCTAATTTTTTGACTACTAAATTAGTCAGTTGTCAGAATACATATGGTATATTTCTCACTATGGTTGACACAGGATTCCTTCTGTGCCACTTCACCAGATGGAAATCTCAGTGGCAAGGGCACCCTTGCCTGGGCCTCTCTTGGCTCCATACTCGCTACTGGGCTTGCTTCACCTACTCTGCCTGGCAGCCTGCACTCAGCTCATGCTACCGGCCTGGATTCTGTGCTCAGCCTGTGGGTGGGCTGGGCATGCAGCAGCCTGCTTCCACCTTGGGTACTGGCATCTGGATGAGGGAATGTGGTGGAACCTGTAAACTAGTAGATGACAGAAACTGCAGAGCCCAAGCGGTGTTGTGGCTCTCACCCACAGAGTCCCAAGGTCTGAGCCCCCAAGCACTTTTACTGTTCTCTCTCCTTCCCACCACCCACAGATAAGCAAATGGGGCTGTTGGCGGGGGGGCCGTGGTGGGCGTTACAGATTGTTCATGTTACAGCTCATGTTACAGCTCCCATTTGTTCCTCCCAATTGGTGGGTTTTGGGTTCTTGTCCTGCATCCAAGAAAAATTAGGCTACATGGACACTAGAGAGTGAGGAATGTAGAAAAGGGTTTTGTTAAGTGACAAAACATCTCTTGTCATGAGAGGGTACCTCTCATACAACACATGAGTGGGTGGCCCTCTGTGTGAGAGGGGGCCCAAAAATGAATAGCCCCACATGTGGCTGAGTCTGGGGTAATTATGGGCTCAAAATGGGGGAATGTGAGGTGATTGGTCCATGAACAGGCCAGGGAAAAGCCCCATTTGATTGGCTAAAAGGCATCAAAGAAGTTCTCACTCTAATCATGGACTCTACCTGGACTGCCAGCCCTGTTTTCAGGCTTTAAATTGTCCTTGGTTTGAAGGTTGGGTTTTACTGGGGACCTTTCCCTGTCTGCCTAGGAATTTTTCTCCCTCCTGCTGCTATCAGTCTCCCCTCTGAAAAGGTACATCTAACTGACGTTAGGGTAAGGACAGTTACTGCTCTCTTACTGCTTCATGTTGACGGGGGGGCATTGTTTTGGGAAAATGCAGTCAGATTTCTCTCAGAGGTTTATCTAAGGGTCCCCAGTGAAAGCCATTACCCAAGGCTCCATTTGCATAACCATTTGGAGTTTGATGGTCTCTAGGTGAGAAGAAACAAATTTTACAGGAAGATTAAGTATGAATGGGCCAAGTATTAGTATTATACAAAGAGGAGCTAAGAGGAAAATTCTAGTGCCAAAGATAACAGAAATAAGAAGTAAAAGAGACTAATCATTCTAAAAACAATGTTGTGGCCAGAACTGTTTCACTCTGGTGAAAAATAATTAAATCTTTATAAGGGGCAGTTAAACTTTAGAGGAGAAATAACTGTTTATGGAAGCAGATAATCCCATGGGAATTCGGGATTAAGGGGTCCTTGGCAAACATGCCTGATGGTGAGGAACAGAACAAAGGTGATAACAGCAAGCATAGGGGAGGCCATAAAGAGGATATTCATGGAAAGTTAATTATTGACACTTATCTTTGTGATTGTTTGCCTGAGGTCTCCAATTTCTTCACACTGATATTTTGGGTGCTCTTCTAGGTCTATAGAGGTAATTCTGTCAGTTTCCCAGGCCTTTACTTGAGTATAATCAATCCAGGAATATATTTCAGTGACCTTACTGTCATAGGAGTAGAAAGAAGAACAGTGTAAGGTCCCTCCCACTCTGAGCCTAGAGAGGGAGAAAGGGAAAGAGGTGCCTTTACCAGTACTAAGTCCCCTGGGTTGAACAGACATGGCCCTAGTTCACAGGGTTAGGCCTCCAACAATTGTTTCAGTTCCTGTTGTAAATGGGCCAACATAGTTACATGTTTGATTAAATCAGAGGTTTCTTGGTCTGGCAAGAAATCATTAGCGGGAAAAGACCATCCATATCATTTCAAAGAGACTTAAACCCAGCTTCAAAGGGGTGTTTCTAACAGGTAGCAGGGCTATGGGAAGAAGAGTAATCCAGGGACGACGAGTCTCTTGAGACACTTTCCTGAGGTGTCTTTTGATAATATCATTTGTCTTTTCTCCCTCTCCTGAGGACTGTGGTCTCCAATCACAATAAAGATGATATTGTGTGCATAGTGCATTTGAGACACCCTGGGTGACAGCCACCTTGAACAAGGGGCCATTATCACTCTGGAAGTACTCAGGGAGTCTAAAGTGAGAAATTATTTCATTAATTCATACTTTTATTACCTCAGAAGCTTTCTCTGTTTGACATAGAAAGGCTTCTACCTAGTTAGTGAAGGTGTCTGCCCATATTAGGAAGTACTGGATGTCTTTTGTCTTTGGCATATTGGTGAAACCAGTCTTCCCCTGGGTAGCCTGTCATTCTTTGGTTTCCAGCAGGAATAAGTCAATAATTTAAGAGATTGCATTAGAGTAAGGGAGTAAGGTTGTCAAGATCATAAGAGGATTGTAGAGATACTCTGAGTTGTACTGAGTGCTTCCTCGCAGCGAATATGATTACATAATTACAGATATTTTTTGAACTTTCATTGCCTAGACTACTACCATTTATTCTAATTAGCCACCATTTTTTATACAGCTGGCTATCGCACACAGCTTTCCTTCAGTGCACTGTCAGTGCATGGGGCTTTGAAAGCTACCATGGCTCTTGGCAGGAAAAGTCTGAGGTGTGCTTGGAGCACTCTCCACACCATTTGATTCAAAATATGAAACTAATGCTGAGGGGGAAAAAAGCACATTCACACAAATTTTTATTCATGTTCCAGGTCCCCTGCTAAACAATTTTTTTAAAACAATAATGTATCATTTATTCCTCACAATTACCCTATGAAGCGGTTGCTACAAAGACCCTTCAGCTGTGGCTATTTCTGCTCATTCTGAGCCAGGGTTCTGATTGTACAGTCGTCATTAAAAGGCTACCCCTTTTGGAGGATGTTTCTCTTTCACTGCTCATGTCGACTCTCCATGAGTCTTAGCAAAGGTTGGCATATTTGTCACGTGGGTGTATTGTAGAATGTGAAATTAAAATGAGACTTGCTTGAGAGAGATTTTTGTTCTGAAGGGAGTACTGTAGAATGTGAAATTAAAATAAGACTTGCCTGAGAGAGGTTTTTGTTCTGAAGGGAGAACAGTATTTTAGTACTTATTTCCATCACTCTTAGGATACACGGACAGAAAATGTCTGCCTGAAAGAATTGGTCGAATGAAGCTGCCAAGGTTACAAGAAACACGGTGGTAGGAGAAAGAAGGCCAGGGAGCATTGCTTTTTAGGTCTTTATACAGAACACGAGGCTTGGAAAAAGCCATTCTTCCAGCAGCTTTTCTTCCTTGTGTTGCTTCTGTGGGCCAGAGGATTCAGTTTGGGAAGGATATTGGTATTCTTTTTACCACATGCAATGCTTTCTGCATAAAGAATGTTTTTTTCTATATTTCCTTAAAACCATATCATTTTCTCTAACATTCTTTAATTTCTGCCAGTTACTTTCTCAGTGAGTTTTGCAATATCACACTTGTTTTTTTCTTTTCCTTACCTAAGATTTTTTTTTTTTTCTAAAGATTTCTTTCTCATCCATGTTTACATTTTTGGGTATGTTCTTTTTATCATCATCATTATCATCACCAGTATTATTCTAGATTGAACACAAAATTAACATATAAATCTTTGACAGTTAAGAAAAATGTGATTTAATTTAGTTTTGTGTAGTGGAAAGAGTACTTGAAATCACACAATCTCTATTTGAATCCTGACTCTGCAGTGCCCTCCCCTTCTGCCACATTGGATGAGAGCTTTGTATTCTCTTTAGTCTTCAATTTTCTCATTTGTGAGATGAAGAAGTTAAATCAAATACTCTCTAGCCCCTCTTCCAGCACTGCTAACACAAGGACCAGCTTTTTCCCAATACGATACTGCCTCACACAGTGATTTAATTTTTCTGTTTATACCCACCTTCTTCCAAAAATTGTTTGAGGGTATCTGAAGGATACACAAGAAACCAATAACATGGGTTATTTTTGGGTGAAGGAACATCAAGGCTGGGAAACAGAAGTAGAAAAGAAGATTCAAGTCATCTGGATTTTGGCCAGATAAACCCGCTTTCAATTCCAACAAATAAACAAAATGTAAAGCTGTAATTAAGAGAAGTTATCTGAGCAGAATTTTTTAAATTCATTTTGGTCTATTCTGTGATTATAGTGACTCAAAATAATACTTTACTAAAGCTGTAAGGGTAGGAAAAAATCAGTAGAATTTCACTTTTTCTTTACCATTTTATTAGTAGAAAGAAATGCTAATGAACAGCAAAATAGCCAGAAAAAATAAAAAATTTGAGTAATGTATTGAGACTTTTAGCACTGGAGACTTGCATTTTTGCAATATTTATTGGGTCTCTGTTTTATATTTCTAGACAAATCTAGAGCTAAGACTTGTGAGTCTAACATTCTCTGCACACACACTTAAGAAAGATGTTGGCCGGGCGTAGTGGCTCACACTTGTAATAACAGCATTTTGGGAAGCCGAGGTGGGCAGATCACGAGGTCAGGAGTTTGAGACCAGCCTGGCCAACATGGTGAAACCCCATTTTTACTAAAGATACAAAAAATTAGCCAGGCGTGGTGGTGTGCACCCATAATCCCAGCTACTTGGGAGACTGAGGCACCAGAGTCACTTGAACCTGGGTGGTTGCAGTGAGCCAAGATCATGCCATTGCACTCCCGCCTAGGCAACGGGAGAGACTCTGTCTCAAAAAAGAAAAAGAAAGGAAGGGAGGGAGGGAGGGAGGGACGGAGGGAGATGTTCCACAAGACCTTTACTCCCCCAGCTGTTATTATAGGCCTCAAACTTTATTAAGCAATTATACTGTTCTACACATGTTGATAAGGACATTTAAATATGGTTATTCATTTTTAGAAAAATTTAATATAGAAAATGAGAAGTTATGTCCAGTTTGTGAAAATAATCCAATTAAACACAAATTTTAAAAGTTACAAAAATTACTCTGAGTAAATAGACACATTCAAAAACATTTTGTATGTCTTCTAACTAATAATCATTACCTTTTTTTCAGGTATGTTGGGGCAAATCAGTGTTTAAACACCTGTTCAGAAGAATTAACAGAATGTAGTATAGCAGAAGTACTATCCCTCTGGTCTTTACTTATTTTGGCACATAGGCATGGAAGCATTTTGTTTGCTCAAGGCTAATTAGTCTGTATTGATTCTTCACAGAGAAATGAATATTAAAAAATTACTTTAGCTCAAGCCTGTAATCCCAGCACTTTGGGAGGCCGACGGGCGGATCACAAGGTCAGGAGATCGAGACCATCCTGGCTAACATGGTGAAACCCTGCTTACTAAAAATACAAAAACTAGCCGGGCGAGGTGGCGGGCTTCTGTAGTCCCAGCTACTCGGGAGGCTGAGGCAGAATGGCGAACTCCAGGCAGCGGAAGCCGCAGTGAGCCGAGACCGGCCACTGCACTCCAGCCTGGGCGATACAGAGCGGTGACCTGCCTCAAAAAAAAAAAAAAAAATTACTTTAAAATTGTACTTAATTTTTTAAAAGAGCATCCTTTGCTATATAATATTTGTTAAATCAAACTAAAATTTGGCCTGATAAAGACTTCATACTTGCCTTCTGTATTAGCTCCTTCTCCCGCTGCTATCAAGAAATACCAGAGAATGGGTAATTTATAAATGAAAGAGGTTTAATTGACTCACAGTTCCCCAGGGCTGGGGAGGCCTCAGGAAACTTACAATCATGGTGAAAGGGGAAGCAAACACATCCTTCTTCACATGGTGGCAGAATGGAGAAGAAGAGCCAAGTGAAACGGGAAGTCCCTTGTAAAACCATCAGGTCTCTTGAGAACTTACTGTCATGAGAATAGCATGGCAGAAACCTCCTCTATGATTCAAGTACCTCTCACTGGGTTCTTCCCACAACGTGGGGATTATGGGAACTGTAATTCAAGATGAGATTTGGGTGGGGACACAAAGCCTAAGCATATCACATTCTTTAGTTATACTGTACAAACTGCAATATATGCAAACTGAAAACCTAATTTAGGTGTGCGCTTCTGTAAAATAGCTGAGTTTCAGCCAAACCCAGCAACCAGACTTCATCCACTCACAGGCAACCAACTGTTTATTGTTGAAATAAGGCAAAAGCTGAGTTGTAACTAATCCAATTGTTTCTGGAGGTTACTTCCATTTTCTGTATGTCACTTTGCTTTTTCTGTCCATAAGTTTTATCCAATCATGCAGCAGCCCTGGAGTCTCTCTGAATGTGTTCTGATGCTAGGAACTGCCCGATTCAAGAATCATTTTTTTCTTGCTTAATTAGATTCTATTATATCATATTAAATTTAATTTGTTTTTTTAATTAATTAATTTATTATTATTATTATACTTTAAGTTCTAGGGTACATGTGCATAACGTGCAGGTTTGTTACATATGTATACTTGTGCCATGTTGGTGTGCTGCACCCATCAACTCGTCAGCACCCATCAACTCATCATTTACATCAGGTATAACTCCCAATGCAATCCCTCCCCCTCCCCCCTCCCCGTGATAGGCCCCGGTGTGTGATGTCCCCCTTCTCGAGTCCAAGTGATCTCATTGTTCAGTTCCCACCTATGAGTGAGAACATGCGGTGCTTGGTTTTCTGTTCTTGTGATAGTTTGCTAAGAATGATGGTTTCCAGCTGCATCCATGTCCCTACAAAGGAAACAAACTCATCCTTTTTTATGGCTGCATAGTATTCCATGGTGTATATGTGCCACATTTTCTTAATCCAGTCTGTCACTGATGGACATTTGGGTTGATTCCAAGTCTTTGCTATTGTGAATAGTGCCGCAATAAACATATGTGTGCATGTGTCTTTATAGCAGCATGATTTATAATCCTTTGGGTATATCCCCAGTAATGGGATGGCTGGGTCATATGGTACATCTAGTTCTTGATCCTTCAGGAATCGCCATACTGTTTTCCATAATGGTTGAACTAGTTTACAATCCCACCAACAGTGTAAAAGTGTTCCTATTTCTCCACATCCTCTCCAGCACCTGTTGTTTCCTGAGTTTTTAATGATTGCCATTCTAACTGGTGTGAGATGGTATCTCATTGTGGTTTTGATTTGCATTTCTCTGATGGCCAGTGATGATGAGCATTTTTTCATGTGTCTGTTGGCTGTATGAATGTCTTCTTTTGAGAAATGTCTGTTCATATCCTTTGCCCACTTTTTGATGCGGTTGTTTGTTTTTTTCTTGTAAATGTGTTTGAGTTCTTTGTAGGTTCTGGATATTAGCCGTTTGTCAGATGAGTAGATTGCAAAAATTTTCTCCCATTCTGTAGGTTGCCTGTTCACTCTGATGGTAGTTTCTTTTGCTGTGCAGAAGCTCTTTAGTTTAATGAGATCCCATTTGTCAATTTTGGCTTTTGCTGCTGTTGCTTTTGGTGTTTTAGACATGAAGTCTTTGCCCATGCCTATGTCCTGAATGGTACTACCTAGGTTTTCCTCTAGGGTTTTTATGGTATTAGGTCTAACATTTAAGTCTCTAATCCATCTTGAATTAATTTTCATATAAGGAGTAAGGAAAGGATCCAGTTTCAGCTTTCTACTTATGGCTAGCCAATTTTCCCAGCACCATTTATACCATGCTCATGGATAGGAAGAATCAATATCGTGAAAATGGCCATACTGCCCAAGGTTATTTATAGATTCAATGCCATCCCCATCAAGCTACCAATGAGTTTCTTCACAGAATTGGAAAAAACTGCTTTAAAGTTCATATGGAACCAAAACAGAGCCCGCATCTCCAAGACAATCCTAAGTCAAAAGAACAAAGCTGGAGGCATCACGCTACCTGACTTCAAACTATACTACAAGGCTACAGTAACCAAAACAGCATGGTACTGGTACCAAAACAGAGATATAGACCAATGGAACAGAACCGAGTCCTCAGAAATAATACCACACATCTACAGCCATCTGATCTTTGACAAACCTGAGAGAAACAAGAAATGGGGAAAGGATTCCCTATTTAATTTAATTTGTTTAAAGGTTTGTTTTGGTTTCTTTGATTTAACAGATCTGGTGTCAAAAGTGAGAATCCAAAGTGAAACTCCAGTGAACCTCAGGACCACCAGGTGACCAGGAGGCAAGGTACTGTGGAACCCACTGTGCTCCTTGCTCTCTTGTTTGTAACTGGAGTTCATGGACAAGTATTATTGTGGATTCTGAGCTCTACCAGTTTGTGTTCTGAGCAATTTTTTAAGCAATATTTATCTGCAGTGAACCGGAGGATCAGATTAGATCTGATAGTTAACTGGTTCAGGTTTAGAGGCCTGGAACTTCAGATAGTGACCTTTGTGATAATGAGTTTATCTCAATCAAAGGAGTTTGGAACTACAGCTTCTGGTATTCCAGCTATTTTTTTTTTCTTTTTTTTGAGATGGAGTCATGCTCTGTCGCCCAGGCTGGAGTACAGTCGTGTGATCTCTGCTCACTGCAAGCTCTGCCTCCCAGGTTCACACCATTCTCCTTCCTCAGCCTCCCGAGTAGCTGGGACCACAGGCGCCCACCACCATGCCCAGCTAATTTTTTGTATTTTTAGTAGAGATGGGGTTTCACCATGTTAACCAGGATGGTCTCGATCTCCTGACCTTGTGATCCACCCACCTCAGCCTCCCAAATGCTGGGATTACAAGCATAAGCCACCGTGCCTGGCGGGCGATTCCAGCTAATTTTATGTATAAAATTAGGAACCCAAGAATGTGTGTCATTTTTAAAAGATGGGCTAACCTTACTAAATACAATGTAGAATTAAGATGGCCACAATAGGGAAGTTTTTTTTCTTTTTTCTTTTTTTTTTTTTCCCAAGACTGTCTTGCTCTGTTGCCCAGGCGGGAGTGCAATGGTGCTATCCTGGCTCACTGCAAACTCCGCCTCCTGGGTTCAAGTGATTCTCCTGCCTCAGCCTCCCGAGTATCTGGGATTACAGGAGCCAGCCACCACACCTGACTACTTTTTGTATATTTAGTATAGACGGAGTTTGACCATGTTGGCCAGGCTGGTCTCAACTCCTGACCTCAAGTTATCTGCCCGACTCAGCCTCCCAAAGTGCTGGGATTACAGGGATGAGCCACGACACCTGGCTGGAAGTTTTAATTTGAACAAAATTGCGTATTTAAAGGCATATTATAAAAGGGGTGACCAAAAAGCCTGCAAAAACAATTTCATGTATTCTTTAATTGGCATGTGAAGGCATCTAAAAGATTAAATGAATGAAAAATTGCTATTGCAAAAAAAGCAAACAAAGTTTAAGCCACAGACTAAGGACATAATAGAAGAGGATTGTACTCTTGATTGAACTAACCCCAACTATTCCTTCTCTTTATCCATCTCTACCTAAATTCTCTGAGTCCACTAACCTTTTTCTAGATGACCTTTTCACCTTGATGATGATGAGAACAGAGAAGTTAGACAGATGCCTTACAAAGTAAGACCTTCTGATCAGCCAGACCTTCAGGCTGTTACCACCTTTTACTGTGTGGTCTAAAACTGAGCATAGAGTCATTGTGAAGAACTTCCCTGACTCAAGGGAACATCCTCAAAAATATATTGAGGAATTTAGAATCATCATAGGAGCTTACGATCCAGGGCTTTCTGACCTTTACTGATTTATTCCCATGACATCGGGACTTAGAAAAACTCAGAAATGGATGGCAGCATCTGATTGGGACAGACCTAAGGAGGATATTAAAGATCTTCCCACACCCCCTTATGAGAAGGACCAAACCAAGCTATGAAAATTGCTGAAAACCCTTTAGATTCAATTTCTACATATGTTTCACAGAAAAATAATTGGTTCATCATTCAATTTTGCAGACCAAAAAACAAAAACAAAAACAAAAAGTTGACCCAGTTTTAGATTACAGAACTCAGAAATACTGTATTTGAAACGTTCTGGGCTCAACATACAGCAAGCAGTCTTTTCTGCAGGTACTGAAATGGGATTAATTAATCTGTTTATAAATAGATTCTGTCCTTAACAGTTTAATTTTAAAACATAAACTTAGATGGGTAGTGACAGATGTGACTCAATTGATAGCCTTAGCTGAACATTTTGAGAGGACATCAGAGCAAGAACAAAACCCCAGAAGTGTTGCAAGCTTATGTCTGTCCTGTTACAATGGTTATGGAGTTCAAGACCAAAGGGGCCTTCTTGTTTTTATTTTAAATCACAATCAAGAGGTAGAGAATAAGAGATTCTGTACTCCAGGATATCTGCCTTCATTGCAAATAACAAAGACACTGGAAAAGAGATTGTTCAGGTTTATATCAGTCCACTCATAAATCTCCTCCATTTAGTGCAGACTGTTTCTCCCTGAGAGGCAGCCTAAGAGATCTTAGCCCTGTGGTGATAATGGACATTGTGGAGGCCTTAAGGGATTCTCCTGTAAATTGCCCTTGCTCCCTCCCCAACTTCGTGTCCATTCTTCTCCACAATATCCTTTAAGTAAACCTGAAGAAACAGGGTCAAAATAAATGAGCAATCCTGTACAATACTGGTGGATATGAGAGCCACATTATCTACCATAAACTCCACTTAAATCGATCAACAAATCCCTCTGAATAAAAAGGTAATTTCTGTGGTGGGGCTTTTAAATTAAGTTCAAGAGGCTTCCATATCTGAACAAATCCAATTTACTTTGCAGATATTTTCAGAAAAATGTACCTTTCTGCTATGTGATACTGCCCCAGTAAATTTGCTAGGGTGAGAATCATTTTCATTGTTAACAGGGCATATGAAATTCTTCTATGAGGGAGAAGTAATCTTAGAGTTTTTGACTCTCCTCAATGAGAACAGTTATGCTCTCTACAGGCAGAAATTGGTAAGATCAAAAGTCAGGCCTATAAACCTGTGTCCTTTCTAAAATACCTGAAGGTTTAAGGGCCTCTTCCTTAACCAATATAGAAAGAATTAAAAGTGTGGAACTTTTAAAAGTCCAAATAGATCGTTCTAAATCGTTGCCTAAATTACCTCAGTATCCACTAAAACTCAAATTAGTTCAAATGCTCTCACCAGTGGTAGAAGAGTCGATTAAACAAGTACTTATAATTCTGTGCACCAGTCTTTGTAACACTCGAATCCTACCAGTTAACAAACCAGATAGACAAGCTTAGAGATTTACTCAAGATTTACAGGCGATTAATAAAATTGTAATACCAAGGTTTCCTGAGTCCCAGATACTGATATCTTAGTGTCTAATATGCCCACTGATTCAAAGTGGTTTGCAGTAGCAAACCTCTGCTCAGCCTTTTTTTAGCATTCCAGTTCGTAATTAGAGTCAATACTTATTTGCTTTACTTGGAAAAATCAGCAGTACACCTGGATAGTAATGCCACAAGGATTAATGTAGTTTTCCCAGGCATTGCATCACGACTTAACTCTATAGAGTGCTGGAAATTCTACTCATATTCAATATGTAGATGACCTGTAGTTATGCACTCTACCACTAAAGAGTGCTCTGAAATTTACTCAATTTACCTTTTATAGCAAGTTGCATGTAAAGGTCACAAGACTTTGACCGTAAAACTTTAGTTTTCAGGAGAAAAAGTTGACTGTTTTTGACATAATTTGACCATTGAAGGGATTTCCTTCTCACCTGAAATAATACAAACTACCTAAAGTTTTCCTTGCCCTGCAACCCAACACAAGGGCTTTTCTTACGCTTATAGAATATTACAGATACTGAGTCCTGAATTTTTCCTTTATGGCCTCACCATTCTATGAACTCACTAGAACATAGTACCAGGGTCTTAACCATGGAAAGACAGTCATGCACCAACTTTTAACCAAATGAAATTGGCCTTAAAACCGCCCTTAGCTTTAGAAATTCCAAGTTACAGTACATCTTTTACCTTGTTCCCTTCATGAATGTAATAATCGGGTACTAGGGTTTCTTACCCAAGAACATGGGGGAAACAGGGCCATGGCATAATATAGCCTGCAATTAGAACCAATAACTGAAGCATATCCTAATTGTTTAAAAGCAGGAGCAGCAGCAACTACTTGATAGAAGCAATTGCCTGGCTTTAAGAAATGAACTTAATTTGCAAGTCCCACATAAGGTGGAAAGTCTATTAAATTCCAGCCAGACTCAGCATTTTTTACAAAGTAGACTAACATCTTAGGAAATTCTTCTCTTGTCTCCTAACCTTTCATCAAAAATGCTGAAACCCACCTAAGCCTGTTGCTCTATTACCTCTGCCTGACGATGTGAAGACCACATTTGTGTAAATGTAATATCAGAAATAGTGTCCCCTCCAGTAGATTTATGAGCTGCTCCACTGTATAATCCTAAATTAATACTTTTTGTTGATGGGTTCTATGCCAAAAACTCAGAAGAAAAATATCAGTTGAGGTATGATGTTACCACCAACAATAAGTTAATAGAGAAGGAAACTCTTACCTAACTTAAGCCACCTCAACCTGTGAAGCTTATTGCTCTCACCCAAGTTTGTCATACAGCTAAGAACAAGTCAGTATATGTTTATACAGACAGCAAATATGCTTCCAGGGTCTTACATGATTTTGGCATGTTATGCAAACAATGAGGGTTTATCACCTCTACTACTACCACAGGATAGCTGTAAAACAGATGTTACAGCTATCGAGTTACAATTACAGATTGATGTTGTTAAGATTGAAGCTCACATGTGTAGAACTGAACTGGAATATCAAGGGAATGCCTTAGAAGATTTTTGTGTTAAATGAGCTAGTGTTGAAATTGCTAGAGTATGCAATTTGAATGAACTCCATCAGATTGATCCAAGTCAACTCTCTTGTGATGACTTATTTAATAAACAGTGCAATGACCCTAATTTTAAAAAAAGAACAAAATAGGTATCTGACAGGATATAAATTCAATGTTAGATGTGGACCCACAGAGGGTCTGGATGGTTGTATGGCCTTTCTTCAGTCTTTGAAGCTTCCATTGTTAAAAGTTCTGCACTCCAAAAATCATCACAGAACAGATAAAATATTCAAATTATGAAAAAATTTTGGTGTGGTGACTTCTAAAATTACTAAAACAGTTTATAATCAATGTTTGGTTTTTCAAATTTATAATCCCTGGAAAACAATAAAAACCTTAGGTGGTATATTTCTACCACTTGATTTGGACATTTACAGATGGACTTCATTTAGATATGACCCTCAGGAGTATTAGTATGTTTTTGTAATATTTTTCATGTTATCTAGTTGGGTACAGGCTCTTTGATGAAGGAAAACTGATATTGTGACAATAGCTAAACAATCATTAGAAAATGTGTTTCTTTCATGGGACATCCCTGGAAAAATCTCCAGCAACAGTGAAACTTATTTTACTGGGCAAGTTATAAAGAAGTTAAATAAAATGTTAGGGACACAGTGACATTACCACTGTCCTTATTAATTTCAATTTTTGGAATGGCTGAAAGAACAAATAGTTTATTACAACTGAAATTGGCAAAATTAACTGAGTCAATTGGGTTGTCATGGCCCAAGGTACTACCACTGGCTTTATTGGCAATCAGATCCATTGCCTTCGAAAAACATTAAGTTTACCCTTCACGAAATAGTTACTGGAAAGCCTATGTCCCTAATAGTGGAACCTCCTGCATCTCTCACTCTTGTAAACTCTGATATGACTACATACTCTAAGGTTTTAATGCATTATGTCAAAGTGTATTTTCACCAGATAAAGGATGCTTTTCGTGATCCACCAACTGAGGAAAATCAAATATTTTATGGTCTAGAAATTAGAGATTGGGTCTTCTGGAAATGACATTCAAGGAAGACCACCATTGATCCTCCTTGGAAAGAACCATATGTGAACCCCAAAATCTGAGACAGGCCTTGGTTAATTTAGAAAGTTTATTTTGCCAAGGCCGAGAACGCACGCCCATGACACAGCTTCAGGAGGTCCTGATGACATGTGTCCAAGGTGATCAGAGCACAGTTTAGTTTTATACATTCTAGGGGGACAAGAGACATCAATCAACATATACAAGATGAACATTGGTTTGGTCTGGAAAGGCGAGATGACTCGAAGCAAAGGCAGGAAGACTTGAAGTGAGGAGAGGGCTTCTAGGTCATAGGTAGATAAGAGACAAATGGTTGTATTCTTGAGTTTCTGATTAGCCTCTCCAATGGAGGCAATCAGATATGTATTAATCTCAGTAAGCAGAGGGGTGACTTTGAATAGAATGGGAGGCAGGTTGGCCCTAACAGTTCCCAGTTTGACTTTTCTCTTTAGCTTAGTAATTTGGTGGCCTCAAGATTTAGTTTCCTTTCACACATATCAAGTCATCTCACCAGCCACACTACAGTAAAGCTTCAGGGCCTCGAAACTTGGGTCCACATTTCACAATTCAAAAGTGCCCCTTCAAACGTTTGGAACTGCACACCTGTTGGAGACTTTAAGGTAAAGCTAAATAGAAACATTTATCCCCAGAAGCAGACAGCATCCTAGCTGTAGACAGCTTTCAAGACTTTTGTCTTGACCAAAGACTTTTTAAAAAATTAACCTTTTTAAAAATTAGTGTTCATTTTATTCAGAGGGGCCTTAGTGGGCTACCAGTTCCATGAAATTTAATGCTAATTCATAAATTGGGAAAAATCTTAAATAATGTATCCAATTAAACCTCCCGGGGATTTAGATAGGTAGAAGCCACTCTCCAAAAGGCAGATGATAACACATGGATTTGACAAAATCAAACAAACATACAAAAGAAACAATGAAACATAGTGCAGCTTTAGATCTCTTTTATGCTCAAGGTTTGGGATTATGTTCCTTATGTTTAGTTTTGAACAAAACTGAATGTTTTACCTATCTGTCACCTGATTTTATTAGTGCAGAAAGCTTAATTTAAAAGTTGAGTGCTAACTACTGTTTTCTTAAACATTGCCACCAAGTACATTAAGGAAATCTCTCCAGAGAAAGAAGCACATCATACATTTAAGGGGGCAACTAACAGTTGGTTTTCAGGCATCTTAAATAATGGATGGCAAGCTTAGGTTTTCCAAAATTTTCTCATTTTTGTATTTCTTCTAGTAGGTCTATAAGGACACTTAAAGCTCATTACACGTGGTACTCTATGGAAGGAAGTGTCAATGCTATGGAAAGCAACCCTGAAAGAGAGAACATCATGAGAGCTTGGAATGACTACATTATTGGCAATGCCATCATTGTTATGGAAAAGCCATGAAAGCCATCAAGCCTGAAACAACAAATTACTGCTGGAGAATACTGTGTCTAGAAGTGCATGGCTTCACAGGATTTATGACTGAACCAATCAATGAAATAATAAAAGAGGTTGTGCGTATGGCAAAAAAAAAAAAAAAAAAAAAAAAGATGGGGGTAAAAGGTTTCAAGACATGGGTCTTGGATTAATTCAGGACTTAATAAATGCTACACCAGAGAAATTCACAGTAGGTGACTTGATGGAGATGAGTGCTTTCAAACCAGTGCCAGATGATGAGGAAGAAGTCATAGAAGATGCAGGGCCAGGAAACAAGTTGACTTTAGACATTCTGGGAGGAGGGTTCCAGTTATTCAAGAATCATTTTGACTTCTTTTATGACATGGGCCCTTCTATGATACAGGCAATAAGATTAAAGCAAATGATAAAGAAATATTCGTACTGTATAAAAACGTTTTTAGAGAAATGAGAAGACAGGAATTCAGATAGAAATTATGGTGTATGTCTGTAAAGTTACACCAAGTGTGGCTGCTTCTTCTGACTACTCTTCCACCTCCTCCCTATCTTCCACCTCTATCACCCCGAGACAACAAGACCAACCCCTCGTCTTCCTCCTCCTCGGCTTACTCGATGTGAAGGCAACAAGGATGAAGATCTTTATGATAATCCACTTCCACTTAATGAATAATAAATGTATTTTTATATCTTATTTTTAAATAAGATTTTCTCTTCTGTAGCTTACTTTATTGTAAGAATACATTTTATATATATATATATATAAAAACATAAAATATGTGTTAATCAACTATTTATGTTATCAGTAAGGCTTTCGGTCAACAGTAGGCTATTAGTAGGTTAAGTTACCGGGGAATCAAAAGTTATATGCGGCTTTTTGACCGCCAGAGGGCCCGGTGTCTCTAACCCCAGCATTGCTCAAGAGTCAACTGTATATTTCATGACAATTTCTTAACTACTTATATTTAGATTTAGTATAAACAGCAAAAACAACCAAAGAGAACCTTATTACAGCAAAAAAAGTTTCACTGTGTTGTTTCCACCCAGACCCTCTGCAACCTCAGTACCTCCCACTGATTTCTGAAAGCCCTCATCACTCTCTGGAAGAAACAAAGTATTGACTTTTTGTTCAGGCTCAGGTAAGATAAAGTGAAGAGGATCATTATTTCGCTTTTGAAGAATAGATGATTATGAGTTTATATTTTAGGTTAAGATTGTTAAGAGATTGACTTAAATATGAGATTTTAGTACAAAAAAAGGTAATGAATGCTCACCCTTCTTTTTTGACCTTGGCTAATGCCTCTGCTCAGCTGGGGACCCTTATGTTAATGAGACAATATTATATTCTGAGCAGCAGGCCCTGCTTTGAAGTAGTTCCATTCTCTTGTGAAAGCTCAAAGCTGCTTTCATGCAAGTACTATTGACTAAAAAATTATTTCTTCACATGAAGCAAAAATATATATATATTTCATAAGTATCAGCATTGAGAATGTTCAATTTTAAGAAAGTCCCCTATCCTGGATTTTCTAACTTTGAAGGTATTACTAATAGCAGTAACCATTGGTTTTTTGCTTTATTTTTAATCACTATCTTATTTTTTCTGACTTCGTAATTTCCATTTCATAAGGATAACAGGTAAAGGGCATTTTTGGCCTCTAAATAATTAATCATAACTCTCTAGTGACATATTTCAAAAGGCCAGGAGCAAATCGGTATTCACAGTAAAAGCTGAAGAGTCGGGATTTGCCTTTCTAAATTCTCTGTTGTTTAGAAATATTTATGCATTGCCTGAACTTGGAAATTTAGCATAAAACTTGGCTTTATGATTTAGAGCTTTAGTTCCAGATGTTTTTTGTGCCTATTTAACAGTGGTATTGCTTATGAGTGTTTAAGAATGATTTTTGCAGTATAATATCTCATTGATTAAGTACTACTATTGTCTGACTTCAAGAATGGTCCCCACAAAAATGGCTTGGACCTATTCAAGTTCTACTCTACACTTGAATTACTCTTATAATTATTTTTGACTCCTGTACCAAGTGAACTGTATGCTGTTTATTTTTAAAACCCTTACAGGAGCAAATGATTGATCTTAAATATATTTGTATGGGTCAAGGGAAAGCTTCTCTTTGCCCTCTGAAGGTTTGCTTGAAAAATCAACTCCAAAAAGGAGATTAATATGACATACAGATTTATTAATGTGCATATGAGGAAGAAAGATTGGGAGCTTGGATCATGGCAAAACAGATTATCATGGTAAACAGATTCTGGGAGAAGGAGAAGAGGAAGTGTGGCTGGCCAAGGTGGTCTTGCTATGCAGATGAAACCTCACAGATTGCAGCTGTTAGACCAAATAGATGGTAAGTGTGTCTTTTAGACCTTTCTAGTGTCAGACTGTCAGTTAACCTTCCCTACATCCAGACAAGAAAAGGCCTGGCTGCATCACTACAGATTTTGCACAGAACCAAATCTCCCCCACCAAAGACAGCTTTGCAAGGCCACTTCTGTTGGCTGGTTCTCTGAACATTCATCTCAAAATATGTCTACAAAGTATATTTTGTGGTACAGTATTTTGATTTCTTTCATATTACATGAATAAAGGGTTAAGTTCCAATTTAACTTTTAAATATCTTTATTGAACTTAATTGAATTCAGTACTCGACATTGTCTTTTGTTGTCCCCACCACTCAATGTAAGAGCAAATGCAAATTAAACATAAGAAGGCTAATTAATTCTCCCTATAAAACATAAAGGGAGAAACAGCTCCTTCTTCTATTTCTTAGAGCATTCATTTTAGAAAACTCAAGATTATAGGTTCCTTCTCTGTCTCTTTGAAATGCATGTAAATTTTTTACAAGCTAAATAAATCTTTTTGTCAGTTTTATATTCTAGTAACACCTCTCTCAAAAAACTGGGAGCCATCCCTTTTAAATATAATTATCAAAGATAACATTCTTATCTCCATTTATCTGTGTGAGGGTAGGAGCCTAACTTCTGTGGACACCTGGCTCCCAGTTGTATAACTACTTCCTGTCATAAATATATGAATAGTTTATTTTTCCTTTGAATAAAGCCAATTAACTAACACAGATGGTGACCACAATTACCAGGTGAATCTAGGATAAATTAAGTGTAACAAATGGTAGTGTCAAGTCCTCCTCCTTGAGGACTGGTTATTGTTTATCTTGAAAACATGTTAGTAATGAGTTATGTCTGTTTAGCTATATAAAACGGTAAGATTTCTTTGTCTTTGCCATCTCTCAGTATGCTACCTCTGATATGCATCACATTCTGGTTTAATGCTTATCAATAATAAACCATTTTCTTTCTCTGCTACATTTGTATAGAGTTTTTTCTGGATTGGAAGAAATTTTGCTTTTAATTATGTTTTCTCCATATCAGCAATATTACTCCCCTCATTTGCCATGTCCACACACACAATTCACACAATTCCTACAGAAATAGCCTGCAAAAAAACTGGGAAAAGCAGAAAGGAAAGTTTTGGATCCCTAATTACTGCAATGGTAACTTTTATTATTCCTCATGTTCATTTATAAAAGAAAGATAAGGACAATAGCTAAAAATCACATGTAAAATGACATGTAACTGTCCAATGAGTTCATTTTGCCTGCTGCCTAAATAAAGCCAACTTATCAAGACAGGGGAATTGCAATAGAGAAAAGAGTTTAATATGTGTAGAATCAGCAGGAGACTTAAGCTGTATTAATGCTCAAATCATCCTCCCCCAAAATTTGGAGGCTGTGGTTTTTTAAAGATAGTTTAGCATGCAGCGGGCTTGGTAAGAGGGAATGCTGATTGGTTGGGTTAGGGATACAAATCACAGAGAGTCAAGGCTGTTTTCTTGCTCTGAGTCAGTTCCTGGGTAGAAGCCATAAGACGAGATGAGCCAGTTTACTGATGTAAGTGGCACCAACTGATCTATTTGAATGCAGGGCCTGAAAAATATCTCAGATATCAATCTTAGGTTTTATGATAGTAATGTTATCAACAGAAGCAACTGGGGAGGTTAGTGATCTTGTGGCCTATGACTGCGTGACTCCTGAGCCATAATTTTTAATCTTTTGGATAATATGTTAGTTTTACAAAGGCAGTCTTGTTCCTAGGCAAGGAGGGTATTGGTTTTGTGGAGGAGCTGTTACCATCTTTGTTTAAACCATAAACTAAATCCCTACTAATGTTAATTTGGCCTACGTCCAGGAAAAAATTAGGGCAGCTTGGAGGTTAAAGGCAAAATGGAGTCAGTTAGGTCAGATCGCTCACCATCATAATTTTCTCACTGTTACAATTTTTGCAAAGGTAGGTTCATTTACATACAGTGAGAATATGCACATATGGTTATCATTACAAAGCAGAAGGTAACTTCCAGTTTTCTGAAAATCACTGAATACTTATCAAATATGGTAGTTATGACCTATTGAAAACCTGGAGATAAATGGAAAGCAATACTTAGTCTACTGTAAAATGACTCAAACCAATATAATCCTTCATGATTTGTAGGGTTTTGTTTTGTTTTGTTTTGTTTGAGATAGGGTATCACTTTGTCACCCAGGCTAGAGTAAAGTGACGTGATCTTGGCTCACTGCAGTCTCTACCTCCTGGGCTCACGGGTTCCTCCCACTTCAGCCTCCCAAGTAGCTTGGACTACAGGTGAATGCCACCACATCTGAAATTTTTGTTTATATTTTTTATAGAGACAGAGTTTTGCTATGTTGTCCAGGCTGGTCTCCAACTCCTGAGCTCCAGTGATCTACCTGGCTTGGCCTCCCAAAGTGTTAGTATTACAGGTGTGAGCAACTGTGCCTGGCGGATTTGTAGGTTCTTTTTGGTATAAATTACCCCCTACCTTTAAACCACAGGACTAGTCTCCTCCCCCACAACAAATTGTCTTGGCTCAATCTATTATAAGAGTCAATCAAAGATTCATTCTGGCCTCTGGAGACATCGTGAGCTAGCAGACACACAAGCCTGTAGCCCATTCTGAAAGCATACCGAGTCCTTTCATTCTGCCTTTAAGGTCATGGACTACATCTGGCATGAAAGGTTCCATGTGTACAGCCTGAAGGTAACATAATTATTATCAGGGGTATTCATGACCACATTCCTCTGCTTCAGAGACAGAGAAGGAGTATTTGAGAAGTTGTAAAAGCTTAGATTTGAAGTCAGGCAGGGAGTCCTGTTGCTCTTTCATTTCACTAAGTTGTGTTGTGTGCATACAATGACTTGGCAATAACTATGATGACTCACATTACTTGACAATTGGCCCTATACTATAAGCTTCTAAGGAATTATTTTCTGCAATCTCACAATAACTTTCTGAAGGGATCCCAACTGAAGGTGAGGAATCTGTGGTATGGGGAAGTAGAGAGGCTGATCCAGAGCCACAGAATTGGTAGAATAAGACTGTAAGGAGGGCTTTGAGCTGATTGCAAACCCAGCTTAGTGACCACTGAGCCAAAGGCCTTGGTACAGGGAGCCCGTATGTGAATGTCTGGGCAGAGTAGTTGAGGGTTCTTCAGGTTTTATCAGGGCCTTTTCAGGTTGTACCTCATCTGAGTGCCAAGTTTCAGGTTGTCAAACTTATGGATGGAGCTTTCCTTTCAGGATTCTTAAGGCCATGTAGATCCACCCCAACAAGAGTGGGGGTATAAAAAACAACAAAAAACAAACAAACAAACAAACAAAAAACCACAGAGCACATTCCTTGCTCCCTAGAAATCTGTGGGGAAACATAGCTAGTGTTACAGCAGATGCATTCCTGTGTTAGGTCTTGTTGCACAGGTACTTAGGCATTGCAAGTGGGCCCAGCAGTATCCTGACATTCTTCAAAGTGAATGGGCTTTCTTTAGTGCCCTCTAAGTGCATCTTAGAGAGAAGGAGTTAATTTTTCAAAAGGCAAACTTGGAATAAGGATTTATTGTGGACATTCACTGGAAATTGGTGGTGAGATTTATTCTTTTTCTTTGTTTCTGGGACACCTAAAAGGAAGCACAACCTCTCACTGCCACAAGAAATGAATTGAATATATGTGATTTTATATGCCTGTTTTTTCTTAAACTCGCTGACCTTTTTCTTCCATATAATACTGTTGACAATAAAAGCCAAGCTCTGTAAAATATTTGAAGAGATTTATTCTGAGCCAAATGTGAGAACCATGACCCACGGCAGAGACTCAAGAGGTCCTGAGAAGATGTGCCCAAGACAGTGGAGTTACAGCTTGATTTCATAGATTTTAGGGAGACCTAGGATATCAGTCAATACATGTGAGGTATACTTGGGTTCAGTATGGAAAGGAGGGACAATTTGACACAAGGGACTTACAAGTCAAAGGTGGATTCAAAGATTTTCTGATTGGCTAGTGATTGCAAGATTTAAGTTATTATTTAAAGACCTGGAATCAATAGAAAAGAATATCTGGGTTAAAATAAGGGGTTGTGGATACCAATGTTCTTATTATGTAGATGAGGCCTTATAGATGGCCATCCTTAGAGGCAATAGATGGCAAATGTTTTCTATTCAGAGTTTGAAAAGGTGTGAGACTCTCAGTTAATCTCTTCAGGATCAGAAAAAGACCGGGAAATGGAATAGGATTCTCTACACAATGTAAATTTCCCCTACAAGAGACAACTTTGCGGGTCATTTCAACAGATGTCAAAGAAACATGTTTTGGGGTAAAATACTTTGATTTTTTTAAGCCTGCTATCTCTCATGCAATGCTATACAAGAGTCAGGTTGCAATTTGATATCTTACTGCTACAATGAGTCTGTTGTGTCAGTCTTAAGATCTCTATTTTAATGTCCATGTTGGTAAACTGTGACTGAATTCCAAAGGGAAGAGAGTATAATGAGTCATGTCTGACTCCCCTTCCCATGATGGGCTGAGCTAGTTTTTCAGACTTCTTTGGAATCCCCAAGGCCAAGAGGAGGGGTTCATTCAATTGGTTGGGGGGCTTAAAATTTTATTTTTGGTTTGCAACATAATATGCCCATCACTTTATAATAAAAAAAGAAAAATGAGCCCAACTGCATTTTCTCCCTGTTATTTTGGCAAATGTTTCTCATTTTGGCATGTCTTTTTATAAAATTCTAACAAAAATATTCTGGGTGCACCCCAAGGATAAGAGTGATACCTGATCTCCAAGTGGAAACTGCAATGTTTCCTGCCAATAACCTGAATGTGTTAGGATTTGTGCGGCCGAAGTCTGTCTCACTAAGAACAGAAAGGGGGAAATATTACAACAAGCTGTTAATATGGGAAGTGTTGGGAAAGCAAGCGTAGTCACTGAGCAGAGTGAGCAACTTTACTGTGTACCTCATAGGCTTGCTTTCTTTCTGTTTCTTTTCATGGAAGTCCATAGCCTTGATAGTTTCTCTTTTGCATTCAGTTTCAAATTGTATCTGCTGTTGTTAAACATTTTAAGGAAGACGTCATGATCAAAGCAGGTACTGACTAGTCTATGAAACTGTGAAATGGAACCTATTTAATAAATCACCTTACCCCATGATGAGCTCATCTCCTCCAGAGATGAAAATTTTCTGGAATAATGCCTGGCACTATATGCTAATGTATATTGTTAAAATACTAAATAAAAGTTAGGTATTTGTTTTACATTTAAGTTTCGCTTGTCATCAATTTCCATATGAGGGTCATTCTGAAATGTGTGGTCAGGTAGGGACATTTACTTTGAAATACTTTATTCAGAGAAGCCAATTAGCTGTAATTTGGCTTTTAAAATACTACTATCACAATAAATTCTAGTATATACACTGTTTGAAAAATAAGGATGTTTGGAACTTTTTTACCTTTACTAAGCCATCTGGTTCTTATTTCCCAATAGAATGTCTATAGAAAAAGGAGTAGGAACACTATTAAATCTGAGCAACTCAGCTTACTCAAACTTTGAAGTCATGTTATCAAGAGATTTCGGCTCTTAAAAGTAATAGAAAAATGGTTACATACCATTCCAACTCAAAAATAATCTTTCATGAATATTTCATATAAATCACTGTCCTTAATTTAAGCCATAGCTTAATGTGGTGATTTCACTTTGTAATAAATTTATCAGAGATTATTTCTGACAAAATGATGAACTTTAATTTAAACTTTGTAATTATAAGTTCAAAATTAGATTTATTGCCAGAGTTTTGACTCTGTTCTATTTTAATTAAAAAATAAAGGAATAAGCTCTGATACAAATGTCTCTATTTTTTTTCCAAATGCCGGAGTTATTGTGGTAGAAATAACATTACATATGAAGAGCTGTGCATCCTTTAATTAATAGAGATATATTTATTTGTTAATTCCAAATAACTAAAGTGACTAAAAGTCATTAACAACAAAGAACTTGCATTCTGTGTACTGTAATAATCCAGGAACTGCTGATATAGCGATGGCATATTGATCCTTAACCTTGAGAGTCTAGTGAAGGACAGACAAGCAGAGTGCTATGGAAGCCCAGAGGAACGGTATATGAGAGGGGCTGCCCAGAGTCAGGGAGGGAAAAACAGTTAAGGTGAATGATGCAGGGCAGCTAGTCAGGCAAAGAGGAGAAGAGTGGAATCCGAGAGCAAGGAATTGCACAGAAAGGGAAGGTGACAGATTCAATAGACAGCAAGGACTCCACAGAGAGAACTAGGGCTGCAGGAGGGCTGAAGGCAGAAAATAATAATGGAGGCATAGGCAATGGCCAGATTAACATAGCTTTTCATGACATGCTAAATATCTATCCCCAGATGATGAAAGTTCATTTTACAGGTGTCTTAGGAATAATTGTTTATTAACTCAAGTAACTTGTTTATAGTTGTTAGTTAATACATCATGATAATATAATATTTAAAATTTTTTTACCATTTTAAGATGCTGTGTGTATTTGTGTATGTATTTTACACACACATGTGCACATCTTTTAATCTTCAGAGCAGAGTCAGTGATTTACACAATCTTTTAAGATATGTTGCAAACACTGAAAAGAAGTGTTGCAAATACTGAAAATACATAAGTTGTTTTTGTTTTGTTTAAAACAGATGTAAGAAATTTCCTTTTTGTATATACAACAAAGCTCTTTTTATCTTCTGCCTTTTAAAAAATATTTACCTAATACTGAATCATAAATGGAAAACATTTTTATATCATCTGAGAGCTTTCAAATCTTCTCAAACTATACTTTGTCACAATTACTGTTATTTTTTAAATAATGCATTAAACCAGGCTTAAGTAAAATGATAATGACTATTCAATAAGTCTGACTTGTGCTTCTCCAGCAACAACTGGGCTTATTCGAGGCAATGTTTGATGGCAAATGCTATTCCTTGCTTCCAGCACTGTCTACTGTCTGCCCATTTGAGTCAGCTGGAGGGCTTTTAACATAGCATGTAGAGCAAGCAAGAAAATCACATTTTTTTTTTTTTTTTTTTTTTTTTTTGTGGGGGGGATTGATGTTCTGAGAACAGAAATATAATTACAAAGTTGAGAGATCATATTAGCAAACTTAAGCTCTACTACTTGCCATTTCTGGCCTGTAGAATCAACTTTACTTTAGAAAACCTAAGGATCTAGAACTAGAAATACCATTTGACCCAGCCATCCCATTACTGGGTATATACCCAAAGGATTATGAATCGTGCTGCTATAAAGGCACATGGACACATATGTTTATCGTGGCACTATTCACAACAGCAAAGTCTTGGAACCAACCCAAATATCCATCAATGATAGACTGGATTAAGAAAATGTGGCACATACACATCATGGAATACTATGCAGCCATAAAAAGGATGAGTTCATGTCCTTTTTAGGGACATGGATGAAGCTGGAAACCATCATTCTCAGTAAACTATCTCAAGATCTTAAAACCAAACACCGCATGTTCTCACTCATAGGTGGGAATTGAACAATGAGAACACTTGGACACAGGAAGGGGAACATCACACACCGGGGCCTATTGTGGGGAGGGAGGAGCGGGGAGGGATAGCATTAGGAGATATACCTGATGTAAATGAGTTAATGGGTACAGCACACCAATATGGCACATGTATACATATGTAACAAACCTGCACATTGTGCACATGTAGCCTAGAACTTAAAGTATAATTTAAAAAAAAAAGAAAGAAAACCTAACAGATGAGTTGCTTGAATTATGATTTATTTACGCCAAGAACTAAAAGAAACTTTTAAAACCCCAGAAGCTAATAGCTCATATATTGATCTGTAGGATACTGAATCAATGGAATTCAAAGAAAATTTACATTTTAGTTGCAAAACCACATTTTACCTAACAAGGTAAATTTATCTCAGAGGCTCGCCAGGTGTAGGCAGCATAAGAATGAGGAACTGGCAGCTAGGCGTGATGGCTCATACCTGTAATCCTAGCAGTTTGGGAGGCCGAGGCAGGCAGATCACGAGGTCAGGAGATTCAGACCATCCTGGCTAACACAGTGAAACCCATCTCTACTAAAAATTCAAAAAAATAGCTGGGTGTGGTGGCACGTGCCTGTAGTTCCAGCTACTCAAGAGGCTGAGGCAGGAGAATCACTTGAACCTGGGAGGCGGAGGTTGCAGTGAGCCAAGATCGCGACGCTGCACTCCAGCCTGGGCGACAGGGCAAGACTCTGTCTCAAACAAACAAACAAAGAAGAAGAATGAGGAACCGGCATTGGTTGGGTTCCTTTTCTCACTATGGGACTTTTATGGGGTAAATTGTGCCCTCCACAACTATGTTAAAGTCTAACCCTCAAAACCTCAGAATATGACTGTATTTGGAGATACGCCCTTTAAAGAGGTAATTAAGATAAAATAAGGTCATAGAATGGGCCCAAATCCACCACGGCTGGTGACTTTATAAGGAGAAGAAATTTGGATACACACACACACACACACACAAACACACACACACACACACACGAGGAAGATGATGGAAAGACACAAGGAGACAGCCACCTGCAAGCCAAGGAGAAGAGACCGCAGAAGAAGCCAACTCTGCCAATATCTTGGTCTTTGACTCGAGTTTTCAGTATTACGAGACAATACATTTCTTTTGTTTAAACCATTCAGCCTGTGGTACTTTGTCCTGGCAACCCAAGCAAGCTAATACAGACATAGTGTGCCCAGCAAGGAAACTGTATTGGAAAACATCTCAAAGGGCCAGAGGGAAAATACAGTCCATTGGCCACGTCGGACACAGAGGTCTCTCCCTCTGAGAGAACTGAGCCCCATATTTCCAGCAATTTGGTCAGGTTGGCTCACAATTATTTTGAGCTTTGCCTACAAGTAAAAATCTCATGTGGTTCTGTAAGGGCTGGACGAATAGTAAATCCTAAAATACTTTTTGTGTTGTTTTGGTGTATCTAGAAAATATTTAATAATAATTGAAAACGCTTATGATGCAGCATTGAGTAAATAAGGCATTGCTCAAAAGTGTATAATCTGTTTGAAATGCATTTTAAAAGTAGGCATGCATATCTGTCGAAGACTGTATTTGAAGCTCTCCACAATTCCTCTCTTAATTGTTTCTGGGGAGTTCAGAGATGTTAGTTATGCATTTGCCAACACTTGAAGAGTCTGTGGGTTGCAAAAACACTTAGAGTCCAAGGCACTACTTAAATATAAGTTTATTAATGTTTAAAGATGCAGTACAGCTAACTGCATTTTGACTACCAAGTACTGCATGTTAAGAGGGAGATTAGGAATAAAAAGAGCCCACATCGATGAAAAAGAAATTTTCTGTTACCTGCTGAATCTTGCCTCTTCACATATTATCAGGCTGAACTCCTGAATTTTTTCTCATTAATTTTTTATTTGTGCACCATATATCACCCATTGCTCCTTTTATGAGTTCATAAGAAAGAGTATAAAACCGTGTTTCCTCGGGCACAATTTCCTTGAACAAGTTTTAATAAAACATTCATTCAGGTCTGCGAGTTGCACCTGGTGCTGTCAGCACTTCCAGCAGCAAGTGCTTCTTGCCTTTGTTACTGATGTTACAACAGGAAGCATTAAAAGCGAAGTCTGGACATTGTGTCCTAACCCTGGAAACACCTTCAAAGACATTTTAAGCCTGATTCCCTGAATGTTCATATGTAAAATCATACAGTACAAGTAAATACCCATTCTCTTGATGATATTGACACACAGAAAATAAACAACCTCTCTCTGCTTGTCATCACTTCCAGACTCATAGTCTTCTTAAAATAGCAGTATGTTTTTCTGGACCTCGCTTGTAGGGTGTCTGGATAATAAATGATTTAAGTAAATATTCTTCATCTCAGATCCATTTCTTTTTTCTGTCATCTCCTGCCCTCTTGTCTATTGGTGGAAATAGGTCTGGTAAGTTTCCCAGACATTCGCAGACAAAACAATAGTATAAAAAACAAACAAACAAAGAAAAAACTACTCTGGGTGGTAAAGCTGTAACAGATTGAGTACGAGTCATATGTCAGACATCATTCTAGTCATTTTCCATGTCCTTATTTTCACAATAGAGCAAATAAGTATGAGTGTCTCCGTTTTACAGAAGAGGAAACAGAGACTGAGACAAGTTGAAATAATTGGCAAAGAGACTTTCTGATTTAATCTGCTTTCACCCATGTGGCACTGAATCTAATTGATCTTTATTTTGGAGACTGAGGATGAGGTAGTGAGATGGATATTGAATTTTATAAAAATGTGGGTTTAATTGACCATCTTTCTACTGAGTTAGGCTGCACCAAGGCAGGGATTGTGAATGACTGTTTTTCCACTGCATCCTCAACATAGGTAGGAGTTCTGGGACTTCACAGAGGCTTGCTCCATATTGAAGAATGAATGAGTGTATTGAGCTTTCAATTCTAGTAACATCTCTACTGAGAAGAGTGTCTTTAATAGGAATGTTTATCCCCAAAGGCATCAAAGATCTGCTTACTCTTCTGTCTTGCCTGGTTATTCTTATCTCCCAATTCCCTGACATAGTTGATCACTCCATCTCCATTTCAAAGAGTTCTTTTCTCCCATCTTGACCTAAAACTTGCTATAACAAGTTTTAGATAAACAGGAGGGTTTATCTTGCATTTGTTTTAAGTAAACACCCTTGTTTGAAGCTCATTGGGTGTTGGTTTCATGACAAAGCCCACCCTTCTTTAAAAGCCTGTGGGCCACCCCCTTCACCACAATGGGGCCAGTCATAGGCTCCTCAGACCTCAGTCTCTGTCACACAACGCTGCTCACTTGAAAACAGACACTGAGGCTCCCCCAACATCCTAGGCGGGCTCGCATGAGGTCCCATCACACTCTTCTTACCCAAGGATGTAGCAGGCATGCCCCGTTTTGGGCCCAGGGTCCAGAGAGTCCCTAGTAGATAATGCACAAACGTTATCTATGGACAAACTTGAATACAGCAAGAGAACTGACCATGGTGAGAAAAAAGGACAACTCCACAGGAGTCCTGAGTGGGGTAGGGAGACCACCCTCACAAGGTGAGGACCCATCCAACTCCACAGGAATCTTAAGCGGGGCAGGGAGGCTACCCTCACACGGTGAGGACGCATCCAGAGACAGACCAACCTTTGCTTCCTTTATTCCCCCTTCACCTTCAGATTCTACCCATGGCCTCTGGGGAAGACAGCAATGCCACCGTCCTCTGAAAACGAGTGTCACGTGTCTGTGAAAAAAAGCAAGGCCAACTTGAATGTAAAATTGAGTGGCATTAGTTCCAGATTCAGATGTATGATTGCCTGTACCATTTTATTGATCTTTCAGTGGAGAAATATGCTCAGCCAAGCATCTTTGCCAATGTTACCGGAAAACAGAGAGTGCTTTGTAAGGCTAAAGAGAATAAATAATGCCAAACCAAAATCATAATTTTCATTTTATACACAAAATAATGTGACATTGTAATTGTGCATTCTTGCATTGCTGTAAAGAAATGCCCAAGACTGTGTAATTTATAAAGAAAAGAGGTTTAATTGGCTCACAGTTCCACAGGCTGTACTGGAAACATGGCTGGGGAGGCCTCAGAGAGCTTTTACTCATGGGGTAAGGTAGTGCTGGAGCAGGCATCTCACGGCAGGAGCAGGAAGAAGAGAGGGAGCGGGGAGTTGTTACACACTTTTAAGCAACCAGATGTTGTGAGAACTCACTCACTATAAAGTGCCAAGGCGAGATGATGCTAAACCACGAGATACCGCCCCCATGATCCAATCACCTCCCATTGGGCCCCACCTTCAACACTGGGGATTACAGTTGAACATGAGATTTGGGTGGGGACACAGATCGAAATTATATCAGACATTGCCCTGATGACTAATTTTAATCTATTTTCTTAAGTTTTATTACATAATGAGCAAGGGACTTATTCACCAAATTGCTTTATAAGCCGTTTGAGCCCAACAGCAGTGGAGGGAAGAGGTGTCACAGAGTTACACTGGGAGAAGTTGAAATGATTGAATTACATAATTATAATATTTGCAGTGATGATATTTGACTTTTTTGATTTGGAAGTAATTTTTTTGCTTCAGTTTTGAATCTTTTAAAAAAAATATTGTCTAGGGGATGACATTTGTTATTTGGCTTGTTCCTCTTGGTTAGGAACTCTCCCCTTCTGTGTAGGTGTTCTGTTGAAGGACTATGTGTCCTGCTGTATCTCTTGTGGCTTATTAAATCCAGGTGCTAATAAGCATAGTTATTGAATTTCTTAATTTTCCTGCCCCTCTCCTGAAGTGCTGCTGTAGTTTACCATGCTTAAACTAAGTCAGGTTAATGAGGTACTTGCCCTTTGAGATAGCTGTTATCACAAGGAGCAATTATCTCACTGTGGTAGGGTTTAATCTCCAGGTCATCTTTCACACCAAGGCAGGAAAGGCAATGTTGCTACTGAAGAGCTCCTTACAGGGACCTCTCTAGATTCCAGTAGAAAATTAAAGCAACATGTCAGGCTTTTAGTGCACATACTTCCTGTGTTACCTCAAACCTGATCCGTCACCATCTATTCTGATTAAGTATCCCAAGACTCTTCTTAAATGTTTGCAAGGAGGACCTGGAGTCAGGGCAGGCCATGAACCTGCTACTTGAGCAATTGCACAGGGCCCCATGGCAGAAGGATTCCAGGCTTCATTTAATGCTCTGCTATTGAGTCTTAACAATTTTTAAAGAAGGGACTCTGCATTTTCATTTTGCTCTAGGGCCTACAAATCCTATGGTTGGTTCTGTCTAGTTGAGGCCCAGGTAAGGGTAACCTTCTAAAGCAGGCTTAGACTTGGTCCTAATTATTCCTTCCCCTCTGACTTTGCAGGAATCTTCATTTATCCATAATTCCTTCTCTGGAACTCATGCCTTGCTTCCTTGGAGCCCTGCCTTCTTTGGGTGGCAGTGAGCTGGCAGGGGTGGGGGCGGGGGCGGGGGTTGCAGGGACAGAATCATCTAGGGAACGGGCCTTTGAGCAAATGTGCTATGCACTCCGGCTGTATGACACTTTAGTCTGGAAAGAGCAACGACTAATGATAGTTAATTCTAGAATTTCAGGTGTCGCACATGAATTAGCTGAGGTTTTTGTCTAGAGGAAAACTCGGGAGCCCCTAGTGGTGACTATCAAGGACACCTCGCAAGTACCCACGTGCAGTAAATACTGTTTCCTCATTGCGTCCTTCCCTCCTCCTTACTCCACTTCTATCCTCAATCCAATGGGACCTTTTAGTGAGCCCCTGGACTATTTTTTTAAAATAAATAAATGAGATACAAGTTGTCCAGGGTCTTCTGCGGAGTGTGGAAAGAGGGTTTTAGCCTTCACTGCACAGATCTTGGTGGAGAAATCAGACAAGCAGCTCTGGCGTCTCCAAGGGCTGGTGTTTACTCATCTCCATCTTCTGTTTCCTGCTGCTCTGAAGTCTTTCCTTTCTTGTAACCACCTGCTTTTGTTCCTCCTTCCTGTCAGCCTCTCTCCCCAGTATCCCCTTCTGGGACATCATTTTATTCCTATTTAAAGGGAGACGGGAGCACCTGCTCTCTAATTTCATCTATTTGCAAAATGTGGCTTTGGGCACCTCACTGACATGCTGGGCTGGAATCTTCACCTTCTGTGTGTGTTCCCGTACAAGCACTCACGAATGCCCTTGCCTTGGAACTCCCATCAGGGACTAAAAATTATTTTAAATTTGCCTCCTGTAACATCTGTGTGACTGCGGCAGCTTGGTCAGGACATAGTTCCCTGTTAGCTCAGGCCTACCAGGGAGATAGTGCTCATATCCGGGCCTGGTTCAGTATTTATTACTACTTACATGGACCCACGAGGAAGCATCCCTTGCTCCAGATTATTTTGGTGGTTCATTAAGGGATTTTTGAATAAAACAATGTACATTTTTGTAAGTTGATATTATAATATTTAAAGTGAAAAAACAGTCTCTATGCTCTTGCATTTAAACATAGGGTTGGAAGTGAGCACCTCCCAAACAAACTGCACTTTCTTTCCTTCTGTTTAAAATTCTGTGTAATTACCTGAGATTGGTGACTTTCTGATAAAACAGTCTACTTCAGCTCCAGTAATGAGTCCTTCATTTATCCTGATTAATTTTTAATGCTAAAGATTAATGTAAAATCTTGTTCAAACATTTGCCATGAGGTAAGAAAAATAATTTATTTAAAAGTCCACAGAGAAATTCATTTGAGGGCCAAATTCTCTGGCAAGTATTTGGCTTCTTCACTGATGCTGTGATTCTTGTCCTGAACACATGGAATCAATTGTCACAGTGAGGTGTGTTTTAAATGGGGGTAATATGGTTTGGCCATGTCCCCACGCAAATCTCATCTTGAATTGTATCTCCCATAATCCCCATATGATTGAATAATGTGGAGGTAATTCAATCATGAAGGCGGGTCTTTGCTGTGCTGTTCTCATGATAGTCAGTAAGTGTCATGAAATCTGATGGTTTTATAAAGGGCAGGTCCCCTGCACATGCTCTTTTGCCTGACGCAATGTAAGATGTGACTTTGCTCCTCCTTCGCCTTCCACCATGATTGGGAGGTCTCCCGAGCCATGTGGGACTGTGAGTCCATTCAACCTCTTTTTTAAAATGAATTACCCAATCTCGGGTATTTCTTCATAGCAGTAGAGAAAATGGAGTAGGCTGGGTGCAATGGCTCACACCTGTAATCCCAGCACTTTGGGAGGCCAAGGCAGGAGGATCAACTGAGGTCGGGAGTTCGAGACCAGCCTGACCAGCATGGAGAAACCCTGTGTCTATTAAAAATACAAAAATTAGCCAGGAGTGGTGCACATGCCTGTAACCCCAGCTACTTGGGAGAGTGAGGCAGGAGAAAGGCTTGAACCTGGGAGACAGAGGTTTTGGAGAGCTGAGATCACACCATTGCACTCCAGCCTGGGCAACAAAAGCGAAACTCTGTCTCAAAAAAAAAAAAAAAAAAAAAGGACTAATACAGGGGGTAAAAAGCTACACCCAAAGACCTATTTTACCAGGTTTTATTAACGATTATTTCTCTCCTGTCCTAAAACTCCCACAACTACTTGGTTAACTAGGTTTTATCTATGCAATGCATTTTTTTAAAATGACATATAACTATATAGCCAAGATACATGATTATTTTAAAAAGCACAATAGCAAGGTGTGTGGAGTTTTGGATTCATAAAAGTTTTGAGAAATATATATATATAAAATATATATTTCCTTTCTCAAAAATACGTATTTTCCAAACGTGTGTGTGTGTGTGTGTATATGCTTGCATAAAATGTTTTTTAGAAACATAATAGTGGTTAATTTTGTGAAGAAGGACTACACTTGGGGCCGGGTGCGGTGGCTCAAGCCTGTAATCCCAGCACTTTGGGAGGCCGAGACGGGAGGATCACGAGGTCAGGAGATCGAGACCATCCTGGCTAACAAGGTGAAACCCCATCTCAACTAAAAAATACAAAAAATAACTAGCCGGGCGAGGTGGCGGGCGCCTGTAGTCCCAGCTACTCGGGAGGCTGAGGCAGGAGAATGGCGTAAACCCGGGAGGCGGAGCTTGCAGTGAGCTGAGATCTGGCCACTGCATCCCAGCCTGGGCGACAGAGCGAGACTCCCTCTCAAAAAAAAAAAAAAAAAAAAAAAAGAAGGACTACACTTGGAGCTTCTATTTTATCAATTATTGCTTTCTGAACTGGTTGAATTTGTAATCATTAGCACAGGTGACTTTTTTATTTTGACATCAATATGGGCTACCTCATATATTTGTCCAGGTATAAATTAGGCCGAAATAGCCCCAGCAGCTCAGGGGCTTCATATAATATACATTTATTTCTCACTCACAGAACATATTCACATGCAGTGGCAGGAGGCCTAATTCCTCACAATGGAGGTGCTGCCTCTGTATGGCATGAACTTCTCATTCCGGGGGCAGAGGTAGAGAGACAGGAGAACCAGAGTGCGCTGCTGCTGACTTCAGCCAGCAAGCGGGAAGGAGACATGGTACTCCTGCTCAGTTTCTTTTTTTTTTTTTTTTTTTGAGACGAAGTCTCGCTCTGTCGCCCAGGCTGGAGTGCAGTGGCCAGATCTCAGCTCACTGCAAGCTCCGCCTCCCGGGTTTACGCCATTCTCCTGCCTCAGCCTCCCAAGTAGCTGGGACTACATTAGCTGGGACTATAGGCGCCCGCCACCTCGCCTGGCTAGTTTTTTGTATTTTTTAGTAGAGACGGGGTTTCACCGTGTTAGCCAGGATGGTCTCGATCTACTGACCTCGTGATCCGCCCGTCTCGGCCTCCCAAAGTGCTGGGATTACAGGCTTGAGCCACCGCGCCCGGCCTCCTGCTCAGTTTCTATGACCCAGGACAGTTCTAAGGTCTTGCCCAACTGTAAAGAGGACTGGGAATGATAAACATTCCATTCCAGTGGGAGAGGTAGAGAGACAGGACTTTAGAGACGTTACTATGTTCAACACACAAAAGGGAATACTATTGATACGAATGCAACAGCAACATAAAAGTGTGTCTTGGGAGCACCTCTCCTAGCCAGCACTTGACTGTTCCTTTTTGCTATGTAACTGTTTCGGGTGCTGTGTCCTATTTGACATATGTCAGTGAGGATCCCTCCGTCTCTCAGGGTTGGCTCCTCATGGTTGCAAGGTGGTTGCCACCTTCCTTTGGTATCATATCCTCATGCAACTACATGAAAAGTCAGGAAGAAAAGATATTTTATTTACTGGTTTCTCTTTATCAGTATATTAATAAAGGTTAGGCTCAGAATTATGCATTCACGATCTAAATTTCACAGTGGCTTAAATGCACAAGAAATAGTGTTAGCAGGTTGAGGGAAGCACAGATGTTATTACACTATTATGAATCAATTTATTATGGTTTTATGTTTCTTCCATTATTATACTCTTTAATCCCTAGGGTTTGATCTTCATTGCATGGTCCATAGTGGTCACTGGAGGCCCAGTAATTATACCTACTTTCATACAAGCAGGGAGAAGAAAATAAACAAGTAAGAAGAAAAAAAAGGTCTCTGTCTTGAGGAAGATTCTCAGGAGCTGCTGCTGACTCTTTGCTTACTTACCATTGTCCAGAACTCAGTGGTGCCATCTTACCTAGCTGAGAGTTTAACTGGGAAATGTAGTCCATATCATGGGACTGTTGTCCCAGCTGAAAATCCTGTTACTTTACAAGGAAGGGAGAGTGGGCAAGGAGATAACTCATTATTTTTGTCATAATCATGGAAGATGATGTTTTCTGAAATCCCTTAGGGAATGTTCCCTCTGTTCCCACAGCCAGAATTGAGTCACATGCCTGTAGAAGGATAGCTAGATAAAATGCAAGAAGTCCAATTAAATTAAAACTTCAAAGAATATATATATAATTATGTATAATATATTTTAATATATAAAATATATATTAAATATATAAAAATATAATTATAATATATATTATATAATTATATATAATATATAATATATTTAATATATAATGAATATATTTTTATGTACAAACCTGAATTTATATATTATGCTTTATGGCTGTATTGTTGTATAATATAATTATGTAATTATAATTCTATTGTGTATATTACTATTTATGCTTATAATTGCCCCTCTATATTTATAATTATGACATATATATAAGTATGCTGCCTGTATGTATATATAACACATAATATATATATTATGTTATATTAATTGTTATATGAAAATATAGTGCTTAATGTTGTATTATTTTGCTTATACTCAAAGTATGTAAATGTATTTTATATATAAATTATACAATTATATATAATTATATATTATACATTATATAATATATTATATATAAAAATATATAAATATGTATTTATAAATACATATAATTATATATATGTAATTATATGTAATTATATGTAATTATATGTAATTATATATAATTATATATGTAATTATATATAATTATATATGTAATTACATATAATATATAATTTAATTATAAATTAAAATTATATATATAAATACATATATATATTTTTGGCAGAGTCTCACTCTGTTGTCCAGGCTAGAGTGCAGTGGCACAATCTCAGCTTGCTGCAGCCTCCACCCCCCAAGTTCCCTCTCCCGGGATCAAGTGATTCTCCTGCCTCAGCCTCCTGAGTAGCGCAGCTAATTTCTGTATTTTCAGAAGAGACGGGGGTCTCACCATGTTGACTAGGCTGGTCTTGAACTCCTGACCTCAGGTGATCCGCCTGTCTCTGCCTCCCAAAGTGCTGGGCTTACAGGTGTGAGCCACCATGCCCAGCCCTCAAAGAATACTTTTAAAAAAATATTATTAATTTATTATTTTTAGAGACAGGGTCTCGCCCAGGCTGGAGTGCAGTGGCATAATTATAGCTCACTGCAGTGTCTAACTCTTGGGATCACCTCAGTCTCCCCAGTAGTTGGGATTACAGTCCTGTGCCCCTGCATCTGGCTAATTTTTTAATGTTTTGTAAAGACAAGGTCTCACTAAGTTTCCCAGGCTGGCCTCAAACTCCTAGGCTCAAGAGATGCTCCTGCCTTGGCCTCACGAAGTGCTTGGATTACAGTTGTGAGCCACCATTCCTGGCCAATGAATAGTTTTTAATTAAAATTAGGTCTATGTAAAACCCATTGTTCATCTGAAATTCGAATTAATGGTGTGTCTTGCATTTTATGCTGAATCTGACAGCACTGCTGTGTTCTACATGCAAAGGATGTTGGGAAACTGAATGGCCTATTTATACTCTTTCCCTTTTGAAAGAAAAGGGAAAGAAATGTCTGAGAGAGGTTGTGTTATCTTGTTCAAGGTCACACATACAAAGATATTGCAGAGCTTGGCTTCAAAGCCAGGTAGGATGATTTCAGAGCTATTACTCAGCCACGTTATCAAGAAATATGCTTCAAATTATCCACCTCCCAGATGCTGGGGTTCACAGATTAGTATATGTTTGTTTACAGGGCCCATTATAAGGCATCCAGTCTTTATTTCACCAATTAGGGGTGGCATTTTTGGCTTTCATCAACAGTGTAATTGTGGCTTCTCCAGCTGGTGACCCTGGCAATCTACCAAGCCAACCACTTCCTGATCTAAATATTCATTTTGAATTAATCAAGACTGAGGGTCTTTTATGTGGGTAACCTTGCCAGGATGACAAAATATATCCTTATTTTAGAGTCATTACATGGTTTAGTTTTCAAACCAAGACACTTTGGAGAGTGTGTGGGACACTATGAAAAATTATATTTAAACAATAGTCCAACTGGAATTGTACCAGACCAACTGGGGTACCTGGGCACCCAGTGGGTTGCCTTGATAGTTGAATCTCTAATCACTTGAGGCATTCTCTAAAATAGACAAATAATGCCTAGGCCTGTCAGTGGTGTGTTATGTTTATATTTTATAAGTAAGTTTCTTGTTTATAATAGCCAAAAGTGGAAACAACCCAAATTTTTATAAAATGTGGAATCCATGAAAAACATGCAGTATATTTATACAATTTGAGAATAAAATATGGCTTAGGAATAAAAAGGAACAAAGTGCATATTAAACACTGCAACATGGATGAACTTCAAAAACATAATGCTAAACAAAGGAAGCCAGGTGCAAGAGGCAATGTATTGTTTTATTTCATTTATATGAAATGTCTAGAAGAGACAAATCTATAGAGATAGAAAGTAGATTAGTGGTTTCCTAGGACTGAGGATAGAAAAGGGGTTTACCTATAAGTGGTCATGAGGGATCTTACTGGAGTGATAAAAATAACCTGAAGATGAATTATGAGGATGATTGCACAACACAGTAAACTTATTAAAAATCATTTAATTGTATACTTAAGATAGGTAAATTTTGTAAGATGTAAATTATCCCTCAATAAGGGGCATACTCAAAAACCTACATCTCTCCAAATATGTATTTGGGTAGGAATTGGGAAGAACTCCATAGTATGTTGAACCAGAACAAAATATTTTGATCTGGCTGCATGGCATAGAAGATAATGGAGATAAATATGTGAGGAGCATCTGTTTCAGTAAGATTTCCTTCACTATTTTGATATTAGATTGGCATGATATTGAGTTTTAAGGTCTCTTGGAAGATTTTGTTTTCTCTTTAATGAGGTTTAAAAATGACAATTCAGGGAGGTATTTATGTTTTTAAATATTAAGATAAATGAATAACATAGATTGGTATTGAGTGTGTATTTTCTCTTACCTACTGGAGGAGAGTGAAAAGTAGAAGATGAAAATCATAGCGTGATTAAAAATTTGTGAATATCTACATTATAGTTGTATCCAAAAGTTCGGACATTTCAGTTTAAATAGCATTTTCTTGTAGCCAGATTGCCATTGTGATAGTTGTTGTTATTGTCATTTATTTATTTATTTTAATTTTTAATTGTTATTTTGATTTTATTTTACTTTAAGTTTCAGGATACATGTGTAGAACATGTAGATTTTTACACAGGTATACGTGCGCCATGGTGATTTGCTGTACCTATCAACCCATCATCTAGGTTTTAAGCCCCACATGCATTAGCTGTTTGTCCTAATGCACTCCCTTCCATTGCTCCCTACCCGCTGACAGGCCCAGGTGTGTGATGTTCCCCACCCTGTGTCCTTGTGTTCTCATTATTCAACTCCCACTTATGAGTGAGACCATGTGGTGTTTGGTTTTCTGTTCCTGTGTTAGTTTGCTGAGAATAATGGCTTCCAGCTTCATCTATGTCCCTGCAAATAATATGATCTCATTCCTTTTTCATGGCTGCATAGTATTCTATGGTGTATATGTGCCACATTTTCTTGATCCAGACTATCATTGATGGGCATTTGGGTTGGTTCCACGTCTTTGCTATTGTCAATAGTTCTGCAATAAATATATGTGTGCAAGTGTCTTTATAGTAGAATGATTAATATTCCCTAGGGTATATGCCCAGTAATGCGATTGCTGGGTCAAATGGTATTTCTGATTCTAGGTCCTTGAGGAATTACTACACTGTCTTCCATAATGGTTGAACTAATTTGCATTACTACTAACAGTGTAAAGGCATTCCTATTTCTCCATAGCCTTGCCAGCATCTCTCATTTCTTGACTTTTTAATAATTGCCATTCTGACTGTGGTGAGATAGTATCTCATTGTGGTTTTGATTTTCATTTCTCTAATGATCAGTGATGTTGAGCTTTTTTAAACATGTTTGTTGGCCATGTGACGGTCTTCTTTTGACAAGTGTCTGTTCATATACTTTGCCCACTTTTTGATGGGGTTGTTAGATATTTCTTGTAAATTAGTTTAAGTTCCTTGTAGATTCCGGATACTAGACCTTTGTCAGATGGTTAGATTGCAAAATTTTTCTCCTATTCTGTAGGTTGACTGTTCACTCTGATGATAGTTTCTTTTGCTGCACAGAAGTTCTTTAGTTTAACTAGATCCCATTTGTCAATTTTGGCTTTTGTTATAATTGCTTTTGGCATTTTAATCATGAAGTCTTTGCCCATGCCTATGTTCTGAATGATATTGGTTAGGTTTTCTTCTAGGGTTTTTATGGTTTTATGTCTTACATTTAAGTCTTTAATCCATCCTGAGTTAATTTTTGTGTGAGGTGTAAGGAAGGGGTCCAGTTTCAGTTTTCTTCATTTGGCTAGCCAGTTTTCCCAGCATCATTTATTAAGTAAGGAATCCTTCCCCCATTCCTTGTTTCTGTCAGATTTGCTGAAGATCAGATGGTTGTAGATGTGTGGTGCTATTTCTGAGGTCTCTGTTATGTTGCATTGGTCTATATATCCGTTTTGGTACCAGTACCATGCTGTTTTGGTTACTGTAGCCCTGTAGTGTAATTTGAAGTCAGGTAGCATAATGCCTCCAGCTTTGTTCTTTTTGCTTAGGATTGTCTTGGCTATACGGGCTCTTTTTTGGTTCCATATGAAATTTAAAGTAGTTTTTTCTAATTCTGTGAAGAATGTCAATGGTAGTTTGATGGGAATAGTATTGAATATATAAATTGCTTTGGGCAGGTTGGCCATTTTCATGATATTGATTCTTCCTATCCATGAGAGTGGAATGCTTTTACATTTATTTGTGTACTTCCTTATTTCCTTGAGCAGTGGTTTGCAGTTCTCCTTGAAGAGGTCTTTCATGTCCCTTGTAAGTTGTATTGCTTTGTATTTTGTTCTCTTTGTAGCAATTGTGAATGGGAGTTCATTCATGATTTGGCTCTCTGCTTGTCTTTTGTTGGCATATAGGAATGCTTGTGAGTTTTTCACATTGATTTTGTATCCTGAGACTTTGCTGAAGTTGCTTATCAGCTTAAGAAGCTTTTGACCTGAGATGATGGGGTTTTCTAAATATAGAATCATGTCATCTGCAAACAGAGACAATTTGACTTCCTCTCTTCCTATTTGAATAACCCTTTATTTCTTTCTCTGGCCAGATTGCCCTGGCCAGAACTTCCAATACTAGTTCAATAGGAGTGATGAGAGAGGCCATCCTTTTCTTGTGCCAGTTTTCAAAGGGAAAGCTTCCAGCTTTTGCTCATTCAGTATGGTGTTGGCTGTGGGTTTGTAATAAATAGCTCTTTCATTTTGAGATATGTTCTGTCAATACCTAGTTTATTGATAATTTTTAACATGAAAGGATGTTGAATTTTATTGAAGGTCTGTTCTGCATATTGTCATTTATTTTTGCTGCCAATTGGCTTCACACTTGTCATGTAACCTTGGGCCTCTGAACAATTTTCTTTCCAGAATATGAAAGTGATATCAATTTTCTTAAATATGGGAATCAAATGAGGTAACATGAAAAGTGTCTTGAAAATTATTAAGTTAAAAAGAAAACATTTATAATATCTGATTATATTTATAAATAAGCATAAGACATCTACTTTCTTGTTTTATCCTTTATTTTTCACATCTATCTCAGTGGTAAACTGGCTCCAGACTAGTAATTTTTTATAGGCTGCATTAATCAGCTCTCACACTGTTATAAAGAACTACCTGAGATCTGGTAATTTGTTAAGAAAAGAGGTTTAATTGACTCATAATTCTACAGGCCGTACAGGAAGCATGATTTCGGAGACCTCAGGAAACTTACAATCATGGCAAAAGATGAAGAGGAAGAAGGCATGTCTTGCATGGCCAGAGCAGCAGGAAGAGAGCGAAGGGGGAAGAGCCACACAGTTTTAAACAACCAGATCTCATGAGAACTCACTGTCATGAGAACAGCAAGAGGGAAATCCATTCCCATGATCCAATCATCTCCCACCACACCCATCCTCTAACACTGGGGATTACAGTTTTACATGAGATTTGAGTGGGGACACAAATCCAAACCATATCGTAGGTTATGTCTTCCTCTGAAATACACAGAAAAGAACTGGAGTCTAGAGTCGTAGGTCCTTAAGAATAGGGACTCTTGTTCATTCTTATATTTTAAGAACTTCAAATAAAGATTAGTTTTATTTAAATTATTTTCAAGTTAATGAATTAATTTTGTCTTTGTGTACTTAATATGACATCTCCCAAAAAATAGTGTCATAGTTCATCATGTGAGAGAAACCGATGCTTTCAAGCAGTTGTCATTAGAATACACAAGGCTCATAAGACAGGTCCTCTGGAAAACTCTGTATGAAATTAATTTGTGTTAATAAATTAGTTTCATCTAGGATTCTGTTCTTACGTTATGTGCATTTTTCTTCCAGAATATAGCACTACTAATTATACCTCCTTCTTTTTATATACTTGAAGAAAACTTTTTATTTTATTTTATTTAAGTTCTGGGTTACATATCCAGAATGTGCAGGTTTGTTGCATATCAAGCAGTCATCTAGTTTTTAAGCCCTATATGCATTAGGTATTTGTCCTAATGCTTTCCATCCCCTTGCCCCAACACCCTGTCAGGCCCCGGTGTGTGATGTTCCCCTCCCTGTGTCCATGTGTTCTCAATGTTCAACTCCCACTTATGAGTGAGAAAATGTGGTGTTTGGTTTTCTGTTCCCATGATAGTTTGCTGAGAATGATGGCTTCCGGTTTCATCCATGTCCCTGCAAAGGACGTGAACCCATTCTTTTTTATGGCTGCATAGTATTCCATTGTGTATATGTGCCACGTTTTCTTTATCCAGTCTATCATTGATGGGCATTTAGGTTAGTTCCAAGTCTTTGTTCTTGTAAATAGTTCTGCAACACACATGTGTGTGCATTTGTCTTTATCTTGTAAAACAAAAATACCCCTTGTATGCAACAATCTAGATTTGGTCTTTAGAAATGTGGCCACATTTTTATTTCATCAGACTGAAATAATTGAAATACAATGGAACAAAATAACTTCAACCACATAAAGTTCATAAAATTAAATGGGCTCATCTTGTTCACATTCAGAGGAGAATCACTTGTGGGAATGGAGAAAGCAAAAAGACAGAATGAAATTCAGTTCAATATTCACTGTAAGCTGGCATGTCCAATTTTAATACTAACAACTAAATGTACAACCCACTGAAGTATATTTATACTTTTAGCAAAAATATTGCCATTTCTTTTAAGGAACGGCACATCCAATAGCAAAAGCACTGAAAATTCTCTCCTCGTGGCCAGGAGAGTTTATAGACAGGTGAAGCATTCTTCCTAGTCTGGCGTTCAGGTGAAGATGCTTACACTGCAGCCTGGAGCTGAGACATCGTTGTGATCAGCTGGGATGAAGATGAGCAGTTGTTATTGGTGGTGGTGGTTGTGTTGCAGTGGTGGTGGTTGTTATTGTTGTTGTTGGTAGTGGTGATTGTGGGCTGTTATTTTTCACGGCAATGGTGGTGTTAAGGAATATGATGGTGATGGTGGTGGTAGTTGTGGTGAAGGTTGTGGTGGTGTTACCTCAGCCTTATTCCTGGTATTTCCTACCTATGTCTACTAGATTGTTATAGTTGGAAGGAACTGGATCTCCCTTGGATTATCTAAGCTAAAGAAAGGGCTAGGAGATGTGATGAGTGGAGCTAGTATTGTTGGTAGGTATTCGAAAAATGGACGCAGAATCAAGAAACTTTGACTTCATGCCTAGACATCTTGGAAACCCACATAAAGTTGTATAAGTATTTTCTCTGAAACACAGGGCAGTTGTGCAGACAGGCCATGGAAAATTAAAGAATGTGGTTAAGTATGTCAGAATCACCAAAATCTCTTCCTAAAATTTACCAGGAACTCCCCATTCCACCTAGAATGAAATGTATGTGCCTCTGCTGCTCTCCTTGGTCCCACATGGTCTGTGGTCATTCCATCATCTCTCAGGCTCATCTCAGTCCACTGACTCTCTTCTCACTCTGCTTTAGCTATGTGGACTTTCTCAAAATCAACTTCACCAAAGCTAAGCAAGGGTCTTGCAGTGGCTGTTGTTTTCTACCTGGAAGGCTACTCCCCAAGTTGCCACTCTCCGGTCTCATGCTAAGGTCCTTATTTCAGAGATCTCCTCCTCAGTGTGTCCTCTCCTCATCAGTCTTGTTAAAGTCTCCTGCCTCAGGCACTCACCTCTATGCATCTTCTGTTCAGCACTGTTCTCACCTAAAATTATCAATGAGTTTTCTTTGTAATTCACCAGAGCCAGTGTAGTCTGCAAGTGCAGGTATTTCACAACCTGAATGAAAAAAACATTTGAAAAAAAGGCCAGCCCTGCTAATGCAAGAATGTGACTGTAGCCAGCTCTTAAACAATTGGCTATACCATGACTATGAAACAAAATGGACATTTAGCTAACAGAGTAAGTAAAACTTGGTATGTGCATAGCAGCTGCTTTTTGTGAAAGCTGTCAGGCTAGACCACAAAAGTGTAATGTGTAAAGTAAAAGATGTGACTAGATCTAATAATTATGCAGTGATTAAGAAAAAAAAGCTATAACAACTACTGCATCCAGTGAAATCTAGATTTAATTAAAAAACTGCAAATGTACAGTAATAGATTTTATAGTTATACATTTATAGCTACTAAAAACATTATCAAGTGATTTCCCACAGAAAAAAACTTTGTTTCTATGAGTCTGAAATGCTCTCCAAACTCCCTTTTCCTCCATTAAAAAAATGAATCTTATAATTTTATTGTTATAACTTTTTATTTTGCTATAATTTCACATTTACAGAAAAATTTCAAGATTAGTACAAAGAACTTCTGTATACAGTTTACTCAAGATCAGAAATTGTTTATTTTGCCCCATTTACTTTTTCTTTCTCCCTCTCAATGTACATATATATATATTTATACGTATTATTTTGGAACCATTTTAAAGCAATTTTGAGACATAATGCCCCATTACCTCTAAATACTTCATTGTATGTTGTCTAACATAACCACAATGATCAAAATCAGAAAATTTTGTTTTGATAAAATATTATATGATTCAACTCATTCAAATTTGAACTCATTCAAATTTTCCAAGTGTCTTAGTAATAGCATTTATATATATATATTTTTCCCTAATCTAGGACACAATTTGAATTGGATTAAGTGCTGCTAACATCATTCAATCTAGAAATGCCTTGGCCTTTCTTTGACTTTCTTAACCTTGTTATTTTTCAATAGTGCAGGCCAGTTATTTTGTTGCATATTTCTTAAATTCAGTACGTCTGATGTTCACTTATGATTAGTTTCAGCACTGTTGACATACACCACCATAAAAATCAAGTCTAGCAAATAGAGTACACTATTTATTTACAATATATTTAAGTAAAATGTATATATAATGAAATGAAGAAATTCTAAGCGTGCAAAGTGATGAGTTTTGACAAATGCATGCACCTGTTTAAACTGTGCTGTTATCAATATATACAACATCTCTATCTCCACAAGCTATTTCCTAGTGAATTCCTCTGCTCCAGATGCAGTCTAAGTACTGATCCTTTTTTCTGCCATAGATTAATTTTTACTGTTCAAAAATTTCCCATGAATGCTACTACGTAGTATACACACTTTTGTATGGAGACTCTTTTGCTCAGCATGTCTGTGAGATTCATACACGTTGTTTTGTGCATCAAAAATGTGTTATTTCCTATTTGATGAGCAGTTGTCCATGTGCAAATGGTACAACAATGCATTTATCCATTAGTTTTATGATGGCTTTTTGGGTTGTGTGCTAGTTTTGTATTGGTTGAGATTCATCCAAAGTAACAGAACCAGTAGGAGATGTATGAAGGGATTTGTTACAGAAAGGTGGCTTACAAAATTGTGGGGGCTGGCTGGTTCTGTAGAGGTAGAGCTGCTATCTCTTCCTCTGATGGCAAAGCTAGAAGTTCATAGGCTATTTAGTCAGAAAGTGAGGATCATGAGTATGCAGGACTCACAAGCATGAGCTGGAATCCCATGAGGATGAACTCAAAGTGGTGTTTGTCCTGGTTATCTGTGTCTGTGGTCTCACACTGAGGTCCTGCAGAATCCAGAGCCTTTCTTCATAAAGCTAAATGCACGTAAACATCTGGCCCAGGGGTTGGAGAAGCTGTAGGAGGATCCAGGGGAATGTAGAGCAATTGCAGATGAAGCTGCTGCTTCACATCAACAGGTAAATCCTCAGATCAACAAAGCATGTGCGCTACAAATTGACCAGTGCCTTCTTACCCTTTCAGCTCTCTCAAGAACCTTCCTGTGGTCTGTCATAACTGGAAACATACAAGAAAGTGAATTCTGAGAGATGTAATCTAGTCTAAATTAACATACTCTAAAGCCATCACAGCCCATCCCTTGTCAACTTGACACCCATACACTATTCCTTTAACCATACTTGCTCTCCAATGAAGGGCACCAATAAAGTCATACTTCTGTCTAACATATATCCCACCTGCAATTGAAAACATGCTCACCATTTCCCTAGAAAAGGTTGCAAAGTTTTATGTTTCTTTTTTCCCCTTTGGGGTGATGTTTACTCTTCTCCTAGCTGATTCATACTACTTTGATGTTCTGTAACTAAAATACTGAGACATACACCTGCACCTGTTTAAAGTGTGCTGCTATCAAGATATACAATATCTCCATCTCCACAAAAAGATCTCTTGAGCTATTTCCTAGTGAATTCCTCTGCTCCAGATGCAGTCTAAGTACTGATCCTTTTTTCTGCCATAGATTAATTTTTCCTGTTCAAAAATTTCCCATGAATGCTACTATGTAGTATGCACACTTTTGTATGGGACTCTTTTGCTCAGCATCAATATTATTAATATATATTTTGTTAGATAATAAAGATATGGGAAGAAAGAAACAAAATATTTTATTTCTATACATGCAAGCATATTTATATCAAAATAAAGACATATTCATTACATAGTTACTATTTTTGGAATTGTTTATGTGGTCATAGCTGGTATTTATAAATACCTTTTTCTGCAACCTGTTTTATAGTTTCTCCTCAAGTATCTCAGCTTGCCAGGATTGCCTTGCCTGATGGGGTTACCTAAACCTCATTTTGGAAGGGCCTGTGCCATTAGCAGTCCTGCTCAAATTGGATTGTTTTAATTTTCCATTGACTTTATTTATTTTAATTTTAATTTTAATTTTTTTTATTTATTTATTTTTTTGAGATGGAGTCTCGCTCTGTTGCTCAGGCTGGAGTGCAGTGGTGCAAACATGGCTGACTGCAACCCCCATCTTCTGGGTTCAAGCAATTCTCCCTGCCTCAGCCTCCTGAGTAGCTGGGATTACAGGTGCCCACCACAGTGCCCAGCTAATGTTTTGCATTTTTAGTAGAGACGAAGTTTTGCCATGTTGGTCAGGCTGGACTTGAACTCCTGACCTCAGGCTATCTGCCTGCCTTGGCCTCCCAAAGTGCTGGGATTATAGGTGTGAGCCACCTCGTTCGGCCAACTTTATAATCACAGCACATGAGAATACTAAAGGACACCCTGGATGATCCACATTTCAGACATACTCCTTACCTGCATTATGTAATAGCAATTCACTTTTCCCTTTGGAGCCAGGATCAACCAACCTAGTCAGTACCAAAACCTGCATCTTTACTTGTTGAATCAGAAGCACGAGGAGCTCAAACTGCCCAGCTGGCTGTCTCAACTTCCAGTTCAATGGAATAATTTATTTTTTTAATCCCCAGGTGAGACCATTCCTTCCTTTGGACTTAAGACTGCTAGACCAGCAGAATCTAAAGTCAAAGAAACAGGAAGCAAAAGTTTTCCCAGTGGATCAGAGGGGGTAATAGAGAAAGGAGTCCCTCTCATTCCACCCCTTGATTCCCGGAACAATTAATCTTGGCTATAGGAGTGATATGGTTTGACTGTGTCCCCACCCAAATCTCATCTTGTAGTCCCATCATTCCCACGTGTTGTGGGAGGGATCTGGTGGGAGATGATTGAATCATGGGGGTGGGTCTTTCCTGTGCTGTCCTCGTGATAGTAACTAAGTCTCATGGTTTTAAAAATGGGAGCTTCCCTGCACAAACTCTCTCTGCCTGCCACCATTCATGTAAGATTTGACTTTCTTCTCCTTGCTTTCTGCCATGATTGTGAGACTTCCCCAGCCACATGAAACTTTAAGTCTAATTAAATCTCTTTCTTTTGTAAATTGCCCAGTCTTAGGTATGTCTTTATCATTAGTGTGAAATGTACTAATATAAAGAGAAATAGCACCATAAATTAAATACTGATTTTGAGCATATGTTACACTTTGGAGTTTATTTCCTCCACCCCACAAGGTGTTGACACCCAGCTGACACTTAACTGAGTTTTGAAAAGGTCATTCTACCATTCCTCCAAGGCAGCTACTCAGGATGTTGGGAAACATGGTGATACCAGTAAATACCATAAACATGAAACCAATGGCATGCATCATTTACTGGGGAATATGTTCTATGTTCAGAAGTGATCACTTGTAGAATACCATGAGGATTGAGAAGGCATTCTATTAGTCTGTGGGTGGTAGTCTTAGCAGATGCATCGCAAGAATGGAAGACAAACATACCTAGTGTCTATTCTACTACAAACAAGAAACTCTATCCTCCATAATGGAAATAGTGTGATGTAATCAACCCACCACTGGGTAGGCTGGCCGACCCTTCTGAAGGGTTATGCTTTACCACAGGCCAAGAATTGCTGTAATTTTACTATCTATGTTTGTAACTCAATACATTGTTACTATTACTACTTTAAACAAATAGGTATCTTTTAGATCAATTAAGAATAAGGAAGATTAAAGTTTTATTTGACTTTCACTTATTCCTTCTCTGATGCTTTTCCTTTGGTTTATATATACATATGAGCCATATTATCACTTTATTTCCCCTGAAAAACTTCTTTTAACATTTCTGGCAGGGTAAGCCAGCTCATGGCTCTAGTGTCTATGTCTTCAGTCAGGCAGATCTGAGCTCTGAATCTTAAAATTCAACTGTCTATCCACACTGCAAAATGGCAGTTTGCTTTGCAACCTAAGTTTTGTAATAGGCTCTGGAAAAGCCATGTATTCTGTCTGTTCAGCCTCTTCTTGTTATAGGGATAAAAGTGATGACTTCCAAAGTCTTTACATGTCAGAACTGTAAAAAAAAATCAGCATTTTTATAATTTTAATTTTCCCTTCTATTTTGGCTTGATGGTTATAACTCTGTTTTCTTTCTCCCCAGCCTCAGATTCTTCACATGCATGCATTACTTCATATCTAACTGAAGACCTGAGGGGGATCTTCTACTAATGCTTCTGGGCCTCTGTGTACCTCTGCCTTTCCCATTACTCTGCCCTGTGAATTACAAGCACCTCATTCTTCCCAGACTCTTCGTTCCACCCCTTAAACTCAGGAATCCACTGGACTCCACCCTCATTCCTGCCCCTATGCCATGGCCTGTAGACTCTCCTAGGCTAAAAACTGGGGTAATCCTATGGATTGTCTTGCTGGTTTTCCACTTCTCAGAGGTCACTGTTGTTGTTGTTGCTGTTGTTTATTTTACCTGGTGTCCAATGTTTTAAAAACCACTATTTCCATATTTTGTCCAGTGTTTTAGTTGTTTAAGGTGAATGATTACATCTGGGTTATGTTTTCTCATCTTACCTAGAAGGAGAACCCTATTTTAATGTATTTTAAAGTTAATTACAATAACATATATTGAGACTGTTTTCTTTATTTGAAATATAATTTATTTATATTATTTTTAAGTATTATAAGTTAAAACTATACACTTGGATCACTTGAGGTCACGAGTTTGAGACCAGCCTGGCCAACATGGTGAGACCCCGTCTCTACTAAAAACACAAAAACTATCCAGGCATGATGGTGGGTGCCTGTAATCCCAGCTAATGGGAAGGTAAAGGCATGAGAATTGCTTGAACCTGGGAGGCGGAGGTTGCAGTGAGTCGAGATAACACCACTGCATTCCAGCCTGGGCGACAGAGCGAAACTCCATCTCAAAAAAGAAAAAACAAACAAACAAACAAAAAAACAAGCATTCAACTATATCTCCACATTCTATCCAAGCAACTGTTTTAATTCTTTTGACTTTCTTCCAATTTTTGTGAATTAAAATATGCATGCTTTCCATATTGGTGAGTCACAATATGAAAACTTCTAAAAGAAAATTCACAGTTATGTTTCCTTTGCCAACAGCTCCTCTTTTTCATATGTATTATCTCAATTGTCCATCTCAGGTATCTGTTCCAACAGGTCAGAGATGTATTTTATCTGATAGAAAAAATAAGACCCAGTATTTGGTAGATCAGTAGGGTGACTACAATAATTTACTTTATATTTGAAAATAGTTAGAAAAGAATAATAGAAATATTTCTAGCATAAATAAAAGATACATACTTAAGGTTATAGATAGCTCAGTTACACTGAATTGATCCTTACACATTATGTGAATGAATTAAATTAACACATATGCCCCCCTCTCCCAAAAAGAAAAGAAATAATAGAAGACTCTAGAAAAACAAAACTGAGACTTCATTAGTTACTTCCTTCAGGAATATTCAAATTTTAAAAGATGAATATAAGTCAGTGAATAACCATGCATGGCACCTCAGCTGTATGTGTGCCTATGTGTATTTAGAGTGGGTGGTATGTGTGGGAGACTAGCTCATTTAGGAAATCTGTCTCACTGCTAGTTACAGGGATAAGAAATGAAAAAGGTTAATTTCCTCTTGTGAAAAATAATCCTTGAGGGAGATGATCCAGGGCTGATTTGGCATCTCTGGGACCACTGGCGATCTAAACTACTTCTGTCATTTCACTTTTATACCCTATGTGCAAAGCCACCATTTTCTTAACCCAAAATGTCTACTGATCTCTAGCCATCTGTGTTCTGGACAGTAGAAGGAGAAATGGAGGAATTTCATCCTTCCTGAGGAATGTTTATGTTTTGGGTTCACCCAAAATTCCTGCTTGTAATTCATTAGCTAGAATTTAGTCTCAAGGATTGCTGGGCACCTTGCTGTCTTTTAGCTGGGCACACTGCTGCCCTAAACAAATTTAGATTCTCATTAACAAGGAGGAATGAGCAAAGGATACTGGATAGATAAGTACAGCTCTCTTGTGAAGGTCTTCCCAAAACTTCCAAGTTAACCCCACAGCTGTTGCCCCAGACTAGGGTAAGGCTGGCCTTGTCCCCCATTGTCTCATCCAGCACTAGAATGTCTCTGGGCTTCAATCAGGAAATAATGTATGACTCTCCTTCCACTTTGGGCTTTAGGATTTTCTTCTGATGTCTGTCGGCAAAGAGGTATGTACTCGGACCTGCCTTAATCTTCCCTGCATTCCTGAAAACTAGGATGTCTCAGGTCACTCCATCATACCAGAATTGCTCTTTTCTGAAGTAAACCTAACTCTTCCCAGTGTTTTTCTTTAGTCTCATGGATGAAACAAAATATGTTTTGAGCCTGGAGAATTACTCAAGCTAAACCCATCTTGAACCGCAAGTCAGAAAAGTAAACCAATGTCAAAGTCAAATTAAGGAGCACTTTTTACTATATAAGGTAAAGTAATGTATGTCAGGATGTAGTGATGTATGATGGTGATGAAATTCTCAGAGCAGTGACCCAGGAAAAGGCAGCACTGAATTGCAAAAAGCTACATGTCATGCAATGATTAAAATTAGTGGCTGCCATTTCCAGACAGATAAATCAATACTAATGAATGTAAGGTTTGCCTTCCAGGGATGAAACAAATGGTTCAGGCCACTGCAGTGATGTCCTTGCAGAGGAGTGTATTGAACTGCAAAGGCCCATGTGTGGAGTCGACTGTATTATTTTCGATGTTTATGCCCCAGAGACAGTTTCTGGAGGTCTCAACAAACAAGGAAACCCAGTGAATAAGGTACAGGGCATTTAAAATAATTAGAGTTCTGTTTCTTCTAATGTTTTTTCTTATGGCCAGGGAAGGGCATGGACAACACTTTTTGTGCCTAAGATCACTGCAGGCTCTTGATCAGGAGGCAAATGAGGACTGTTTAGATCCCTGGCTTTCCATTTAAAAAAATTTTTTTTTTAATTTCAGTAGGTTTTTAGGGAGCAAGTGGTGTTTGATTACATAAATCCGTTCTTTAGTGGTGATTTCTGAGATTGTGGTGCACCCATCACCCGAGCAGTGTATACTGTACCCAGTGTGTAGTCTTTTATCCCTCACGCCTCTCCCACCCTCTCCCTCAAGTCCCTAAAGTCCAATGTATCATTCTTATGCCTTTGTGTTCTCATAGCTTAACTGTCACGTATGAGTAAGAGCATACGATGTTTGGTTTTCCATTCCTGGGTTACTTCACTTAGAATAACAGTCTCATCCATCCATGTTGCAGTCAACGCCAATTTTTGTTTTGTTTTGTTTTTGTTTTTGTTTTTTGAGGCGGAGTCTCCCTCTGTCACCAGGCTGGAGTGCTGTGGCGCAATCTCACCTGACTGCAACCTCCGTGTCCCTGGTCCAAGTGATTCTCCTGCCTCAGCCTCTCGAGTAGCTGGAACTACAGATGTGCGCCACAACGCCCAGATAATTTTTGTATTTTTAGTAGAGACGGGGTTTCACCATGTTGGCCAGGATGGTCTTGGCCTCTTGACCTCGTGATCCGCCTGCCTTGGCCTCCCAAAGTGCTAGGATTACAGGAATGAGCCACCATGCCTGACCTATTTTGTTCCTTTTTATGGTTGAGTAGTATTTCATGGTATATGCCTACCACATTTTCTTTATCTACTCCTTGATAACTGGGCACTTGAGATGGTTCCATATTTTTGCAATTGCAAATTGTGCTGCTGTAAACATGTGTGTAAGTATCTTTTTTGTATAATGACTTCTTTTCCTCTGATAGATATCTAGTAGTGGGATTGCTGGATCAAATAGTAGAGCTGCATTTAGTTCTTTAAGAAAGCTCCACACCATTTTCCATAGTGGTTGAACTAGTTTACATTCCCACTAGCATCCAGAATCCACAGGAACTCAAACAAATTAGCAAAAAACAAACAAACAAACAATTCCATCAAAAAGTGGGCAAAGGTCATGAGTAGACAGTTCTCAAAAGAAGATATACAAATGGCCAACAAGCATATGGAAAAATGCTCAACATCATTAATTATCAGGGAAATGGAAATCAAAACCACAATGTGATACCACCTTACTCCTGCAAGAATGGCCATAACAAAAATTTTATTTTTTTTTAAATACATGTTGTTGTGGATGTGGTGCTTCTAATTTTTAATCCTTCCATTCATTTTCATTTTCTCACAGAGACCTGTATGTTTCTGTTTACCAGAGGGAGTAGCCAAAAATGATTGAAAACATCAGTAATAACATGACGTTCTGAATTACAAAAGAATAAAGCTGTATTGCCGTACAAAAACAAAACACTGAGGAGTATGATAATGTGTATTCGTAGCCCTGAGAAAGGGAGGCAAAATCTGTGTGATTAAGAAAAGAGACCGAGAGATCTTGAAAACTGTTATTCTTTAAATTGAAGTTTTTATTGAGAAAAGTTTAGGTTTGCATGCAGTTATAAGAAATAATACAGATAGCCCATGAACCCTTAGCCCCGTTTCCCCCAAAGGTAACATCTTGTAAAATACCATATAATATCACAACAAAGATTTTAACATTGATTCAATTCAGTGATTTTATTCAACTTTCTTCAGTGCATGCCTCTGTGTGTGTGTGTGTGTGTGTGTGTGTGTGTAGGTATTTAGTTCTACACACTTTTATCATGTGTAGTTGTTAGTATCTATATCACAGTTAAGAATCTAAAAGTTCCATAATTATAAATCTCCTTTATACTGCCTTTAATAAATCCTCTTTGGCCAGGCACTGTGGCTCATGCCTGTAATGGCAACACTTTGGGAGGCCAGGGTGGGTGGATCACCTGAGGTCAGGAGTTCGAGATCAGCCTGGCCAACATGGCAAAACCCCATCTCTACTAAAAACACAAAAAATTAGCCAGGCATGGTGGCAGGCAATTGTAATTCCAGCTACTCGGGAAGCTGAGGCAGGAGAATTGCTTGAACCCACGAGGCGGAGGTTGCAGTGAGCCGAGATTGCACCATTGCCCTCCAGCCTGGGCGACAGAGTGAGACTCCATCTCAAATAAATACATAAATAAATAAATAAATAAATATCAATCAATAAATAAATCCTCCCCTGCATCATCCCCTAACCTGTGACAATCTGTGATTTAGTCTCCATTTGTAAAATGTTGCTATTTCAAAATGTTACATAAATGGAATCATGTGGTATGTAACATTTGGAGATTGGCATTTCTTGCTCAGCAAAATTCTGTGAGTATTCATCCAAGCTGTTGCACAGATCAACAGCTTGTTCCTTTATACTGCTGAGTAGTATTCTCTCATACATATATGAGACAGTTTGTTTAATGATATATCTGTTTAAGGGTGTCCGGGTTGACTATAGATTTTGGCTATTACAAATAAAGTTGTTAGGGACATTCACCTGTGAGTTTTTATGTAAGCATATATTTTAGCTTTTCTGAGATAAATTCCCCAAAGTACAATGCGTGGGTAGTTGCATGTCTACTTTTATTAGAAACTGCCAAATGGTTATTCAGAATAGCTGTAGCACTTTGCTTTTTTTTTTTTTTTTTACCAGCAATCTCTGAGTGACCCAGTTTCTCTATATTCTTCCTTATATTAGGCCATTCTTGTATTTTTACAAAGAAATATCTGAGACTGGGTAATTTATAAAGAAAACGGGTGTAATAGTTCATGGTTCTGCAGGCTACACAGTATGGTGCTGGCATCTGCTCTGCTTCTGGGGAGGCCTTGGAGAGTTTTTACTTATGGCAAAAAAGCAAAGCCAGAGTAGGCATATGACATGGCCAGAGCCAGAACAAGAGAGAAAGTGTGTGTGTGTGTGTGTGTGTGTGTGTGGGCGGGGGGAGAGCAGGGGTAAGGGGGTCCGTGGGGGGGGTGTTGGGGGTACATGCCACACTCTTTGAGACGAACAAATCTCATGAGAATCACTCACTATCTTGAAGAGAGCACCAAATTATGAGGGATCCATCCCATGATCTAATTATCTCCCATTAGCCCCCATCTCCAATGTTGGGAGTTACATTTCAACATGAGATTTACAGAGGACACATATCCAAACCATATTATTCTCCAAATTGACTGTTGCCACTATTTTATATTGTAGCCATTCTGATATTATGTATAGTGCTATCTCATTGTGATTTTACTTTTTATTTCTATAAAGGCTAATAATTTTGTGCATCATTGCATGTGCTTATTTGGCTTCTGTGTATCCCTTTCGGTGAAATATCTTTTTTTTTAACATGTTGTTCTTTCTCTAAATAGATTGTTTTTTAATTGCTGAGAGTTCTTTATATACTCTACATGCCAGTTCTTTGTTGTATATGTAATTTGCAGACATTTCCCATTACCTATAGCTTGTCTTTGTATGTTTTTAATAGCATCTTGAGAAAAAAAATTCTGTGATTAAAAAACAAAGTTTTTAACATTGATGAAGTCCAATTTATCAACTATTTTTAAGGATTTTGCAGACTGTACAGATTGTTCCTAAAGTATAAAATGTAGTAACTCTTGCCTAGCATCAGACCCTAAATATTTTCTATATTTTTCTAAAACTTTTGTAGTTTTATGTTTTACATGTAAGTTCATAACCCATTTTGAGTTAAATTTTTATTTATTTATTTTTTTGAGACTGAGTCTCCCCCTGTCCTCCCGGCTGGAGTGCAATGGTGCGATCTCTACTCACTGCAACCTCTACTTCCCAAGTTCAAGCGATTCTCCTGCCTCAGCCTCCCGAGTAGCTGGGATTATAGGCACCCGCCACCACGCCCAGCTAATTTTTTGTATCTTTAGTACAGACGGGGTTTCACTGTGTTTGCCAGGCTGGCCTCAAACTCCTGATCTTGTGATCCGCCCGACTCGGCTTCCCAAAGTGCTGGGATTACAAGCGTGAGCCACCATGCCTGACCAAGTTAATTTTTATATAAGGTAAAAGGTTTGGGTCAAGATTCATTTGTTTTCTACCTGTGATGTACAGGTATTTCAGCACCATTTGTCAAAAAGTCTATCCCATCTCTATTGAATTGTTTTTGTGACTTATCAATAATCAGGCAATGTTAAATAAATACATACAAAAAACAAGTTCTGTATATCAAACAATACATTCAGTAGGGTGAAAAGGTAACCTGTGAAATAGGAGAAAATATTTGCAATCATATATCTTACAAGCAATTAATATTCAGAATACATAAAGCAATCCTAACACTCAACAACTACAAAAATAATCTGATTACAAAACGGGTTTAGGGGTGAGTTTTTTGCGATAAAAATTAAATTGTTATCAGGTTAAAATAAATTGTTATAACGACAAGAATGTTTTTTGTAAGCCTCATGGTAACCACAAAACAAAAGCTTATAACAGATGCACAAAAACTAAAAAGCAAGGAATCAAAACATACTACTGCCGGGCGCGGTGGCTCAAGCCTGTAATCCCAGCACTTTGGGAGGCCGAGGCGGGTGGATCACAAGGTCAGGAGATCGAGACTATCCTGGCTAACATGGTGAAACCCCGTCTCTACTAAAAATACAAAAAACTAGCCGGGCGCGGTAGCGGGCGCCTGTAGTCCCAGCTACTTGGGAGGCTGAGGCGGGAGAATGGCGTGAACCCGGGGGGCGGAGCTTGCAGTGAGCCGAGATCGCGCCACTGCACTCCAGCCTGGGAGACACAGTGAGACTCCGTCTCAAAAAAAAAAAAAAAAAAAAAAAAAAAAAAAAAAAAAAAAAAAAAAAACAAAACATACTACTTGAGAAAATCCCTTAGCTGCAAAGGAAGATAGCAAAAAAAGAAAAAACAAAGAATTTACAAAACAACTAGTAATCAATAATAAATGGCATTAGTAAATTCTTACCTATCAATAATTGCCTTGAATGTACATGAATTAAAATCTCCAAAGACTTAAAGTGGATGAATAAATATTTCTAAAAAGTATTTTTTTTTTCCCAAGATGGCAGATTAGAGGATTCTAGTTTGCCTCAGCCGCTTGGAAATCGCACCTCAGTATATAAAGATAAATTCCATGAGCTTTTATTCAAGGAGAATGGGAATCCACCGGAATAGTGAAGGACACCTCAGATCTTGAGGAGGAGAATGTGGACAAACAGCTTCCTTGGCAGTGTCTGTCTGATAAAAGTGATGAAGCCCCAGCACATGAGAGAGGCAGAGAACCTCCCTCTGTGACATCCCTTTCCCCTGGGGATAAGTGACACAGGTCAAGGGAGAGCACGCTGTTTCTCCCAAGCCTGGGAGCTAACTTGGGGATAGGCTTGGAGATGCTCTAAGGGAGCGACACTGGGAAAAACTTCAGGGAGTTTCCTAGACCTGGAACCAAGAGCAGGATGCCATTTTATTATTTATTTATTTATTTATTTATTTTTTGAGACGGAGTCTCCCTCTGTCGCCCAGGCTGGAGTGCAGGGGCGCGATCTCGGCTCACTGCAAGCTCCGCCTCCCGGGTTCACGCCATTCTCCTGCCTCAGCCTCCCGAGTAGCTGGGACTACAGGTGCCCGCCACCACACCCCGCTAATTTTTTCTATTTTTAGTAGAGACGGGGGTTTCACCATGTTAGCCAGGATGGTCTCAATCTCCTGACCTTGTGATCCACCTGCCTCGGCCTCCCAAAGTCAGGATGCCATTTTTAACCTGAATGCATACTAAGTCAGCCATTCTTTGCCCACCTGGCAGCATGGCTGCACAGACATTCTAGTTTTGGACCAGAAAATGGAGGGGTTCCACAGTCTGAACTGTGGAAAACGCCTCAGCAATAGGTGCTGGAACTGTGCTCCCCCCCCCGTCACAAACCTGAGTCAGGAGGAGAGCTGCTATAGATGCAGTTTGTCCTGGGTGATGAGACCCAGCCAGGACTACCTTGGCACCTGAAACAGGTCTATATGTGTCATTTCTGGGTTCCCCAGGTTGGTCCCCTGAGACATGAGCAGAACTTCTCAAAAGAAGACATACAAGTGGCAAAAAAAAAAAAAAAAAGAAAGAAAAAAGAAAAAATGCTCACCATCATTAATCATCAGAGACATACAAATCAAAACCACTGTGAGATACCATCTCATACCAGTCAGGGTGGCTATTACTATAAAATTAAAACAACAGATACTGATGAGGCTGTGGAGAAAAGGGAATGCTTATGCATTGTGGGTTGGAATGTACATTAGTTCAGTCACTGTGGAAAGCAATTTAATTTTCTCATATAACTTAGGACTACCATTTGACCCAGTATTCCTATTATTTGCTATGTTTCCAAAAGAAAATAAATTGTTCTACCAAAAATACACATGCACTTGCATGTGCATTGTGGCACTAGTCACAATAGCAAAGTCATGGAATCAACCTAAGTGTCAATCAAGGGTGAACTGGATAAAGAAAATGTAATACATGTGCATCGTAGATTATTACACAGCCTCTGCAGCCTCTTACGTCCTCTGCAGCAACATGGATGCAGCTGGAAGCCTTTATCCTAAGTGAATGAACACAAGAACAGAAAAGAAAATACCACAAGTTCTCACTTATAGATGGGATGTAAACATTGTGTACTCATGACATAAAGACGGAAACAATAGACACTGTGGACTACTAGAGTGGGGAGGTAAGCAGAGACCAAGGATTGAAAAACTAGCTATTGGGTATTATGCTGAGTACCTGAGTGATGTGATCAGTTTTAGCCCAAACTTCAGCATCACACAATATACCCTGGCAACAAAACAATTATATGCTGCCTTCAAAAAAGTCACTTCACTTGTAAGGACACACATAGACTGAAATGAATAAATGGAAAATATGCTATGCAAATGCAAACCAAAGGAGGGCAACAAGACCTACACTTATTTCAGATAAAATAGACTTTAATTCAAAACTTCAGAAAGAGACAAAGAAGGTTACCATGTAATGACAAAGGAGTCAATTCATCAATAGAGTATAACAACTGTAAATATATATATGCACCCCTACATCAAAGCACCCAAAAATATAAAGCAAATACTGATAGATCATAAGGGTGCAATAGACTGCAGTATAGATGTAGTAGGGGAATTTTAGCAATGGAAGGATCATCCAGACAGAATCAATAAGGAAACATCGGACTTCCACTACACTCTGGGACAGGGTTCCCCAAACCCTGAGCCATGAACTGCTACCAGTCCATGGCCTGTTATGAATTGAACCTCACAGCAGGAGGTGAGCAGTGGGCAAGCAAGCATTACAGCCTGAGCTCTGCCTCAGATCACATCAGGCACAGCATTAAATTCTCAAAGGAGCATAAACCCTATGTGAATTGTGCATGTTGGGAATCTAGGTTATGCACTCCATATGAGAATCTAACAAATGCCTGTTGATCTGAGGTTGAACAGTTTCATCCTGAAACCATTCCACCAATCTTCCCCATGGAAAAATTATCTTCAGTCCAGGGAAAAATTATCTTCCATAAAACGGGTGCCTGGTGCCAAAAAGGTTGGGGATCACTGCTCCAGAACAAATTGACTTCACAGACATAACATTCCTTTTTTTGTTGTTGTTAGAATCTTGGGAGTTATTTTATTTTATTTTACTTATTATTATTTTATTTGTCCATAAGTTATTGGGGTACAGGTGGTATTTGGTTACATGAATAAATCCTTGAGTGGTAATTTGTGAGATTTTGGTGCACCCATTACCCAAGTAGTATACATTGGACCATATTTGGAGCCTTTTGTCCCTCGCCCCTCTCCCAGTCTTCCCTCATGTCCTCAAAGTCCACTGTATCCTTCTTATGCCTTTAAGTCCTCATAGCTTAGCTCCCACATATCCGTGAGAACATACAATGTTTGGTTTTTCCATTCCCGAGTTACTTCACTTAGAATAATAGTCTCCAATCTCATCCAGGTCGCTGCAAACACCATTAATTCATCTCTTCTTATGGCTGAGTAGTATTCTATCATATAAATATACCACAGTTTCTTTATCCACTCGTTGATTGATGGGCATTTGGGTTGGTTTCACGATTTTGCAATTGCAAATTGTGCTGCTAGAAACATGTGTGCGCAAGTATCTTTTTCGTATAATGACTTCTTTTCTTCTGGGTAGATACCGAGTAGTGGGATTGCTGGATCACATGGTAGTTCTACTTTTAGTTCTTTAGGGAATCTCCACACTGTTTTTCAAACACAAAACCACAATGCGATACCACCTTACTCCTGCAAGAATGGTCATAATCAAAAAAATCAAAAAACAGTAGATGTTGGCGTGGATGTGGTGAAAAGTGAATACTTCACTGCTGGTGGGAATGTAAACTAGGACATAATGTTCCTTCTAACAGCTGCAGAATGCATATTCTTCTCCACAGAACATGGAACAATCTCCAGTATAGGTATGTTAGGTTACAAAAAATATCTTGACAAATTTAAGAACATTGAAATAATATCAAGTATCTTTTCTGATCACAATGGCATCCAACTATAAATAAATAAAAGGAGGAATGTTGGAAACTTCCCAAACACACATAAATTAACAGCATGCTCATGAACCACCAATGGGTCAATGAAGTAATAAAAAAAAGTTAAAAACGTCTTGAGACTAGTGAAAATAGAAACACAATATACTGAAGCCTGTGAAATATAGTAAAAGCAGGTCTAAGAGGGAAGGTAGCAACAATAAATGCCTACATCAAAAAAAGAAAAGAAAAATCTTAAATAAACAAGCTAATATGGCACCTCGAGTAACTAGAAAAACAAAAAGCTAAGCTCCAAGTTAGTAGAAGGAAGAAAATAATTAAAATCAGAGCAGAAATAAGTTAAACAGAGACTAGAAAAATAATAGAAAAATCAATGAATCTAAAAGGTGGGCTTTCAAAAAGATCAACAAAGTCAATAAACTATAAGCTGACTAAGAAAAAAGATGAATAAAATCATAAATGTAAAAGGGAGGATTATAACTGATATAACAGAAATATAAAAAAACATAAGGCTACTATGAATAATTATATGCCAACATAATGAATAACCTAGGAGAAATGATAAATGCCTTGATGCATAAAATCTACCAAAATTGAATTGGGAATAAGCACAAAATCTTCACAGTTCAACAAGTAAGGAGATAGAATCAGTAATAAAGAGTGTGTCATCAAAGAAAGGCCCTAGGCCTGAAGGCTTCACTGCTGAAAAATATTGAAAAGAAGAGAATACTTTAAAACTCATTTTACAAGGCCAGCATCTTCCTCATATCAAAGCCAGATAAAGACACTATAAAAATAGAAAACAACAGGACATTATGTCTGATGAATATAGATTCAAAAATCTTCAACGAGGTACTAACAAACCTAATTCAATAGCACATTTAAAGATCATTCACCATCATCAAGTAGGATTCATCCCAGGAATGCAAGGACAGTTCAACACATGCAAATTAGTATATGTGATACACTGTATTAACAAAATAAATAATATGAAATATGTGATTGCTTCAATAAATGCAGAAATATTATTTGATAAAATTCTACATTCATCATAAAAATTCCCAAAAATTAGGTATAGGAGAAATGTACCCTAACAAAATAAGGGCTATATATGACAAACCCACAGCTAGCATCGTACTCAGTGGGGAAAAGAGGAAAGCTTTTCCTTTAAGTTAAAGAATAAGGCAAGAATGGCCACTCTCAAGATTTCTATTCAATATAGAACTGAAGGTTCTATAGCTAGAGCACTTAGACAAAAGAAAAAAATTATAGGCATCCAAATTGGAAAGGAAGAAGTTAAATTGTCTCTGTTTACAGATGACTGAATTTGATGTATAGAAAACCCTGCAGAGACCAGTAAAAAAAATTTACAACTAACAAAAAATCCAGCAAAGTTGCAGTATATAAAATTAACATTCAAAAATTAATAGCATTTCTGTACAGTAACCACAAACTGATGAAGAAATTTTTTAAAATCTCATTTACAATAGCTACAAAAATAAGATACTTAACAATAAACTTTACCAAAGAAGTGAAAGAACTGTACATTAAAAATTCTAAAACATTGTGAAAAGAAATTGGAGACAGCACAAATAAATGAGAAGATATTTCATATTCATGAAATGAAATAATACTGTTAAAATGTCAATACTATTCAAAGTGATCTAGAGAATCAATGTATTTGCTATCTAAATAATAATGACATTCTTCATCAAAGTAGAAAAAATATACTGAAATCAAGTAGACAGAGCCAAAAAAGAGCCTGAATAGGCAAAGCAGTCTTAAGCAAAACGAACAAACCTGCAGGCATCACACTGACTCAATTCAAAATATACTACAAGCTATAGTAACCAAAACAGAATGGTGCTGGCATAAAACTAAACACATACCAGAACAGAATAGAGACTTCAGAAACAAATCCATGAATTTACAGCCAACTGATCTTCAACAGTGGTCCTAAAAACACAAAACGAGAAAAGGATAGTCTCTTTGATAAATGGTGTTGAGAAAACAGGATATTTACATGCAGGAGAATGAAATTAGATTATTGTCTCACACCATATTCAGAAATAAACTCAAGATGAATTAAAGACTTAAATGTAAGAACCAAAACTATGAAACTTTAAATATGACCCTAAAAGCAAAAGCAACAAAAACAAAAATAGACAAATAGGATTACATCAAACCAAACAGCTCTGCACAGCAAAGGAAATGAACAACAGAGTGAAAGGACAATCTACAGTATGGTAGAAAATATTTATGTATTATACATCAGATAAGGAATTAATAAATTAATATCCAAAATAGTATCCAACACTACTATTATTATTATTATTTGGAAATAATATTCAACACTAAAACAACTAAGCAGCAAAAAAAGAGACAGTTATACTATAAAATAGGCAAAGTCATTTCTCAAAAGAAGATATATGAATGGCCAAATATAAAACAAAGTTCAAAATTACTAATCATCAAGGAAATGAAAATTTTGACCATAGTGAGATATTATATCACTCCTGTTAGAATGGCTATTACAAAAAAGACAAAAGATGACATGTTGGTGAGGATGTGGACAAAAAGTTACCCCTGCACATTATTGGTGGGAATGTAGGTTAGCAGAGACATTATGAAAAATAATATGAACATTTCTCAAAACTTTTTTTTTTCTTTTTTTTTTTTTGAGATGGAGTTGCCCAGGCTGGAGTGCAGTGGTCGGATCTCAGCTCACTGCAAGCTCCGCCTCCCGGGTTCATGCCATTCTCCTGCCTCAGCCTCCCGAGTAGCTGGGACTACAGGCGCCCTCCACCTCGCCCGGCTAGTTTTTTGTATTTTTAGTAGAGACGGGGTTTCACCGTGTTAGCCAGGATGGTCTCGATCTCCTGACCTCGTGATCTGCCCATCTCGGCTCCCAAAGTGCTGGGATTACAGGCTTGAGCCACTGCGCCCGGCCTCTCAAAAATTTTAAAGTAAAAATACCAGATGATCCAGGATCCCACTACTGGGTGTATATCCAAAGAAAATGAAGTCAGTATTTCAAAGAGATATCTGTGCTCCAATAATGATTGCAGCATTATTCACAATAGCCAAAATCTGTAATCAACCTAAGTATTTGTCAATAGATAAATGGATAAAGAAAATTTAATGTATATACTCAGTGGAATATTATTCAGCCATAAAAAGAAAGTCCTGCCATTTGCAAGAACATGGATCAATCTGGAGGACACTATGTTAAGTGAAATAAGCCGGGCAAAGACAAATACTGCATGATCTTACTCATATGTGGAATGGAAAAAGTTGATCTCATAGAAGTGGAAAGAATGATGAGTACCAGGGGCTGAAGTGGTTGGTACGGAGATGGGGAGTTCTGGAAATGTTGGTCAAAGGATACAAAATTTTAGTGAGGTAGAAGGAATAAATTCAAGACATATATTATGCAACATGCTGACTATAGTTAGTAACGTATTGTGTGAAAAATGCTAAGGGAATGGATATAAATTATTCTTACCACAAAACGATGACTATGTGAGGTAAAATACATGTTAATTAGATAGATTTAGTCATTCCTCGATATACATACACTTCAAAACATATTCTGTACACAGTAAATATGTATAATTTTATCTGTCAGTTTAAAAAATAAAGAATAAGAAACCTACAAAAATGTATTCTGCTTTTTTAAAAAAAGAATACAAAAAACTTATACAAAAAGAATACAAAAGGTGTATTCTTTTCCTAAAAATATAGGCATAGGACTTGAATAAACATTTCTCCAAACATAATATATTCAAATGGACAAGCATATGAAAAAATGCTCAACATCATTAATCATTAAGAAAATGTAAATCATATAAGGAGTAAGGAAAGGATCCAGTTTCAGCTTTCTACTTATGGCTAGCCAATTTTCCCAGCACCATTTATTAAATAGGGAATCCTTTCCCCATTTCTTGTTTCTCTCAGGTTTGTCAAAGATCAGATGGCTGTAGATGTGTGGTATTATTTCTGAGGACTCTGTTCTGTTCCATTGGTCTATATCTCTGTTTTGGTACCAGTACCAAAGAAACTACCATCAGAGTGAACAGGCAACCTACAGAATAGGAGAAAATTTTTGCAATGTACTCATCTGACAAAGGGCTAATATCCAGAACCTACAAAGAACTCAAACACATTTACAAGAAAAAAACAAACAACCCCATCAAAAAGTGGGCAAAGGATATGAACAGACATTTCTCAAAAGAAGACATTCATACAGCCAACAGACACATGAAAAAATGCTCATCATCACTGGCCATCAGAGAAATGCAAATCAAAACCACAATGAGATACCATCTCACACCAGTTAGAATGGCAATCATTAAAAAGTCAGGAAACAACAGGTGCTGGAGAGGATGTGGAGAAATAGGAACACTTTTACACTGTTGGTGGGATTGTAAACTAGTTCAACCATTATGGAAAACAGTATGGCGATTCCTCAAGGATCTAGAACTAGAAGTACCATATGATCCAGCCATCCCATTACTGGGTATATACCCAAAGGATTATAAATCATGCTGCTATAAAGACACATGCACACGTATGTTTATTGCGGCACTATTCACAATAGCAAAGACTTGGAATCAACCCATATGTCCATCAGTGGCAGACTGGATTAAGAAAATGTGGCACATATACACCATGGAATACTATGCAGCCATAAAAATGGATGAGTTTGTGTCCTTTGTAGGGACATGGATGCAGCTGGAAACCATCATTCTTAGCAAACTATCACAAGAACAGAAAACCAAACACCGCATGTTCTCACTCATAGGTGGGAACTGAACAATGAGATCACTTGGACTTGGGAAGGGGAACATCACACACCGGGGCCTATCATGGGGAGGGGGGAGGGGGGAGGGATTGCACTGGGAGTTATACCTGATGTAAATGATGAGTTGATGGGTGCTGATGAGTTGATGGGTGCAGCACAGCAACATGGCACAAGTATACATATGTAACAAACCTGCACGTTATGCACATGTACCCTAGAACTTAAAGTATAATAATAAAAAAAAATGGGTGCAGCAGCCAACATGGCACGTGTATACATATGTAACAAACCTGCACGTTGTGCACATGTACCCTAGAACTTAAAGTATAATGATAATAATAATAATGTGCTCCTTAAAATCCTAAAAAAAAAAAAAAAGAAAATGTAAATCAAATCCACAATAATATATTACCTCACACCAATTAGAATAGTAACTATAAACACACACACACACACACACAAAGCAAATTAGGACCCTTGTGCACTGTTGGTAGTAATATAAAATGGTACGGTAGCTATGAAAAACAGTATGGAAGTTTCTCAAAAAACTAAAAATTGGATTACCATATGATCCAGCAATTTCGCTTCTAAGTGTCTTGAAATTGAAATCAAGTGAAAGAAGGATGTCAATGAGACATTTTCACACTCATGTTGATAATAGAGCTATTCAAATCTCTGTTAGGTAGGCAGTGCTAGCTGTTGTATCAGATAATCCTCACATTTCAGCAATGTAACACACTAAAATAGTGTATTCTTGCTCATGCAATAGTCCACATAGTTGCTCCTGGTTGTTTGTAGGGTAGGATTTTGAAGGATTCAGGCTGACGAAGCTCTGCATCTTCCATATGTGGTTTTAAAGGTCCCACTGAGCATTGACATTCAGTTGAGATGGGAGAAGAGGGTGTGGAGAAAACAGGTCCATTCTTAATGATCTCAGCTTAAGCACATTTTATTGCTTTGGTGAAAGCTGTTTACATACTTCTTCCAACAGCAAAGAGGGCATCAAGATGGTGGATGAGGGTTGTTGGGGTTATCGGAGTGAAGTAAAATAACACCATCCAATGTACCAAGGTGAAAAAGATGGGTAGGAGGTGAGCAGTCTGGATCACCATTTTCTCTGGGCATCTTCTTACTCTCAGGCATAGGACCTATAAACTCTCATTCATTCCCTGTCAGTAGGAATCAGTTTAGAAGTGAGTAGAATAGATTTCCTGTATTTGAGAGTTCAGAGAAAGTACACAACATGCATTACAGCACCATGAAATAATAATTGCTGGGCCTAAGGGTGGTTAGGAAGTTGTGCTAAAGATTATGGGGTTTTCTGCAGAATTATTGAAGCTATCTTTGATTGCAAAAGTATATTCGGGGGAAAAGTAAAGTAAAAATAACAATGTTTTTTCTTTTATCACATAGCTAGAAAATTGCTCTTATATTGTCAAATTAGATATTGTTCCTTAATCAAATATGGGATGGCCACAAAAAGACACTTTTGAATGTTGACCCTGGATGAGATTTTTAAGAGGCAAGCAGAAGGTGCATCTGGATGGGATTCTGATAAGTAAAATAATCAAAGCAGACTCACCACAAATATCATGTTCTCTATAATCCACAGCTATTATATCCAGAGCCCTGACAATGCAGCGCTGTGTATAAAAACTCAATTGAAACCACAGCCGCAAGACAAAATAGCTTAGAAGAGCATCCAGATATTTATAAACCCAATAAAGGTATCCAAAGAATATGGTCATTACTAAATAGATCTGAAAATGTCAGTTCCGGTTTTCAATTTGCTTCATTTCCTGTCACTGCATGAAATCGCTACTCCCAACACACCCCTGAAGGCTAAGACTCTCCCCCTCCTCTCATATTACTTGGCACATAGGCATTCATAAGTTTCTGTTGACTAAATTCCAAGGAATGGAATTCGATCTAGGGGTGGAATGTGTAGATCCTAGGATTTCTTGACATTTAGTAAACAACGCAAACCCATTTTCTAAATCAATTGCATAAATTTACTTTTTCATCAACAGTATATGAGAATTTTGATATTTACACATCATGATTAGCACATGGTTCTGTTTCCAGAACGTATTCATTTTCTCCGGGTTTTCTAGTTTGTGGTTACAGATGTTCATGATAGTCTCTGATGATCTTTCATCAGAGATCTTTCGTAATTAACACATGGTTCTGTTTCCAGAACGTATTCATTTTCTCTAGGTTTTCTAGTTTGTGATTACCGATGTTCATGGTAGTCTCTGATGATCTTTTGTAATTTTGTGGTATCAGTTGTAATGTTTCTCCACTTTTTTTAAAATTTAAGTTCTGAGATACATGTGCAGAACATGCAGGTTTGTTACATAGGTATACATGTGCCGTGGTGGTTTGCTGCACCTATCAACCTGTCATTTAGGTTTTAAGCCCCACATGTATGAGGTATTTGTCCTAGTGCTCTCTCCCTTTCCTTGCCCCACAACCTTCGACAGGCCCTGGTGTGTGATGTTTCTCTCCCTGTGTCCATGTGTTCCCGTTGTTCAACTCCCACTTATGAATAAGAATATGCAGTGTTTGGTTTTCTGTTTCTGTGTTAGTTTGCTGAGAATAATGGTTTCCAGGTTCATCCATGTCCCTCCAAAGGACATGATCTTGTTCTTTTTTATGGCTGCATAGTGTTCCCTGGTGTATATGTGCCACATTTTCTTTATCCAATCTGTCATAGATGGGCATTTGTGTTGATTTCAAGTCTTTGGTATTGCGAATAGTCCTGCAATAAACATACTTGTGCATGTGTCTTTATAGTAGAATGATTTATAATCCATTGGGTGTATACTCAGTAATAGGATTGCTGGGTAAAATGGTATTTCTGGTTCCAGATCCTTGTGATCACTCATGATTTGATTCTCTACTTGTCTATTGTTGGTGTATAGGAATACTTGTGATTTTTGCACATTGATTTTGTGTCCTGAGACTTTGCTGAAGTTGCTTATCAGCTTAAGGAGTTTTTGGGCTGAGATGATTGTGTTTTCTAAATATAGAATCAAGTCATCTGCAAATAGATACAATTTGACTTCCTCTCTTCCTATTTGATTACACTTCATTTCTTTCTCTTGCCAGATTTCCTTGGTCAGAACTTCCAATACTATGTTGAATAGGACTGGTGAGAAAGGATATTCTTGTCTTGTGCTGGTTTTCAAAGGGAATGCTTCCAGCTTTTGCCCATTCAGTATGGTATTGGCTATGGGTTTGTCATAAATAGCTTTTACTATTTTGAGAAATGTTCAATCAATACTTACTTTATTGAGAGTTTTTAACATGAAGGGATGTTGAATTTTATCAAAGGCCTTTTCTGCATCTGTTGAGGTAATCATGTGGTTCTCTTTATGTGATGGATTATGTTTATTGATTTGTGCATGTTGAACTAGTCTTGCATTTCAGGATGAAGCCGACTTGATCATGATGGATAAGCTTTTTGATGTGCTCCTGGATTCGGTTTGACAGCATCTTATTGAGGATTTTCACATCGATGTTCATCAGGGGTATTGGCCTGAAGTTGTTTGTTGTTGTTGTGTCTCTGCCAGGTTTTGGTATCAAGATGATGCTGGCCTTATAAAATGAGTTAGGGAGGAGTCCCTCTTTTTCAGTTGTTTGGAATAATTTCAGAAGGAATGGTACCAGCTCCTCTTTGTACCTCTGGTAGAATTTGGCAGTGAATCTGACTGGTCTTGGGCTTTCTTTGATTGGTAAACTATTAATTACTGCCTCAATTTCAGAGCTTGTTATTGGTCTATTCAGAGATTCAACTTCTTCCTGGTTTAGTCTTAGGAGGGTGTGTGTGTCCAGGAATGTATCCATTTCTTCTAGATTTTCTAGTTTATTTGTGTAGAGGTATTTATAGTATTCTCTGATGGTAGTTTGTATTTCTGTGGGATCAGCAGTGATATCCTCTTTATTATTTTTATTGTGTCTATTTGATTCTTCTCTCTTTCCTTCATTAGTCTAGCTAACATTCTATCTATTTTGTTAATTGTTTTCAAAAAAACCCAGCTCCTGGATTCATTGTTTTATTTTGAAGGATTTTTCATGTCTCTGTCTCCTTCAGTTCTGCTCTGATATTAGTTATTTCTTGTTTTCTCCTAGCTTTTGAATTTGTTTGCTCTTGTTCTCTAGTTTTTTTTTTTTTCTTTTAATTGTGATGTTAGGTTGTCAATTTGAGATCTTTCCAGCTTTCTGATGTGGGCATTTAGTGCTATAAATTTCCCTCTTAACACTGCTTTGGCTGTGTCCAAGAGATTCTGATACATTGTCTCTTTGTTCTCATTGGTTTCAAAGAATTTCTTGGTTTCTGCCTTAATTTCGTTATTTATCAGGAGTCATTCAGGAGCAGATTGCTCAATTTCCATGTAGTTGGGCAGTTCTGAGTGAGTTTCTTAATCCTGAGTTCTAATTTGTTTGCACTGTGGTTTGCAAGACTGTTTGTTATGATTTATGTTCTTTTGCATTTGTTGAGGGGTGTTTTACTTCCAATTACATAGTTGATTTTAGAATAAATACCATGTGGTGCTGAGAAGAATGTACATTCTGTCGATTTGGGTTGGAGAGTTCCGTAGATGTCTATCAGGTCCACTTGATCCAGAGCTGAGTTCAAGTCCTGAATATCCTTGTTAATTTTCTGTTTCATTGATCTAATGTTGACAGTGGGGTGTTAAAGTCTCCCATTATTACTGTGTGGGAGTCTAAGACTCTTTGTATGTCTCTAAGAACTTGCTTTATGAATCTGGGTGCCTCTGTATTGGGTGCATATATATTTAAGATAGCTAGCTTTTCTTGTTGCATTCATCCCGTTACCATTATCTCATGACTTTCTTTGTCTTTTTTGATCTTTATCGGTTTAAAATCTGTTTTATCAGAGACTAGGCTTGCAACCTCCACTTTTTTGCTTTCCATTTGCTTGGTAAATATTTATCCAGCCCTTTATGTTGAGCCTATGAGATGGGTCTCTGGAATACAGCACACCGATGGGTCTTGATTCTATCCAATTTGCCAGTCTGTGTCTTTTAAGGGAGGCTTTTAGCCCATTTACATTTAGGGTTGGCATTGTTATGTGTGAATTTGATCCTGTCATCATGATGCTAGCTGGTTATTTTACACATTCGTTGATGCAGGTTCTTCATGGTGTCTTTGGTCTTTATATTTTGGTGTGTTTTTGCAGTGACTGGTACCAGTTTTTCCTTTCCATATTTAGTGCTTCCTTCAGAAGCCTTTGCAAAGCAGGCCTGGTCATGACAAAATCCCTCAGCATTTGGTTGTCTGGAAAGGAGTTTATTTCTCCTTCGCTTATGAAGCTTAGTTTGGCTGGATATGAAATTCTGGGTTGAAAATTCTTTAAGAATGTTGAATATTGGTCCCCTCTCTCTTCTGGCTTGTAGGGTTTCTGCAGAGAGATCCACTATTAGTCTGATGGGCTTCCCTTTGTAGGTCACCTGACACTTGTCCCTGGCTGCCCTTAACATTTCTTCCTTCATTTCAGTCTTGGAGAATCTGATGATCATGTGTCTTGAGGATGATCTCATGGAGTATCTTAATGGTGTTCTCTATAGTTCCTGAATTTCAATGCTGTCCTGTCATGCTAGGTTGGGGAAGTTCTCCTGGATAATATACTGAAGTGTGTTTTCCCACTTGGTCCCGTTCTCCCCATCACTTTCAGGTACACCAATCAGACATAGGTGTGTTCTTTTCACATAATGCCATATTTCTTGGAGGCTTTGTTCATTCCTTTTAACTCTTTTATCTCTAACATTGTCTTCATGCCTTATTTCAGCCCGGTGGTCTTCAACCTCTGATCTCCTTTCTTCCACTTGATTGATTCCGCTGTGGATACTTGTGTATGCTTCATGAAGTTCTTGTGGTGTATTTTTCAGTTCCATCAGGTCATTTATGTTCCTCTCTAAACTGGTTATTCTACTTAGCAGCTCCTGTAACCTTTTATCAAGTTTCTTAGCTTCCTTGCATTGGGTTAGAACATGTTCCTTTAGCTCATAGGAGTTTGTTATTACACATCTTCCAAAGCCTACTTCTGTCAATTCGTCAATCTCATTCTCTGTCCAGTTTTGTGCCCTTCCTGGAGAGGTGTTGTGATCATTTGGAAGAGAAGAGGTATTCTGGCTTTTGGAATTTTCAGCATTTTTGTGCTGGTTTTTCCTCATCTTAGTGGATTTATCTACCTTTGATCTTTGACGCTGATAACCATTGCATGGGGTTTTTGTGTGGCGGTCTTTTTCATTGATGATGTTGTTGTTGTTGTTGCTTTCTGTTTGTTTTTTTCTTCTAATAGTCAGGCTCCTCTTCTGCAGGTCTGCTGCAGTTTGCTGGAGGTCCACTCCAGACCCTGTTTGCCTGGGTATCATCAGTGGAGGCTGCAGAACAGCTAAGATTGCTTCCTGTTCCTTTCTCTGGAAGCTTCATTCCAGAGGGGCGTCAGTCTGATGCCACCCAGAGCTCTCCTGTAGGAGATATCTGTTAACCCCTCTTTGGAGGTCTCTGCCAGTCAGGAGACACAGGGGTCAGGGACCTACTTGAGGTCACAGTCTGTCCCTTAGCAGAGCTGGTGCGCTGTGCTAGGAGAATCCCCTTGTCAGGATCAGCTGCTCTCTTTGGAACCAGCATTCAGAAAAGATTAAGTCCGCTCACGCTGTGCCTGCAGCTACCCCTCCCCACAGGGAAATGAGCATTTGGTCTGTAAGCCACTGAATGGGGCTGCTGCATTTTCTTCAGAGATGCCCTGCCCAGTGAGGAGGAACCTAGAGAAGCAGTCTGGCTACAGCTGCTTTGCTGCGCTGCGGCGATTTCCCCCCAGACCAAACCTCCCATTCTCCTTAGCACTGTCAGCTGAAAACCGCCTACTAAAGCCTCAGTAATGGCGGATGCCCCTCCCCCCACCAAGCTCAATCGTCCCAGGTGGACTTCAGACTGCTGTCCTGGCAGTGAGGATTTCAAGCCAGTAGTTCTTAGCTTGCTGGGCTCCGTGGGAGTGGGACCCACTGGACGAGATCACTTGGCTCGCTGGCTTCATCCCCCTTTCCAGAGGAGTGGATGGTTATCCTCTCTCTCTGGGGCTCTACTTACTGCTGGGGTATGAAAATACTAGCTCGGTGCCTGCCCAAACAGCCGCTCAATTCCGTCATTGAAACCCAGGGCCCTGGTGGTGTAGGATCATGAGGGAATCTCCTGATCTGTGGATTGCAAAAAACTGTGGCAAAAGTGTAGTACCGGGGCGGGTAGCACAGTCCCTCACCACTTCCCTTGGCTGGGGGAGGGAGGTCCTATGGCTCCTCACACTTCCCAGGTGAAGCCACGCCCCACTCTGTTTCTGCTTGCTCTGCGTGGATTGCACCCACTGCCTAACCAGTCTCAATGATATGAACTTGGTACCTCAGTTGGAAATGCAGAAATCACCTGCCTTCTGGGTTGGTCTCACTGAGAGCTGCAGACCAGAGCTGTTTCTATTAATCCATCATGGCCCCTCCCCAGTGACTCATACTTTCACATGGCTGGGAGGCCTCAGTAAACTTACACTTATAGCAGGAGGTAAAGGGGAAGCACTCACGTCTTACAGGGTGGCAGAAGAGAGTGAGAGTGAGGAAATGCCACACTTTACAACCATCAGATCATGTGAGAACTCACTCACTATTAGGAGAACAGCATGGCAGAGGCTGCTCCCATGATCCAATGGCCCCCCACCAGGTCCCTCCCTCAACAGGTGGGGATTAAAATTTAAGATGAGATTTGGGTGGGGACACAAAGGCAAACTATGCCAATTATGTATACATTTTTATCTTAAGAGGCACTGTTAAACTATATTCCAGGAAACTTGCATAAATGCTCACTTTTACTAGGTCTGCCTGAAAATGACAATTACCCAATATTCTTACCTGTTACCCACTGAATATTATGAACCTTTTAATTTTCCACTATAGCAGGCAAAAATAGATAGCTTTTTAAGTTGCATTTCTATGATTATTATTGAGGTATATATTCTTTGATCACTTCAAAAAATAGGCTGCTTGATTTTTTTCTGATTGAATTTTGAAATGAATTATTTAATTTTCTTATTAGTATATAATTTTTCATAGATAAATATTAATCATACGTGACAAATTATAGATATTTCTGTACCTTAGTCTTGTTTCTTAATTGTTTATATTTTGTGTGTGTGTGTGTAAAGCTTTTGAATGTTGCAAAATAAATCTGTCATTTTTCCCCTTCATTCCTTCTGAACATTCTATTTTGAAAAATACTTCCTAATCCAAAGTGGAAATATTATTCTCTAATTTACTCTAGAAAATGTACTTTCTTTTTTTTTTTTTTTTTTTTTTTTTGAGACGGAGTCTTACTCTGTTGCCCAGGCTGGAATGTGGTGGTGAGATCTCAGCTCACTGCAACCTCCACCTCCTGGGTTCAAGTGATTCTCCTGCCTCAGCCTCCTGAGAAGCTGGGACTACAGGTGCACACCACCATGTCCAGCTAATTTTTGTATAGAAAATTTACTTCTTAACGCTTAAATCTTTATTTCATATGGAATTAGTTTTTTGATGCAAACATTTAGTTTCTTTCAAATGAATAGTTGATTATTCCAGAACCCATTTTCCAATATGTAATAACTTACCCATTGATTTTGAAATGCTACACTTATTACACACACTGGAATCATTTTGTACATGGATTATTTGTCCTGTGCCAGGAATCTGGAATGCAAAGATCTCCAACTCATATTTGGAATAAAAATTATTGGTTATTTTAATTAACAGATCAATGTAGATCTAATTTAGAATTAGTTTCTTCAGTTAAACACATTATTCATTTAGGTGGTGACATTTTGTGAAAACTTGGGCATTCATAGAGGAAAAGCTGATGTCTGCGTGACACTGTAGTACTCTTGGGGCATTTTTTATGACCTCTGAAATATGATCTTTTTTGGCATATATCTGTGCTTATTTTGTTGCAAAATATTTGTTTCTAAGAATTTTATAGTTTTATTGTTATTGTGATTTGGAAATGTTTTACATGTTGTAGATAAAGAAATCTATTTATATCTATTTCTAAATGGTTGTATATACCATATGTAAAGAAGAGTTATTGCTTTTTCTGTGTTTTTCTTATATTCAATCACCTTATTAAAGGTGATATTATCATATTTTTCTATTTATTTCCGTTAGATTTACTTAAATATGATAGTTTTCCCCTTTTAAGCATTCATAGCTTTATAAATACTTTGTAAAAGTTTTATTAAATTTGACAGAATTCTTAAACAATACCATCCAATCCTCCTGCCATTCCATTCTAATTCTCTTCCTCTGGACCATGCTGCCTTCTGCAAGGGAGTGGAATGCTGGCCTCATATTTTTCTTATTACTACAATCCATGCGGATTTGTTGCATGTAGAAATTATTTTATAGATATAATAGATTTTAATGTTTGAACAATGTTTTTCTGTTTATCTAGAGAAAGAATAGTAACTGTTGTTTACTTTAAATCCAGTCAAACTGAGAAAGAGACAAAGAGAGCGGAGAAAGATTGATCTACTCGAACTCAGCATCAGAAACATCTTACTCACCTCAGACCTACAGAATCAAATTCTCAAGGCTGGAGGCCCAGCATCTGCAGTTGTAACCAGATTTCCAGGTAATTCTGGCACACAGAGAAGCCAAAAACTCCTTCTCTAAACCCATGGGAACAACCTCAGTTTTTAAAAGCTATATAATGATGTCAGGTTTTCAGTAAATATAAGAAGCAGGTGTGTTACCCATGATACTGTAAGGAATTGTATGTGACACTTGTAAAACTGTAAGATTCACTTACAAAAATGGGCTCTAACAACCTCAAGAGACTATGATCCGACAGTAGTGTGGAAAGGAAAATGAGATCAGGAAAGCTGAAAGAGAGAGCAAAGGCAAAAGCAGGAGTGAGGAGAGGCGGGGTGAGCGAAAGGACTGATTAGAAAGAGAGAAGACATATGTTTGTAACACAGCTAACCTGTGCAAATGGAGTCCTGATCTTCTCTTGGATTTCCTTGTGCCAGCTCAACAGGGGACAGACTGTAGACTGACTTGCATCTTCTTCTGTTTTCAAGCTCACAAAGCCTCTCCATCATAAGTTTCTCCACATTTTAAAATATTTTATTATAATCCAAAAATCATTGACCTGATATGAACAGGAATGAGCATGTATTCTCCAGCATTAGTTTGTAGTTTATGCAGAAGTGTGTACTATATACAGTATAGTCCCCCTTGTTCACAATTTCACTTCCTGAAGTTTCTGTTACCTGTGGTATGATATGATATTTTGAGAGAGAGACCACATTAACATAACTTTTATTACAGAATATTGTTGTAATTGTTCTTTGTATTTTGTTTATTGTTGATAATCTCTCACTGTGCCTAATTTATACATTTAAACTTCATCATAGGTGTGTTTTGAGCTCGTTTCATAGTCTCTGCAAGCCTGTAACTAAGTCCTGGAACAGATGAAAAAATTCTGAAGAGAGAAGCATGATGCAGTTCATTATTTAATGAAGAGAAGATTCTCTTTCTCCGTGTCTTTGGGGGGAAAAATGTAGTATATTTAGGGTTCAGTACTATTCGCAGCATCATGCTTTCACTGGGGAACTACTGCACATTAATAGGGTGCTATTATCTCCTTGAGCACAGAGAGCAGGCTCCTTAGAGTGCTGAGTTCAATTTGCAAGCATTGCTTTTGTTGCTGACTTTGCGCAAGTTCTACACTATGCCCTGAGACCCTGATAAAGAATCCTTTCTGTCTGTTGGAAGGGCCTGGTGAGCTGGATTGAGCGACTGAGAGCAAGTCCAACTGGAAAAATATCAAAAAAAAAAAAAAAAAAAAAAAAAAAAAAAACCCCAAAGAAACAAACAAAAAACCAGAGACAGACAGAATAATCATCAAGTTGACCAATAAAAAGAAAATGAAATGCTGTACTAATGAACACTGCAGAGAGAGATTTGAGGGAATCCAGGCTGTTCCCTTAATAAAACAGCAATAACACATGAGATAGTTGCAAAAAAAAAAAATGTTTTTAAATTTAATCTACTGATTTTTTTTCTTTCTCAGTAATAGTAATAGAATAAGAATCATACAACCTCTAATGGTGATCTGGCAGTTTTATGGAAAGCTAAAGATAAAACAATTCTAAAATAGAAGTGAGGAGCGGATCGATAAATTCAGTCTTCTTCCCAGCTGGAGATCCAGGATAAGGAGGAACTGGATTAGCAAGCAAATGACAACCTCATCAGTAGAGCTCGTTTCATAGTCTCTGCAAGCCTGTAACTAAGCCCTAGAACAGATGAAAAAATTCTGAAGAGAGAAGCATGATACAGTTCATCATTTAATGAAGAGAAGATTCTGTTTCTTCATGTCTTTGGGGGAAAAAGTGACGTATAATTCAATGTCCTCCATTCCCTAAATCACAGTTTCTAGTGTGTGGTCCCTAAATCAACCTCAGCATCCCTTGGTAATTTCAAAATGTAAATCTCAGCTCTTCCCCAGGCCTATTGAACCAGAAACTCGGGGAAGTTTCAGCAATCTGTGCTAATAAGTCCTCTAGGTATTTCTGATGCTCGAGAAAGTTTGAGACCTACTTCCCTAAAACATGTGTATTTTCCATTTTAAAGCCTTTATCAAGAATGCGTGTGATGGAAATTATCACAGAAGTGGACTTGATGCATTCATGCTTCCATAGGCTTCGTTTCTTGGCTTATTTGGAACTATAAAGCTAAGAGAGAGATGGACACGTTCCTAATACAAGAATGTTGGTATTTGCACAATGAGGTCCCAGGAGACTTAAGACATTAAACAGATTGGTATGAGAAAAAGAGGGAGTTGCAGCATTAACTATTGTCCCGTTTTCCAGGATGAAGGAGGTCTTCCAGAACTTTTCTCAGGGGATCATCCTCTACATTGAGAAGTGGCACAAGGAGGAGATAATCTTAATCCAACTCCTAGCACAGCGACATGAACTCAAAGACTGTAGCCTACTGGTTAACCTTGTGATTGGAAATTAGCTTATGAATTAATTTTTGCTATAGTGACATTGTATATATTCATTTGTGTCTTTCTTACTTATAACTTTTAATTTTTTTTTAAATTTGCTGACTGTTAAAAGTTTGGTATTTCTGAGAGTTTCCCTCTCTTTCCTCCAGCACCCCAATGATATCCAATAAATATTCCAGTTTATATAAAAAAGTAATTTTTGCACTTGGTGAGCGCAATTTAACTTAACATCCTTTTTAAATTGTGATAGATTCCATATACCATCAAATTATCCTCCTAAAGTATATGAGTCAGTGGATTTTACTATATTTACAAAGCTGTACAACCATCACCACTAATTCTAGACCTAGCAAATGCAGTAGTCTTCCCTGCTTCATGCCTGTGAAATGTGTTGCTTTTCTTTAGTGTCCTCATGAGGGAGCCTCAGAGAGTGGAGAAAGTTCAGGTTCGTCATGATAGCACCTTGGCTATGAACTCACATGAACAGGTGAGTAAATCTGAAAAGCACAAGAATATTGGCTAGATGATAGCTTGAGTTATATTTTCTTCTTAATTCCTGGGGTAGCTGAACATAGAAATTTCAGTTTAGTTACATAAACTGTAGCATGATTTTTTATTCCTCTTTTAATATCTGTTATCAAAGATTTAGAAAAATGGAAGAAATAATAATCTATGCTTCACAGAAACTAGGAAAAAAATTTAAAGGCCCTTATTTCCTTCTTTTTCCAGATGTTAGCTATCATAACCCCTAAGGAAATATTAAAAGGCTATGACCTAGGCTGACTAAATTTATAGAAGCAATAAAAAGAAGCCCAACATATGCATAAATACCAGCTTTGGTGGGTGGGAGTAAGACAGTGGGGGATAAGAGAGCCCTAGAATAGCAGATACTAAAATAACCATGGGCTATCAAGCAAAAGGGACACCAAGAAGCAAGGGTGCCTTGGGAAGGGAAGTGTCCTGGGGCACAAGAATTGGGTCTACATGATAAAGAAGGGAGCGCAGCTATCTCTCCCCTCTTCCTGCTGCCTGATTACCCCACATCCCTCTAGAAAGTAGTGCTGTGGATCCAGGCTTCCATCTGTTTGCATTCAGATCTGTGATCTTGCCAAGTCTAATCTGACCAAATTATTGGCAGCTTTGCATCCTACACAAGTGACTGGGGACCTTTTCTCTGAATCCAGATGAAGTGAGCCACTTGGAAGAATCCTGCAAAGATAGTAAAACTTCTGAGCATTTATTTCCCCAGTCCTCTTGGAGGCTATTCAGCTAGATACTGTGCAATACATCCACCTGGGAGGCCGCAGCAGACGAGAGATCCACATTGATAAAACACAGAGAAAGGGGATTTTGATGTCAATATAAGGGAATCTGGAGAGCTGTAAACCAGGGCAGACTGCACTCTTTAGCTTCTGAGGCATAAGTAAGAGCCATTACTTCAAGCTGCTAGTTCAGTACGCTGAGCTACAGGGTCAACCCAGACTTCAGGAAGAGCCAGGACACTCAGCACCTAGACTCTTATTCTAAAACTAGGAACTCCAGCTGCTGCTGTGTGAGAGCTGCTTGAGAACTGTGTGTCATGTTCTGGGCTTTTCTCTTGCAGGGATTGCAAGGCCAGGACCCTCAAGTCATCCTCAGAGACCCTGAGGATGCTCTGGGGACCTGGGTCCTTCTTCCTCAAAACAGAAGAGAGTTTCAAATGAGATTGGACCATGATAACAGTGACTATCATTATCTGGATGACAGTAGGTTTAAAGAATATATTCAAGTTTTCAAACTTGGTGAAAGAGAAAGCATGGTGAAAGAGACACTTGGTGAAAGAGAAAGCATGAATTACAAACTCAGTATTTAAAAATCAAAAGCATTATTCAGACTCAAGTATAAAAGCCAAATGCCACGAATTACTTCCAAATTCACATTGTTTTTGAGATATGATTGATTAAAGTTATATTTGAGGATGCATTTTCCTAAGTGACTTTTGGTTTAAAAGTCTTTTTCAGATAATCTTTTTCTAAGAACTAACTGAAAGGAATTTATTTGTTATCCAAGAATTGTCATAACTGTTTCTTCATTTCGGCACTCATTTATTAATTCACAGGTCGCATGCTATCTGACCTGTCCTGGTTGGTGGGAGGGATGGAGCCTGGCTTCCTGTATAGGGTGCCCAAGGACTGGCCGTGGAGGCTGCTGGGCCTAAATGCTTTCCCCCAGCTTTTTCCATGGACTGGCTTCTGTGTCCCAAATGATTGACATATTTATTATTGACCCTCTCTGACAAAAGACAAAGAATTATGGATCTACATTTTTCTCTCTCAATCTCAGGAGCCAATATATTCAGTATGAAAGCTCAATTTTCATTTGGAAGAAAAAACAACTGGCTCAAGAAAATTTTTTTTCCATAAGTCTAAATTCTAAAACTTTGTTTCAACCCACAAGAAAGATGTTGTGTTATTATCTATCTATCTATCTATCTATCTATCTATCTATCTATCTATCTATTTTTGTCCTTAGCTCCTAGCTCATAACTCCCCTAGCTCTTGTTAAAATCCTTTGTTGTAATATTGGGTGTGTTAGTTCGCAGGAGCAGACCTCAGGACACTGAATCTCTCTACTGCCTTCTTTCTCCTACCCTAAGGCAGGACTCTAATCTTCTCTCACCTTTCTGATAATAGATCTTTTTTTTTTTAAAAAAATTATACTTTAAGTTCTAGGGTACATGTGCATACCGTGCAGGTTTGTTACATATGTATACCTGTGCCATGTTGGTGTGCTGCACCCATCAACTCGTCATTTACATCAGGTATAACTCCCAATGCAATCCCTCCCCCCTCCTCCCTCCCCATGATAGGTCCCGGTGTGTGATGTTCCCCTTCCCGAGTCCAAGTGATCTCATTGTTCAGTTCCCACCTATGAGTGAGAACATGCGGTGTATGGTTTCTGATAATAGATCTTAAGAAATTTCCCTGAGAGTGTTCCATCCTGTACCCTATCCTGGGGGAAGGAATGCTGATGTCACAAAGCTTCCATGAAAACCCCAAAGGACTAGGTTAAGAGGGCTTTTGTATTGCTGGACATGTGGAGGCCGACAGGAAGGTGAAGAAGTCATCTGCTTGTTGTGAGGGTGGTGCACCCCAACTCCATGGGGACAGAAGGTCCTGCATTTAGGACCCTTCCAGACCTCACCTCATCCACATACTGTGAGAGTGGTGCACCCCAACTCCACCGGGACAGAAAGTCCTGCATTTAGGACCCTTCCAGACCTCACACCTATGTATCTCTTCATCTGGCTGATTACTTACATCCTTTCAAAGACCCTTCTTAGTAAACTGGTAAACGTTAAGTGTTTCTCTGAGTTCTGTGAGTCACTCTAGCAAATTAATCAAAGCCAAAGAGGGCGTCTTGGTGACTTCAACTTGAAGCCAGTTGGTCACAAGTTTCGGAGTCCCAAACTTACAACTGGGAGGAAGAAAGGAACAGTCTCGGGACCTGAGCCTTCAACTTGTGGGATGGACACTCTCTCTAGGCGGACAGTGTTGGAATGGAATTGGGGGACACCCAGCCACTTGGCGGTGGGGGAGAATCTGCACACATTTGGTCACAGCAGTCTCCTGGGGTGATTGTTGTGTTGTGAGAGTGGAGGAGAAACAGTTTGAAAGTTGTTTTTCTGATATAAAGTGAAAATATAATTTAAATATATTTGGAAAATAGATATGTCTTTATTAACCCCATTCTCAATTTGTCAAATTTCCGATGAAAGAAAGGTCTATTTTGTGAACTTAAGGATTTAAGCTCAGGCAATAATAGATTTAAATACAAAAGTGTAGAGGTGTCATTATTATACATTTTCTTCCTAAGTGAGTATGACAAACTTCATCGGTTGAAAGATCACTGCTGAGAGTCAGTGGCACTGAGTCATATTTTAACCTTTAGAATATGACAGAATAAACCATTAGCTATAATCTTATTCATATTGTTTCTGTGGTTGTCAAAGTCTGCCACAAAGTCCCAGCACCTCCCTTCGTCATTCCAAAACATCACATTTAGTCTTAATTTCTACAACCACTTCATCTGAGATAGGACTCTTTGGTCTGTGCTAACACTGACAGGTTTTCAAACTGTCTTTTTAAACATTAGACTTCATATTTGTAAGGTCCCTTTCCACTGCTAGCGCCACTGGAATTGCACTTTGAAGTTTGCATATAATCCTTTAATAGTCTTAATACGTGAGGATCCTAACTATATACTAAGGCATAAAGAATTCCCTCCATTCAGACAATGTCCCCAATCCTACGAAGCAGGGAGTGAACCCGGACATGAAGCAGGGAGGAGGAAGTAGCTGGATGGTCAGATGGAGCCATTCCTCCATGATGTGTTCAAAATGATTTCTTATACCTCCAGTGAATTTATAGGAATCCTTGCTGATTGAAGTAATAAACTTTGTCAATGATATAAAAAAGAAATTTTGGAAAAACAGGCTGAATGTCAGATATAGACACAATACCACCACTGATTATGATGTTAACTTATATGGGGTTGCCACACATGTCAAGGGACCACTGGTCTTCATCCACTGTTAAAAGTCACCCTAATGGATAGTCTTTTTGGCATGCAAAGTGGTTCAGGATGTTTCTATTGGCTATTTGTCTTAGAACTAAGCAGATTTTCCACAAGCCTGGTCTAAGAGTTAGGATGTGTAGTATGAACCGTGTAGGAAAATTTATTGGATGCTATTTTGCACTGTTTGGCTCCATACTGAATTTGTTATGTCAGAGGCTTTCACTCTGATTTTTTCCCCTAAGTTTTAAAATCCATAAAATGTGAGAAAAGAACAAAATCTTTTTGTAGTCTACAACTGCTAACAATCTCAGAAATCCCTTTGAATACCAACGTAAATGTGACCTACATCAGTGTATATGGACTCAGGTTCTATTGAGCTCAGGGATGTACCTGTGCTGGATACTGAATGGATATTGCATCTCTGTGAAACCTGCTCTGGCATCATGGTGTTTTAACATTAATCACAAAAAAAGTTATTTTTATTTTCTACTGAGCTTTTAATTTTACTGGCAATAGATGCATTGCAAAAGAAAGCAGCTCTTTGAAAAACTGAAAATTGAATAGGAAATTTTATTAAATACATCATTTTGATTTGCAACCTTATTATAAAATTCGAAAAGTTCATATTCTACATTTGAATTGTCCGTATGTTTCCTTAATAAGCTGCAATAAAAATAGAATATAAAAAGTATGCAGTTTCTCATCACTTTTATCTTTAATTTAATTAAACTTCTCTGGCTTGGTAAATCATACAAAATCATTAATATTGATCCTAGTATGTGTGGTTTTTATCCTAGCTATTTGTTGAATTCTATTATTTTTAAAATATGCTTTCTTATTAATTATCAAAAACTACTTGCATGTCTCTCTTCATTCTAGTTTACTCATATTGTTTTGTAACAAGAAAAGAGATTACATTTGCTGATATTAGGGGGAAGTTTTGTTTAGGTTAAACAGGGGGTAATTTGAATTGAAGATAAAATATATAACCATTCTAGATACGGAGTTCTGACCTCCGCTGATTAGTAATTGGGACTGAGGTGGAGTTGAGGTAGGGACTGTAATTCCACAGTTCTTTGGTAGACCTTGACCTCCAGTGGGTGAGATAAAGGAAATGCAGTATTCTTGCAGTGCAGGAAGCCTGACTCCTATTCATGTGCATAACCCCATCTAGAACAGAAGCAGTGTTGTTTATTTTGGATTCAGGTTTCTCAGTATATTTTCTGAATAAATAATGCAATTAATTAGTTATAATTTTCAGAATTTTTCCATTTGCTTTAAAAATATTTGTGCATGTGTGTGTGTATATGTATATATATGTGTATATATGTACATATATGCACACATATATGTATATGTATGTATATGTATATATACACACACACAAAATTCTTTGGTTTAGGGAATTTATTTTCTTGTATACTTATATATAATATAAATTGGTCTTACTTTATATTTGGAAACTGCATAAATTCAGGTAGTTGCTTGTCACAAAAACTGTTCTTGTTTTCTTTAACCTGAACTGGAAATTCAAAAGCTTATTAAAATATTAAGGCAACTAGTGTTCTCAAAGTAATTTCTCCCTACTCAGATTTTAGTCCAACAACAACCTGCCCGTAATGAGTTAAATTTGTGCTTTAAGAAAAAGAAAAGCAATCGTGCTGAGGAATCCTAGTTGGCCCAGGAGGTTAGAAAAGGCACGTTGGTTCTCCCTCTACAAGTCATCAATTTGATTCGGTCCAGGTTGGCAGTTCTCAGAACATCTGTCATCTGATTGCTCTTTAGCGGTCAGTAAACAAGAAGATCCAGATGTTCTTAGTTTAGTAGAGATCCATCATCTAAAATGCCCCAAAGTCCTGTACACTTCTATGTGCCTAAAGGTCATATTGAAATGGACTAGGGATCGCTGAGAAGCCTTTCTCCCCGGGCATTACTTCTAAGTGGTGGGCATGCTGTCCCCGTGCCTCCCTCACATGGCCAGCGGAGGAGGACCTTGCCCTACCTCTCAGACTGCAGCCCTGAGCCACCTTGGAGGTGGGGAACACCACCCATGAGTGCAGCTCCCTGCAGTGCTGGGGAGCAGGGAGAAATAAATCTGCCTTCAGTCATACGGTTCTACCAATCTGAGCACACGTAAGTGTTTTTCTGTGTTCTCTTCTTCCAAGCAAATGCTTTCTCCTTAGAGTATTTTTTTTCTTTAATGTAATCTCACCCAGAGGAGGAGATTGTTTTGTGATCACTCTGTGTAAGTCCTATCAGCCTCCCTCCCCAAAATGTGGTTCAGATGTCAAGATTGAAAATGCTACACATGCAATAAGAGAGGATGCAAAGATTTATTACAATATTGATGCTTTCTGGGGAGAGCATCATTTCGTAAAGGGATGACTTAGCCATGGTCGCTCATGCCAACATCCACGATACATAGTTACAAAGGTGTAAGTGTGATAGATCATGTTGACTTGGGGCTTGGCTTGTAGACATATTGATTTTATAGGAATATTTACATACAAAGTTTTCAAAACTTAAATCTGTAAAAGCCAATTGTTCTTATCACTGCAGTGCAGGTGTGTGTGACTGGGTGATATTCTGGAAAAGGATCTGGGAAAGGATGGTCATGTGGGATGACTGGGACAATTAACCAAGTATAGGAGGGGATACTTAACACTGACATTATTTTGCTATTAGTATTTTGTCTACACACACTATACTTCTATTTATCAGAGTAACAGGGAGTTTGTTGGAGGCATTGACAAACACTGTGGGCATTTTTTCCATATGCAGTTCATGTTAGAGTTTGGGTGAAGTCTCTGGTTAAAGAAAAGAGGTACCAGGGAAGTTTGGCCTGTAAGTTGGAGTCGCAGCAGTAAGTGGAAAATAAACGTCCATGTGGGTCGCGGCTGTACCCTGTAACCATGAAAGTGGAGGCTAAAGGTCCAGCTCAGGCCATTATAGCTAAAGAGGTATGCTCTAAATTTGCCCAAGAACCCTGACTTTCTCATAGACAGAACTGAAAGTACATCATAGGTTGATAGATCCTCGAGGGGAAGGTGTGTGTCCGAAATGCCAAGCTCGGATAGGAAAGAGACCTCCTGTGTTCTAGAGACAGCCCTAGATCCTCCCCAGCCATGGTGTTCGGATGGGCAGACACAGGCTGCTCAGCGGTGTTCAGAGATGGCTTCAAACTTGCTGTCATTTATCTATGCTCTGATCAAGGGCATGGGTTATAAAATTGTTGTAAAAGCAGTCCAGTTGGGAAAGACATAGAATGCACCCTTCTCCCCATCTCAATGTTCCCCTGCCTGCCAGTGCCCAAGACTCTTGTGGAGCTGCTTTGCCCCTTTTCTTCCTGTGCTTTAGCCTTTATGGCACGCCACCAGGTATATCTATGTGTGTGCACATGTGTGAGCATGCACTTGCAGGCTGGATCATTCTCATAATTTATTTTTAATTATTAAAATTTGTGCATACGATCATTACATATATTTTTATTTTACTTGTATTAATTTAAAATATATTCTAATATTTAAACTTCATTTTAAATTTTGTTTTGTTTTATGTATGTTTATTAAAATTCATTTTAAATATTAAAATATGCTAATATTTAAAATTATTATATTGCCCAACCTTTAAAGAGTTCAGAAATTCACCACAACATATCCCGCATTCTTTCTCCCTAAAGGAAAATATATTCAACTTTTTTCGTTGATTATTTTGGGGTTTATTTCCACATCATTAATAATTATGTTTATATTGTTGTTTCTTAATTTTTGAGTTTTAGCTGTAATCTGTTTACTCCCTACAATTAAAGGTGGGAATTTAGCTCTCTCGTATGAATCGTTCTCCCCTGACCTCTTCTTTTTTCCAATACTCCTTTCTTTAATCTTCCAAATATACTTGCATCATAATTTTGTTTAGATCAATATTTAATATTTACATTATTACTATATACATGTTGTTCATACGTGTTTGTACAGTTTATTATAATGACTTTATCTTTCTTACATATGAGCTGGTATTCCTGTCACTGTTTCAGCACCAGCCTCTCCCTCCACTATGTAACTTTTGTCTCAGGATGCTCCATCGCACCCTCACGCTCACCACCCGGTGTGAATTCCTCCCAGCCTTCTGGCTGCTCTGAGCTGCCTGGAAGAATTTCTCTCTAGGCCCGCTGGCCGCCCCCCTTTCTCTGACCCCAGCTTCACTATCATCTTGGGAATCCTTGTATCTCTTTTAATGGTGGATGTCAAATTTCCTTATCTTTTATTTCTTTTTTTCTTGGATTATTCCTTGGATTATTCCTTGGATTTTGTTGGTCATGTTTTCTAGTAGCTTCCTGAGATAGGGTGCACAGGTTGTAAAATTTTGGGGAACATATATATTTGAAATGTCTTTTTTTCTATCCTTGCATTTTATTTGTAGTTTGACTTGCTTTAGAATTCTAAGGTGGAAATCATTTATTTATTTATTTTGCAGAATATGGAAAGCATTTTTTTTTTTTTTTTTTTTTTTTTTTTAGAGACAGGGTCTCCCTCTGCTGCCAGACTAGAGTTCAGTGCTGAGATCACAGATCACTGCAGCCTCAAACTGCTGGGCTCAAGGGATGCTCCCACCTCAGGCTCCCAAGTAGCTTGGACTACAGTTATGAATCACCATGCTCCGCAGTTTTTGTAGAGATGGGGATCTCATTACGTTGCCTCAGCTGATCTTGAACTCTTGGCCTCAAGTAATCCTTCCACTTCGGCCTTCCACAGTGCTGAGCCCCCGCATTTGGCCTCAATCCTTTATATAAAAACTGTTTTCCTCTTAGGAAGCTTGCTGCAATTTCTGTTTGTTATATTCAGTGTTCTGAAAATGTGTGATGCCATCCCTTGGTATGGCTCCATGTTTCATCCATTACGCTCAGCAATCGGTGATGCCTTTCAATCAGGAAACCCACAGTTCCCAAGTCTAATCTTATTTTTTTTAACCGAATTTTCTTCTCTTGTTTTCTTTGTTCCTTCAGTCATCTTTAATTGAAAATCTGTAATCTTTGTATTATAATAAAATGTGTAGACCTTTTTTTATTAATATCTTTAGAACTAATTAATTTAACTACAGTAGGATGTTATAATATATAAACAGATCTTAGTTGAATAATACATTAATAGACTTTTAGATTGCTTCCCTTTTGAGATTTTATAAATAATACTTTAATGAACGTCTTTGTGAGTGTATTTTTGTGCATGTGTACAGAATTTATATTATGTAGAAAATGGCCAGAGGAAAATGTACATTTAAACTTTATCAGACATTTTTACATGTTAAGTGGTGGTATCATTTACATTCCTAGTTATGATCACTGAAAAAACTTTCTCTGCATCCTCATCAATGCTTGATACAATTATACCTTTAAAATGTTGCCAACATGATGGATAAGGAATTGTTACTCAATTGAATTTGCAACTACAAAAGTTAGAGATACTTGCATTATATTAATTCAACATGAAAATTTCCTCTTCTATGAATAGCTGATTAATATATTTGTCCATAAATTCTAAACTAAATTGAATTTCTAGATATGACAAAAAGCATACCTCAAAATATAAAAACAATGCAAAATCTGAATTACACAGAAAATACTTGCGTTTTGCTTAATAGGATTCCATAACTAATAGGAAAATATCTAAATTTGAAGTATCCATCCAAATGAAATTTATTCATAATTTTTATATCACTTTGTTATTTCATACAAGGAGACCATTCCTTTTTAAAAATTAACATGGCAAATGAGTTATGAACACTGATTTGCTTTTTATATATTAATCTTGTTGGCTGTTTTCATCATTTATGGACCATCGCTAATGTGCCTTATTTGTAAGCTGATGCATTTTTTAAAGTTACAAACAAAAATATATATTAAATGTTTTTCTATGTCCAAAATAGAAGAAAAATTAACCATAATCCTGAAAATATATATAATCAATATTAATTTTTATATATATTTCTCTCCTCTTTTTATGCCTGTATAACAGTTATATAGTTTAAATGTGAATATTTTGTGCAGTTCACATTTTTTTCAGTCAATATCACATGAGGAACATTTCCTTCTCCATTATCAAACATTATTTTACAACAGTATTTTAAATGGCTGCATAGAGTTCTGTTATATGGATATACAATAATTTATTAAAGCAGTTTCTCACTTTTCTATTGAAAAATTTAGCATGGTAATGTTAAATGTTCCTGGTGAATGCCCAGTATATATTTTTACTCCTACTTTTTCCCATAACATTATATGAATATCATTTTAATTTCTCATTCTAAAATTATTACAATAATTCTGTACTTCATTTGTTAAAGATAGCATACACATGTACACACGTGCACACACACACACAGGCACTTTCCATGTCTTTTGGCAGAGAGATTGATATCCTGGTAAATGAAATCAAGTTTGGTGCCACAGGAAATTAGAGACCTTGCGTGCTATGTTAGACCAGTTCTGTGATCCATCAGGAAAGTGTTAACCTAGCTTAGTTCCCTTGCGTGGTTATTATTAAATAAATCGATATTGATACTGATGTCCAGTTGCACGGGGTGGTGTCTTAATAAGTAATTCATTGAACTTATCAGAACATCACAGGAATTTCAGATTCACACCCCCGATTTACATGATTAAAATTGCCACCATTAGCAGAGCAAGAAAATGAAACACTGGCTTCCTAAGGAGCTGTTGAGATGACCATGGAAATACCTGAGAACCATATTTCACTGAATCACAAATGCGTATTTTCATCCAATTTTAACATGAAAAATGTGAATGACCTTACAGCCAACTGTGCCTTAAAACGTAGCTGGTGGCAGTTTTGCTTTCTTAGTGGCACGCACATTACGGCACAGGTTGTACTTGGTGGCTTCTTCCATGCTTGGACCCACAGTCTACCAATGATGTGATAGATACCTTTGGCACAGCTCCCATCATCCCCACATTCTCGTGATTAAACACTGAGCAGGCCCCTCCCCTTGAGCATGGGTTGGAGCCAGTGCACAGAGCACTGCCAAAGGGATGGGATGCCATTCTGAAATGAGGTTATGAAAGACTATGAGCTCTGTCTAGCTAGCAACCTCTTGGTGGCCCTTCTTTCATGCTTGTTCTGATGGGCAGGATCACCTGATAAGGGACTGAGGATGGCTTCTGACCTGGAGGCATCAAGGACCTGAAGGCAGTAACCATTTCAGAGGACAGCCACAGCTCTCAAATTACAAACATCTACAATGTCTATTAACTGTTAAATGGATATATAAATTCTGATGTTTTATACAATGGCATACCCTACGTTAATGAAGATGAGTGAATTACTTCTGCATAAAACAATATACATGCATCTAACCAATATGACCCTGAGTGAAAAGAGACATCCATAGAAGAGCACAGCTCACCATTCAGGAGGTGAGTAGGCCAAAAGAATCCGTGGTGTTAGAAGCTAAGACATTAACTCAAAGATAAGAAAAGTAATAATAAAAATTGGGAACTGGTGATGAGGGTTTTTTTGGTTAGATAACTCTTCTGGTAATATTCTATTACTTTTCATCTGAGTGATGGTTATCAAATTGTGTTTATTTTTTGATACTTTAGAAATTGGCAAACTTAAGATTTGTGTAAATTGTCTATGCAGTTTTTATGTCACGACTTTTTTGTCACTGTGGCCAGGTGAGAGCTGGAGTGTCATGCATCAATTCTTTTTTTTTTTTCATTTTGCTTTAAGTTCTGGGATACATGTGCTGAAAGTGCAGGTTTGTTACATAGGTAAACATGTGTCATGGTGGTTTGCTGCACCTATCAACCTGTCATCTAGGTTTTAAGCCCCACATACATTAGCTATTTGTCCAAATGCTCTCCCTCCCCTTGCTCCCCACCCCCCAACAGGCCCTGGTGTGTGATGTTCCTCTCCCTGTGTCCATGTGTTCTCTTTGTTCAACTCCCACTTATGGGCGAGAACATGTGGTGTTTGGTTTTCTGTTCCTGTGTTAGTTTGCTGAGAATGATGGTTTCCAGATTAATCCATGTCCCTGCAAAGGACATGAACTCATTCTCTTTTATGGCTGCATTGTATTCCATAGTATATACGTCATGGATCAATTCTTAAATATTTTGAACCAAGAGAGATAAACTTCTATGTGCAGCCTTTTGGCCAGACAGTGCTAATCTTAAGTCTCTGGCTAACTGCATGAGGGCTAAGGATTATGAACATGAGTGTGACCAAAATAGACAACCAGAAATAAGCAAAGTGTGGGAATGTCTATTATATTAAGTTTTTTCCTAAGGTCACATAGCTGTTAAGTGGAAGAGTCAGAACTGTAGCCCGAGAATTGAATTCTAGAATCTATTCAACTAACACACAGTAGACTGCCTAAGAGAAAAAGTGGTTTGTTGAAAACTTATATAGTCATAGGTTATGGTACTCAAATTCAGGTACCCCTATCTTAATTTAGTGCTCCTTTAATTGTGTTATATACTTTTCAATTTTTATTCATCAGTTTATACACTAAACATTTTAAGAAATTGTTTTATATCAGGCAATGTATACTAATCTTGGAGATTCAAAATGTTTAGGAAAATATCCTTCCCTCGGTGACTTCATGGTTAAGAAAAGTTTATGGATACAAAATCAAATTAACTTAAATTTGACAAATATTTACTAGGGCCATCAACTGGCAAAAGGTGATCTAAGCAGTAGACATTCAAAGATGAGTAAGACAGGCCGGGTGCGGTGGCTCACATCTGTAATCCCAGCACTTTGAGAGGCTGAGGCGGGTGGATCATGAGGTCAGGAGATTGAGACCATCCTGGCTAACATGGTGAAACCTTGTCTCTACTAAAAATACAGAAACAAAATTAGCTGGGCATGGTGGCAGGCGCCTGTTGTCCCAGCTACTCAGGAGGCTGAGGCAGGAGAATGGCATGAACCCAGGTGGCAGAGCTTGCAGTGAGCTCAGATCGCGCCACTGCACTCCAGCCTGAGCAACAGAGCGAGACTCCGTCTCAAAGAAAAAAAAAAAAATGAGTAAGACCTAAAGCATGCTCACAACAACCTCACTGTTTAGTGGAAGAGATGGGAACATTTTGAAAAATAGCTGAGGTCAGTGAAATATAACATGAAACACATGTGAGGCTGAGAACTGGGTGAGCCCAGCTGGCCATGTAAGGCTTAGAGAGAGGGTGAGATTTTTTCTGGGCTTGTAAATAGAAATGAACTTTGTCAGGAAGATATGGAAATATTTGAAGGAGAAAAAGCTTATTGTGGGAAATGTCTGGTGGCAAGGAATTGCCTGCCATGGCTTGGAAGTGAAGGAGTGGCCAGTGTGAGTGGTCTCAGCTTGCAGGAGACAGGGCTTTGCTAACAGCCTTGTGCCCAGCTAGAGAGCACTTAGTAGTCAGAGGGTAAATGAAGTTACCATAAACTTGAGCTAGAAGGAAATGGTTCAAGAGAGAATTCAGAAACACATTCCATTGCTGGGGTGAGAGAGAGGACTCAGGGATGACGCAAGGTTCAATGTTGAACAAGTGGGTACAGCTCACAGAGATAAAGAAGAAAACGATTGTAGAAATTGCTACTGCTTTGGATTATGATACGTTGGACCCATTCAGTCTAAGTTGCCTGTGAAATATTTCAGGAGAAGAGTCCAGTACATTTCAGCTAAGTAATATTTGTATATTCTTACATCTATACCTTTCTATATTATCAAATGCTCTTTGCTCTTTCACTACTTATACAGGGAAGAAATTCAAATGAAAATGTTATGAAAATATCCAAAGACTAAAAATCCACAGCTATCACTGAATCGAGGATGAATGTTTTTTGGAGCTATCGATTTGTGAAAATTGTAAGAGAACTTATTTTATTAAAGATCATTTTTAAATCAAGGGTAAGACTTTTTATGGGGCCAATTTCATCAATAAAGTTAGTAAAAAGTGATAAGCGAATTGATCTATCAGTTTTTTGTTTGTTTTTACCTTAGAATTTTAACAGTGTTATTGAGATGTAATTAACATACCACATAATTCACTCATTTAAAATACATAATTTGTCGATTTGTAATACACAAACTTGTGCAATTCTCACAAAAACCTAATTTCAGAATATTTTCATTATCACTAAGGAAACTCTTTATTCATTAGCAGTCTACAAGGTTCTTTCCATAATTTAGTAAAAGCATACTTAATACTCTAAGCAATTGCACTATTTCAAAAATATGTATTACAAGATACATAAAAGAAGACACTGCTTCACTATTTCAAACATAATTCTAGTATTATAGCTTCTAGATATACCAACTAAATCTAATTAAAAGTCAATGATGCAAACCAATCATAAAATAGTAGATCTGAATGCTAGCATATCAAGCACATAGATTGACAGAATAAACTTAACAAATTAATAAACCAACTATATGCTATCTACAAGGAACTCATTTCCAATATAAAGATACGTGTAAGTAAAAGGGGAAGAATAGAAAAATGTATGCCATGCAAACACAAACAAAAGCTGAAGTTATTATATTAATGTCAGATCAACTAGACTTCAGAGAAAAATATTCCAGAAAAAATAACTTTAAATAATAATAAGAGTGCTATTCACCAAGAAGATGGAACAATCCTACATGCATATGCACAAAATAACAGAGATACAGAATATACAAAGTAAGAACACTCTGCTTCTAGGAGTTAAAAATTCATGGAATCAGAGAGTAGAATGACGGTTACCAGAGGCTGAGAGGTGAGGAGAAGAATGGAGAGATTTTGATCACAGGATACAAAATTGCAACGAGACAGGAAGAATAAATGATAAGTATTTAAGATGAGGGATATGTTAATTAGCTTAATTCAAACATTCCACATGGTATACATATATCATTTTAACATCACTATGTATCCATAATTATATATGATTATAATTTGTCAAAAAATAAACAAAATAAAATTAATAAATCTGAGAGATAGGTAAATTCACAATTATGATTGGGCACATCAATAACCCTCCTCTCAGTAATTAAAATAAATGATAGGCAGAAAATCATAAAATATACAGAAGAACTGAACAATAATGCCAATAAACAGAATCTGATTAATATTTATAGAACTCTTCAGTCAACCAAAGTAGAATATACATTCTTTTTAACTTCTCAAGGGGTACTCACTAATATAGACATTATCAGTTCATAAAACAAACTGAAATATGTTTAAAATTTTATAAATAATAAATATATACTCTCTAACTATAATGTAAATAAATTAGAACTCAATAACAAAAAATGAGGTTCCAGTTATTCACAATTTTCCCATTTTTCAAGTATCCCATCAAATAATTGGAAATAAATTAGCATATGTCTAATAACACATGGATCAAAGAGGAAGTCTCAAAGGAAATATGCAAACATATTGAACTGAATGACGATGAAAGTGCAACATATCACAGTATGTAGAATGCAAATAAGTCGTGCTGAAAAGGAAAGTCATAGCACTTAGAAATGAAGAATGATCTGAAGTCAACACTTTAACTAACTAGAAAAGAAGAGCAAGAACAAAATAAAGCAAAATTAGGAAGAAGGAAGAAAATAAAAATATACAGCAAAAAATGATAAAAATTAAAGTAAGAAAATAGAGAAAGATTAATAGACTCAAAGTAGTCTTCAAAACGATCAATGAAATGGATAAACTTCTCGCAAGCCTGATAAATAAAAAAAAAAAAGAGAACATCTATCTTACAGAAATCTGAAATGAAGAGGGGATATCACTACTATCACTATTATTTGATATCAAAGATAGTAAATAATCAGAGATACAAACAACTCTATGCACTTACGTTTGACAACTTAGATAAAATGGACACTACTTGAACAGCACAAACTACCAACACTGGTCCAAGATGGAGCAGATAATCTGAATAGGCCAACTATAAAGAAAATTGAACTATTATTTAAAAACCTTCAAAGCAATAAACTTCAGGCTTAGATGGTTTCACGGGTGGAGTCTACCAAACTTTAGAGAATAAATAACAACTCTATGAAGTCTCTGAAATAGAAGACATATTTGTAAAATTATTTTTGAGTTCACTATTTCCCTGATACAAAATCAGGAAAAGACATTACTTATAAAAAAGAAAGAAAATTATAGACCAATATTCCTCAAGAACATAAACACCAATATCCTGAACAAAATATTAACCAAAATATGTTTGTTAATATTACACACACACACACACACACACACACACTCGCACACATATATATTTTTTCACCAAATGGGGATTTATTCCTAGGAATGAAATGCTCATCTGGTATTCAAAAAAAAACCAATCAATATAATTTTCCATATTAATAGTGTAAAGAACAAATGCCATACAATCATATCGATTGATGGAGAAAAAGCATTTGACAAAATATAACACCTTTCATGATAAAAAATATCTCAGCAACCTAGGCCTCAAACTTCCTCACCCAGATAGAGATCATCTACATAAAACCTACAGCTATCATCATATCACATGCATGTCAAGAGGTACAGATGCCATGTAAAAGAGCTCTCAGTGGCCAAAGCTGAAACAATTTGAGCTATAACACGCATACATATATAAATTTCTACATAAAGTAACATAACAATTTTGTATAAAGCCAAATACATCTTTCCTATGACCCGAAACTCAACTCCTAATTATTTACTCAAGAGAATTGAAAACAAGTTCACAAAAAGGTTTTTCCAAGAATGTTCATAGCAGGTCTATTTATAATAGTTAAAAACTGGAGAACATCCCAGGGATCTTCAATAATGAATGAACAAACAAATTGGAATATTCCCACAATGGAACACTACAATAAAAAAGTAACAAATGTTTGGTGAATGCAAGAACATGGATGCATGACAAAAGCATGCTGAACAAAAAGCCTCCCACATGTGAGAACATATGGCTCCATTTGGTTTAAAACACAACATTTTAAAGTCAAAACTGATCTCTATTGAAAAAACAAATCCGAACAATGGCTGCCAATTTGGGTGTAGCGGGCGGGGGGTAGTACTGGAAGTGGCAAAAACTTTCTGTGCTAAGTGTAATATTCTATATTTTGATAGGGTTTAGGTTATGGTATATGTATTTGAAAAAAAACTCAGTAAATCTATACTTACTACTTATGCATTTCATTGTGTATACATTTTAATAAAAATCTATAAAGAAATATTGAAATCATACTAATGTATGCAAGCTTAAGCATTTGAAAAGTTGTGTACTGATGTCTGCAATGTACTTGACAGCATTTCTAAAAATAGATTAAATGTTAAATGGATGTATAGATTTGATAAATCAAGTATAATAAAATAGTGATAAAATCTAGGTGGTGGATATTTTCAAACTCATTGTAAACTTCTTTCAGTTTGCAGTGTGCTTGAAAACTTTCATTAGAAAATCCTGAAAAAATTAATGCTACCCAATTCTTTATACAGATGCCATTTTCCCACCAGATTAGAAGATAGGCTGATGCACAAATGCCTTTAAATCAACTAAATAAGGTCACTGAATCCATTGTTTGACATTTCACATTTTTATTTTTTAGATTAATAACTTTTCTTGTGTCTCTTTACTGCTTAGAGCCAACAATGAAATTATGTGCTCTTAAAGTTTCTGATATCCCAACAGACTTCAGACCTGCAAACCTAATTGTTCGAAAGGCTCTTCTTATTGACCGACCTACATTTATGTGCATTGTGATTGCTGCCTGTGGGGTCAGGCATGCAAACATCAATAACCTACCACCAGAAGGTACATTTAAATGACAGAGGTTAGGGAAGCAAAGGTTTACAGGGTTTGCTCCCAGCAAGTTCCTTATTCATTTTAGTGTTTTCCCCAAGATTTGTGAACCCCAAATACAGCAGAGAGGCCACTTCCTCAACCAGTGCTGTGAACTTGTTCATGTAGTAACATTATATCATCTTTTATCCATCTTCGTTCATCTTTTGTAAATTAACACAGTATCCACGCTTTTGGAATCACATTGAAAAAGCACATAGTATCCAAGCCCTTAGAATCAAATTGAAAAAGTTTGATAAAACTAGACAGAAAAGTGATTTTTGTGGAACACTCCTTGGAATTGAGCTGAGGAAGAATGTTGTAAAGAGGATGACCCAGGAGGACCCAGGGCAGCAGAAATGAGGCACAGGGATGATTAGAGAATACAAAGATAGAACCTGGAAACTGTCCCATCTCCAATTTCCTCATTAAGGCATGTGTAACTGCAGCCACTGGACTCCAGCTCTGGGATCACATTCCTCTGTTCCCAGGTAGCACTGTCAGATTCGCAGGTTTCCTTTGAATTTCAGATGTTCTAGGCTCATTCCTGTGCTCCAACATAGCAGGCTTCATCTGAATTTTAGATGTTCTAGGTACTTTGTCAGAAGTGAATTTGTCAGCATGGAGAAGTAAAGCTTTCATTATTTCAAGGAAGGGGGATTCTACATGTAATAAAACACTTGCCACTCAGATGTGTCTGTGGGTACATAAGAATTGCGGCAATCATATCTCATTCCTGTGGAAAGAAGAGGGTGGTATGGAAACAGACACTGAGCCAAAAAAAAAAAAAAAAAAAAAAGTCTATATTAGTCTGCTAGGGCCACCACAACAAAATATCACAGACTATGTAGCTTAAACTGGGTCTTCACCTGGTTTTCCTTCTATGCATGTCTTCCCCTTCTAAGATCACAAGTCGTACTGAATTAGGACTTACACGGTTGACCTAATTTGAACCTGATTACCTTTCTAAAGACCCTGTTGCCAAATGCAGTCACTTTCTGGAGTACTGGGGGTCAAGACTTCAAACAGAAATGTTAGGGTGACATAATTTAGTCCACAGCACAATCCTTTTCCTTAAAATATTGTAAAACTTTTAAGATAAGGGTATATCACCTTGGGAGGCTGAGGCAGGCGAATTGCTTGAACCTGAGAGGTGGAGGTTGCAGTGAGCCAAGAGTGCACCACTGCACTCCAACCTGGGTGACAGAGCAAGACTCCATCTCAAAGAAAAAAAGAGAGAGAGAGAGAGAGAGTATATCACTTCAATAAACTGTAACATGCAGGGAAGGGAGTGATAGTTTTGTGCTTTGCCACAGACATAGACTTTCATCATTTTTTTTTTTTCGAGACAGAGTCTTGTTCTGTCACCCAGGATGGAGTACAGTGGCGCGATCTCGCCCCACTGCAACCTCCACCTCCCAGGTTCAAGCAATTCTGCTGCCTCAGCCTCCCAAGATTCTGGGATTACAGGTGCCTGCTACTGCGCCTGGCTAATTTTTGGATTTTTAGTAGAGACGGGGTTTCACCATGTTAGACAGGTTGGTCTCGAACTCCTGACCTCACGATCTGCCCACCTAGGCTTCCCAAAGTGCTGGGATTACAGGCGTGAGCCACCGCTCCCAGCCTCGTCATCTTTTAGTGACAGGAAGCAGGCTTGCTGTGCACCTGAGTCCACTATGCTTCCATAGGTAAGTGCACATCAGTGCTTGTCCTGCTGTGTTGGTTGCATGATTTTATCACAGGGGTCTGATTCCAGCCTGCTCTGTTCCCTTGTTACCTGGCTTCCCTTTCAGTCTGACCTATGAAAGGTACAGGCAGGAGACAGAAGGACAGAAGGGAAGGGGTGCCAGGGTATCTCCCCGTCTCTCTCCAGCTTGGCGAGTGTTTCCAGTAGCAGCCACGTCTTCCTTGCTGCTCAGGTTCCTAGAAAGCCCTGAGCTCCATGGTTCCAACTTTTACTAGGCAGTCCCCAGTATAATGCTAGCCCCACCAAAATGCCTCTTGTATTTGGTTACTTGAAACCCTACTGCTTCCTACTGTTGGGACTGTAGTTCCTTCACGTAGTTAAATTGCCATGCTAACCTGTCTGCCTTCTCATCTTCCCATCACCTATGTAACAGATCTTTATGTTAAACTCCCTGTATTTGGAAAAACTAAAGTAGTGTTTGCTTCGCTGCCTGGATCCTAGCTGATATGGGGGTGGTCTGCTGACCATTGGATTTGATTTATACATGCACACACACACACAGACACACGCATAGACGTAAACATACATCTCTCTTTTCCTTTGCTCTTCTCTTTCAAAACTTAAATACTTTTTATTACCTAATTCGAGCTCCAATTTGGAGTTTGTAGATGCTCAGATTTCTTCTGAAACATATTTCTTTGCAGAAAATAAAATTGAAGTCTTTATGAAAATCTAAAGATGCTACGCTAGCTTATTGCAGTAAGGAGAATGAAGGAGAAAAATAAGAGCTGCAACAAAATTGTAGAAGCAAAATAATGTTGTCAGATTTAATTAGGGGGTATATTATGGCAAGATGGGGTAGGAGAGAAAAAGAATCCATGCTAAAGTTGGGTAAAATATGGAAGGAACATTTGTATTCCTTGTCAAAATCATTACAGATTTACAGACAGTTTGAAAACAGAAGACATGTGAACAAGTAATTGTAGGGAGTGCGGCTCACGATCTAATCTAAACCTTTGCAAATGCCATGAGAGACAGACAGTGAAGAGACTAAAGGGCTTGAGACATAAAGGAGATGGGATTAATTCTGGATCTTTAGGCATTATTAGGGTGTTGTAAGGAGTAGGGGATGGGTCCTCTGGGCAGCTGCAACAGGGTGTGCAAATTATCAAGGTGCCCCGAGCCTCAATTGGTTAGGGCGTGGTGTAAACTGTGTGTGCTAGGAGCATGGGGTACATGGGCTGGAGAGAACAGGAATCAGATTTGGGCTCACACACCCATCAGTCTCGAATAGGCGGGAGGCCTGACCACCCTGGGAAAGAAAAATGTGAGAATAACAAGGTTTGAATAGTAGTCCTGGGGCTGACCACAGACTGCCAGAGTTCCAGTTCGGAATGGAGGGAAACGATCTGAGGAACTGAGTTTCCTTTCCTTTAAGGACGGGGCCACAAAGCTGGGGTGACCTTTCTTGTCATTCTCTAGGCTCCTCACCTCTCCTCTGAGATAATGAGAACCCAACTTTCACTTTAGGGGCACTTGAACAGAACGTACTGTTAGTGGCCATGTCCAAGTTCATTCTGCCTGCACACAGTAAATCAATCACTGTGACATGGGCTTTGCAAAAGAGAACAGACGTATTCACAAGGTCACAGAGCAAGGAGGCAGGAGAACAGGTCTCAAATCCTCCTGCCTGAAGATAAAGCTTATGGATATTTATGAGTTAGGAAAGCAGGGTGTTCTAAGGTGAAAAATGAATAACAGGTTCATTCTGCATAAGCGTAGTCAGGCTTCATGGAATTTCACAAGACATACGTACAGAAAACAGTAGTGTCACCATAATCTAAGGAGGGAGCTTTTAGACCTCCAACATCAAAACGGCACTGGTAGTTTGGGGTAAAATATGGAAGGTCCAAGTGCTTGTAGGGCATTTGCACAACCTCAGCTGAAGGGTTCGTGGTCTCAATCAGTTTGAACTGGAGGGAAGCTGGCTTACGTTTCTGAAAAACAACTGAAGCCACCATTACCATGGTGACCTTTGAATGTTATCTATAAAGTGTCCAGTGAAGGTTAAGTTTCAGCGTTCAGAGGCGAATCCTTCTGCTACTGCAGCCTTCAGCTGCGTGTAAAAAGGAAAACAATAATAATGGTAACACAAGGTAAGTGACCAAAAGCAATCAAGGCAGGCAGACCTGATCAGATTAACCCCTCAGTTTCAGGACACAGAGACAGTGCCTTCAAATCCACAGTGCCTGGAAAGAAGAGAAAGTGGATAGAGTGACAACTAGCTGAACAAAGAGATAAGCACAAAAAGATATGTCCACGTGCCTGAGGTGGCAGCAGAAACAGGAGCATCCGTGCCAGCAGTGCCAGTGAGGGAGAGAAGAGCAGCCTGGGTGGGGACAAGGCTGGGACCTGCTGTGGGTGACCAGCTGACCTGTCTCTCCTGGAACCCCTGCCTGTGGCCTCCCCTAAGATAACATGCTCCACTCTGGGTGCTGTGTAGAAACTTCTGGACCTCTGGGAGGACATTTTTACAAAATCGTTGTAAACTATTTTGGAAAAATAAATTATTTTATTCAGTACAGTCATTTCAAAATAAGAGCATACAGATAGACACTGTCATTAAAGCCTGTCAGGGAGGTACCAGAGATCTTCAGGGAGTTAGAGTCTCTTATTTGAAAAACTGTTGCGAAACTACAAATTAAATACCCACAGCCTTAAAAGTAGAAGTTATATTGAAAGATCGTCACATGCGATGGTAAAAAAACACTGTATTCGTACGAAGCTTTGGATGAACCCGTTATTAATGAGAAAGATAATTTTAAAATTAATTACCTCCTTATCAAAGATACAGTGATTGACTGCATGAAAAGGCCCTTTGAAATGAGGACCACTCATGAATCCACTCTGGGTTTCTTGTACTGCCTTCACAAGTTACAGGAACTGCCAGAGAAATCATTAAAATATAACTGTGTACATTTAAATTTAAGATTAAATTCAGACTCAAAGTTGATGTGTATGAAGAGTTAAGCCTTTTCAGAAAATTGTTCCACAAGAATCATCATCTTTAGATGCACTGAAATTTATTTTTCAAAAGACCTCGTTAGGTATTTATCCTAATGTTGTCATAGCCAATTTAATACTCTTCAGGAACAGTAGGATCAGGATTTCTGAGTCTACTCAAAATTTAATATAATAAAAATTATTTGTGATCTTACATTTCCCAAGAGCAAGAGACATTGCTTTTAATTATATCAATAGAAAATAAAGTTGCTAAGTGCATATGTTTTAATGGCTTAGTAGAAGTATTTTCAGAAAAATTTAGCCATCGAAATCTTATGCTCTATCAAGGTATCACATTAATAAAGTATTATTACTTATTTATTATATACAATTATTATTTCAAAATATTATGTGTAATTTAAGATTGTGGTGTTATGTACAAAATTACTCTGAGTTTTATTAATGAAAACATTTTTAATCAGAGTAATTTTATATATTTAGGATTGTGGTGTTACTTATGTACAAATTACTCCAACTATTATTAATGAAAAATATTTTTATTAAAAAATTAGCTGGGCTTGCTGGTATGTGCCTGTAGTCCTAGCTACTAGGGAGGCTGAGGCAGGAGAATCGCTTGAACCCAGAGGCGGAGATTGGAGAGAGCCAAGATCACACACTGCACTCCAGCCTGGGTGACAGAGTAAGACTCCATTTCAAAAAACAAAAAAACTATTTTTCTATAAAAGGGTCTATATTTGAGCATCTGTAACTGAGCTTATTTTTCTTACTTTTGAAGAGGAGGCCTCATGTTTGCATTTAAGAATATTTACTGAAGTTCTATATATTTAAGGTATGCAGCACAATGTTTTGAAATCCATGTACATAGTGAACTCATGGCTGCTATCAAGATAGTTAACGTGTGCATCTCTTCACAGAGTTACCAATTCTTTGAGTGTGATGAGAACACTTAATGTCTACCCTTTTAGTATATTTCATGTATATAATACAGTAGTATTAATTATAGTCTCCATGCTGCACATTAGAACTTATTCATTCCACATAAATTAAAACTGTAATAAGATATCACCTCCCATCTGTTAGGATGGCTATTATCATAAAGACAAAAGATCACATATTGGGAATGATGTAGAAAATCTTATCCACTATTGATGGGAATGTAAATTGGCATAGCCACTATGGAAAACAGTATTGAGATTCCTCAAATAATTAAAAATAGAACTATCATATGATCCAACAGTCCCTTTTCTGGGTGTATATCCAAAGAAATGAAATTAGTGTGTTGAAGAGAGATACCTGCATTCTCATATTTATTGCAACATTACTGACAATAGACAAGAAATGGAATCAACCTAAGCATCCAACAATGAATACATGAATTAAGCAATAGTGGGATATTAACAATGGAATATTAGCCTTGAAAAAGGAAGAAAATCTTGCCACTTGGGACAATGTGGATGAACCTGAAAAACATTCTAAATCAAATAAGCCAGATACGGAAGGAAAGATATAGCATGGTCTTACGTATATGTGGAATAATAATATAACAATAATAATAATAAACCGCAGTGCATTCATAGGAACAGAGTAGAATGGTGGTTACCAGGGACTGGGGAGAGGGGCAGGGATGAATAGGGGTTGGTATTAGGGAAACTGAGAGTTGTTGGTCAAATGATACATTTTCATTTTTGCACTGGCTTCACAAATTGTGTGACTGGTTTTGCTTATAAGTGTGCTAATGCCATAGAATGTATTTGTTCATCTCATGTATATTTTCATTTCCTTTTGTTGGTATTTTTAAGCTTCTTAGCCACCTCAGCATTACTGATGTGTTTTAGCTAATATTATCTTTCAGATTAATTACTTGAATGAATTGCATAGCCTTATAGAGTAAACAAGTTTAATAATTTGTAAACTTCCTCCAGACTGCTGTGTGCTTTACTGTTTCTAATTGAATCTGTCACTTTTATTTATTTGTTCATGTTTGTAAACATTTCTCCTTCCCAGTGAGTTAAGGAGCTTTCAGTTCATCAACCTGAGCTGAGTGTCACCTAATTCCCAGTTATAAATATGAGCTTGTAGAAGGGTGATACAATTTGGGTGTGTCCCCACCCAAATCTCATCTTGAATTATAGTTGCCATAATCCCCATGTGTCATGGGAGGGACCCTGTGAGAGGTATTTGGATCATGGAGGTCGTTACTCTCATGCTGTTCTCACTACAGTGAGTGAGTTTTCACGAGATCTGGTGGTTTTATGAGAGGATTTTCTCCCTTTCGCTCATTCTTCTCTTTCCTGCCACCATGTGAAGAAGGACATATTTGCTTCCCCTTCTGCCAAGATTGTAAGTTTCTCGAGACCTCCCCAGCCCTGTGGAACTGTGAGTCAATTGAATCTTTTTCCTTTACAAATTACCCAGTCTCAGGTGTGCCTTTATTAGCAGTGTGAGAATGAACTAATACAAAAGTGACACTGGTTCTCCAGGTGCCATCCCCATAAGGGGTTATTGGGTACCCCAAAGAAGTTTACCTCTAAAGTCTGTGGGCCAGGATACTGAGGAGAACTTCCTTAAATACCATGCAGATACTCGTTTTCGTCTGCCTGCGGGAGATACAGTTACGTACCTACTAATGTCAACCAGGCCTCCATGGTTCTTAGGACCCGGCACCATTGTTCCTTCAAATTGTGCAAGGATGTGCCTCAGGCTGGGCCAGCAGCATGGCTCTTTCCGGGGAGCCATGGAGGAAGCACCTGGGGAAAGTTTAACAACCAACTTTCCGGTGTGCTAATAAAAATTCTGATTGATTAGTATTGCTATTATTTTAAGAGAAGGAGAGAGATGCTCTGCCATGTGGTGTAGGATTTTCTTGAATGGGAGGCAGGTTCTGAATCCAAGGTATAATGTTGGAGAGGAAAAGAGATGGTGCTAAGAATGGCTTGGTGGGATAGAGTCCTCCCATAATCTCATACTCACTTCCAACCCAATACATGCCTAATGAGCCTACAATATGAGAAAATCAAAAGCAAAGGATGTTTGCAGAAAAGCATCCCTGGCCCTTCCTTTTGTCTAGACTGACAAAATCTCCTATAAACCTCCAATTCTAGAGCCTCCCCCGAGGTAGAGGACTGATGGATGGAAGGGTTGGAGGTAGGTGGTGCGATTTCATGGAGAAGTACAGGCCCTGTTGCCCCATGCTGTGGAAGGTGTTGAGGCCAGGTACAGAGGAGGCAATTTGTTCACAGCATGGTGACCTGGTGGCTTTTTGGCAATCCAGCAGAGATGGAGGTGTCAACATGACCACACAATATTCGCTCAGCATGAGGTTCATCTATCTCCCAGACACGATTTGGCAGTCTTCTCACTCTTTTCTGTATTCTTTCAAGAAAGAACTGCCACTCTGTTGTCTGCATTGCATGATTAACTTCAGATTTTTTAATTAACAATTGTCAGTGTCTTCCTTTGTTTGACTACATACCATGTACAAATTATTTTTAGCACATCTCTCGTATTATCCCTTATTAATTCTCTTAGCTTTAATTTGTGACATATAATTTCTACTCAGTGTTCTAAGCTGGTATGGAGTTTCTTCATTTAGCAACATGTTAAAGCTTGTGTGTGTGTGTGTGTGTGTGTTTTAAGAGAACATTGATTAGATGTGACCTACATGATGAGCCTGCGGTCACCTATATGATGGACCTGTGGTCACCTCTATAGCATTTTGCCTCCAGGTAGGGGACTGACTCCTCTAACTGGTCAATCTGGGGAGGGTAAGGGCTCATGGTCAGGTGGCCTCTGTCTGCTGTCTCTTCAGCAGGTCTGTCCAAGGAAAATATAAGTAGCCTTGGCTCCTCCACACTGCAAGTCTTACTATGCAGGCTTCCAGCTGCAGCAACCTCAGTCCAGTGCTGAGACTGGATAGGAGAGTTGATCTAATTCTGGAATTTAGTGAAATTTCACATAAGCTACATTCTGTGATTTAGCTCTTATCAATAGCACAGGTTATATTTTGACCACTTCTTTTCCTTTCTTTTCTTTTTTCTTTTCTTTTTTTCTTTTCCTTTCTTTTTTATCTTTTCTTGTCTTTTCCTTTCTTTTCTTTCTTTGCTCCTTCCTTCCTTCCTTCCTTCCTTGCTTCCTTCCTTCCTTGCTTCCTTCCTTCCTTCCTTCTCTAACTTTTTTAGAGCTGTTGGCAAGGGCAAGTAGAAGGGTGCTATTCATTGGGATACACATGGGATAATCCAATGTTTGTTTTGGTTAATATAGTCAGTTGAACTCCCCAACTTCTTTATCACTGAACATTAAAATTGTCTCTATTGGATCAGATTAACTTTCAATCACTTAGCTTGTGTGTGTGTGTGTGTGTGTGTGTGTGTGTTTCAAGATTATTTAGGTGAGAAGTATAATTTACATGCATCCCAAAAAATCCCTGAGGATACTTCTCAGACTAGGTAATCCTTGAAGATGAAACATGGGATGCTGATCCTTTCTGTACAACTTAATTATTAAAAAGGTATTCATTCCAATGTCTTGCCTGTGGGTCCTTCCTGCTTGAAAAGACTCTGGCAGAAATGTACAATGACGAACCTGCTATTTGTGGACTGGCAATTGCTAGGTTCAAGTGTACACAGTGACCCACACATCATCCTTGCAGGGAGTTGCTCTGATACTTAGGGGTTGTCATTATTGCATTTTTTTCACCTCAGTATTTCAGAATCAATCCAAGATTCATCTAAATGCAAAATAGGTGATAATGTTGCAAATGGGCAGAATACTGAAAGGAAATAAAATACAATGACCTTAAGAAAGAATGGGTCGTGAGATAAGCTTTTGATGAATTATAGAGCAGTCTTGGCAGTAATGCCATGATCAATGAATCATTTGTTGCTGCACGGTTACATTGTTTTTAATCTGATAACGGAGGGGATACATTTTCAGTATAATTTATCCTATGTAGAGCATAGATGGGACCTTCAAAAAGTGCTTCTCAGTGAAGAAAAATCACCTCTGAATTGGAAACACATAGAATCTACACTTGTTGAAAGAGAAACTTCAAGTATAAGAAACTTCTCCGAGAGGTAATTTCCACTTCTGCTGATGAAATCAGGGTGCTTTATAATTCAATCAAGAACAGAAGGTTTTCAAAAAATGGCTGCAACATTCTTGTATTAGTTTCCCACTTACATGCAACCAATTACTAGCAACTTATCTTGGCTTACCCAAATATTCTGTTTAGGGTCTCTCCAGGACGTAACCCTGACGTCTGCTGGCTGCATACTCACCTGGAGGCTTGATTAGGGAGGGGACCCGGTCAGTCTCACTCGGGTTGACAGAACTCATCTCCTTGGACAGTGTGACTGAGAATCCTGGCTTTCCCAGGTTGATGGCTGGAGACCACCCTCAGGTCCTAGAAGACACTCCAGTTCTCTGCCACATGTGCAATCATGACACGGCAGTGTGCTTCTTCCAGATTGGGAACAAAACTCTTATTTACCCGTAAAAGTTCCCAGTTCTCTTTTAAGGACTTTCATCCAGTTTTAAGTAAGATCCAGTCAAGATAATGTCCCTTGTACTTGCCAAAAAAAAAATAATATATATAGCTTATCTGCAGTCTTAGTTGCCTGAAAATCTAATCACTTTTGCCTTAAAATGTACTTAATGAAAAAAAGTGAAATATGTGTTCATTTTGCTAAATAACATAACCCAATCAAAGGAGACTGATCCCATCTCGTTTTTCATATCCAGGTGCTTAGAAACAAGTCACAGATTCTGCCCTTCTCCAGAAGCAGAGATGATCTAAGGCTTTAAATCCTTGAGGGACACTTCAGAGTGTGTCTGCCACAACTTTTATTAGTTTATCATATTTGCTGTAATTTTCACATGACAATTTGAAGAGCTCCTGGAAAAGGGGAATTAAAGATGACAGATTAATTCAGTCCACTGCAGAAAAGTGGGAATTTGATTCTAGGAGCATTGTACTTATAACCTGGACAGCTAGATAGTCCTAGATTAGTGGAAATATCCCTCAAGACAGTAACTTCCCTCCATGCTTTCTCTTTCTGCTCACCAAACACCTTTGTACTTTTCATTTTGGTCTCCCAAGTGAAATTGCCACTACAAAAGGGTGTTCTGAAAAAAACATACCACCAGTTTTAACTCTATTTAAATGACTAGATTCTCATTCTGTATGAGTAGACATGGGACTGAGCAAAAATAAAAATAAAAATAAAAATAAATTGTCATTCCTATTTCTCTTCATCCTAAAAAATTTTTAGCAGAAATTTCTTCATTGATTTACTGCTTGCCTGGAGCTTGTTTCCATCCCTGTAATGTTGCTCACTGTCTGCAAGGAGATTGAGATCTGTTTTAGTTCCTATGATTCTTCTGCCCTGCAGCCAGGTCAGGGGTATCTTCTCCTAGGATGAATTTCTTCCTCCTTGCTGCCCATAAGCCCACTATGTTTCTCTGCAGCCAGGAACCCCTGGGAAGCATACCTGTTAACTGCCATGCTCACACTGGAGCTCAGCCTTGGGCCTCTTTTGCTGACAACTCCACTCTTCCAAGGAGGCCAAAATCTGGTGGGGTCTGAGGACTCACCCTGAGCTGCTGGGATCACAGGAAAGACCCTGCAGCCTTTGCTATGTGATCTGGTCCAGGGACCCTTTGGAGACTCCAAAAAGATAGCCATCCTTCTTTGTCAACTGAGGAGAGCTAACTTTCATTCCATCGAGACATACACAAAATCTGTTCAATGGACAGCTCTGCCTAATGCAACCAGGGGATTTTCTTCTTCAACGTCTCTCTGTCTGAAGTGCCACCCTTGTGCATGAGGAAGATCATGGTTTTCCTGATAACACTGCTTCAGAACCCAGATTCTTCTGTGATGGCAATGGTCCCTCAAAAGAGGCTTTTAGTGATGAAAACAGCTTCCAACACAGAACTATTTCTAGGCTGTGATTAAATGTGGGCATTTGATATAGAGCCAAACACCTGAGGAAGATGAAGTGTCTGGATCTGGCTTTAGAAGTACATGGTGTTAAGACTTAAGGGGAGTGTGTTTCTCTGTCTGGTGTCGGCTTCCCTTTTGGGAAGAAGAGCAGCAAGGTCAGTCTCCCTCCACTCTAGAGAAATCACTATGAGGGTCATGGCACTCTTGAATTGTGAGCTATGGAGATGGGGTGACTCTTCCACGTTGCTACTGCGCATCATAGTCCCCCTTGAAATTCGTAAGCATGTCAGGTCCTGAAATCCTACGATGCAGGAGGGGACCCTTCTCCCTTTTGAAACACAAATTCCAAGTGACCAGTCCTCAAAGTAGGTTATGCTTGGGTATAGTTTTAATTTAATCTCATAACACTTAGCGTGAGAATTGACATGCCGCATATCTCAAATAATCATCTGAATTCAGGTTTTGTCAAGAATGAAGGATGAAGAAGAAAAATCACCAGAGGATCTTTTGGCTTAAGCTTTTGGCTTAGCTTAGGGAAAAAATAATTGACTAGTAGGTAATTACATACATGACTTTCACTACCAAGACTACTTTTTGTGTGGCTAAAGATTATTTAATTCTCTTTTTTCTTTTCTTCCTTTTTTCTTTTTTGACACAGAATGTCACTCTGTTGCCCAGGCCACAGTGCAGTGGTGGGATCTCAGCTCACTGCAACCTCTGCCTCCCAGATTCAACCAATTCTCCTGACTCAGCCTCTCGAGTAGCTGGGGTATGTATGTAATCACCTACAAGTCAATTGTTTTTTCCCTAAGCTAAATAGGAATGGCTAACTTTTAACTTGTGGTCATGTTTTCTACCCTATCTTTTATGACACTTCCCCTGTTTGAAGTTAATTTTATATATATATATTTTCTAAAAAACTGGTATATAATGACTTTGGAGCCTGGTACTGAAAGCATTTTCTGGTATAGAAGTTTCTGAGGTTGTTTTCCTCTGACAGAGTCATCCATAATCAACCAAGCGATGTGCCACATTCAAGGAGGCCCAAGTGTCAACCCAGGATAGACAGAAGAATGTATTACATGGAATACAGAGTGAAGCTTAATCCAAAAGATCCTCTGGTGATTTTTCTTCTTCATCCTTCATTTTTGACAATTAATTAATCAATGAATGAATATGGATTGAACTGTCATTATTAAATATCTTTTATATTCTTTACTTGTGTTGAAGGTTTCATATGCAACAGAACATATATTGATGGGATATACATATTGATAATTGCATAATAGTCTCAGAGATAGTGCAATAATGACCACTTCTGCAAATGATTTTTCTTTGATGTACTAGAAACTGTTAACTGTTCTAGATGCTTAGCAAAAATTATCTGAAATTCTCACTGGGGAAACTGAAATGTGGGTAAAGCTAGCCTACTTTAAAAATTAGAAAAGCAAGCCTCAGAGTAAACTTACCCAAATCTCCACGTAAATAATGAATGAACAATAAAGCATTACTATTATGATTATTATAATATTAAATATGAACAGTTAATTGACAAGAGTGTCTTATGTGGGTTGGATTATCTCAGAATGAGAAGAGTACTTGGTGAGTTGCAGTCACAATGGAGGCATAGGATTGAATTAAATGGTTCATTTTTTTTCTGGCTATGATTGATTATTTTACTCCTCAGAATTGAAAATTAGGCTGGCCACGGTGGCTCACGCCTGTAATCCCAGCACTTTGGGAGGTCCAAGTGGATGGATTGCCTGAGGTCAGGAGTTCAAGACCAACCTGGAAAACATGGTAAAACCTTGTCTTTACTAAAAATACAAAAATTAGCCAGGTGTGGTGGTGGGCATAAGTAACCCTGGCTACTTGAGAGGCTGAGTCAGGAGGATTTGTTGAATCTGGGAGGCAGAGGTTGCAGTGAGCTAAGATCCTACCACTGCACTGCAGCCTGGGCAACAGAGTGACATTCTGTGTCAAAAAAGAAAAAAGAAAGAAAAGAAAAAAGAGAATTAAATAATCTGTAGCCACATAAAAAATAGTCTCGGTAGTGAAAGTCATGTATGTAATTACCTGCAAGTCAATTATTTTTTCCCTAAGCTAAATGGGAATGGCTAACTTTTAACTTGTGGTCATGTTTTCTACCCTATCTTTTATGATACTACCCCTGTTTGAAGTTAATTATATATATTTTTTTTTTCTAAAAAACTAGTATATAATGAAGAACAGAACCCATTGTAGGTCATTTTCTAAGAGAATAAAGAGTAAACGAGGCAGCTATCCTTTCTAAGCTTCAATCTTCTTATCTGTAGAAAGGAGAAAATAATACTCTATTATTATTTGTAAAGTATTATTTATTAATTTTTATTATTTTCTATTATTATTACCATGTAATATAACTTCCATGATTTTTGTGAAAATTGATAAAATAATATTTGTAAAATGCCCAGTAACATTGAGGCACATAGAGAGATAATTAGTACCTATTACCGTTGGATAGGAAAATTAGCTTTTGGCTAATTGCCATCAAAATAAGCCTTCAAACCAAAAGCCCTTGGGTAGTTTCTTAATTCATTTTCCTGGAGAGATGTAACCCTAAAATAATTCCAGAAATTTCTAAAAGAACCAGCTATGTTATCCAGTGAGCCTTTCATCTAGTGCAAATTTCAGCATATTCAAAGTTCTTTGGGGATTTCCAGGTTTATAAACTATTGCTGGTATTGAAAAGTTTTGCTTTGGGTGGTGCTTTTTATAATCAACAAATTTAATGTTATTCACCCTTAGAAGTTCTTGACCAATAATATCCTAAACACACAGTAAAAACATAAGAAAGAACTAAAGCTTTTCATGAGCTCTAAAGACCTAACCAAAACTTAAACTTCCTTTATATTCTAACTCCCACAACATCTTTTCAGACTGTAAATAATTATCACCTCATTAAGGAAGAAAATAGAATAAAATCTTTGCATTCTAGCATCTCTTCCTACTTATACCTTAAGAATGAAATGTTGGATCCTGGTTATGACTGACCCAGAAAGTCAGTCAGAAAGCTTTGGTACTGACCCAGACTGATAGGACAGAAAGCTTTGGTACTGACCCAGACTGATATGGTTCTCAATCAAATGCAATCTCCTTCCTGTACTACATCAAATTCATGCTGCCTACCTGTTCACTTTGGATTTAGAGAGCAAATTGAGAAAGTAAACAGTGTGTGGAATGTTTAAGATGTAAATTATTCTAAAGGATGAATCACAAAGATGCAAAATGGTACAATCAACTTAGAAGACAATTTTCCAGTTTCTTACAAAACTAGATGTGGTCATACTATATGATATAGAGATTATGCTTCTACATCTTTATATGACAGACTTGAAAATTTATATCCACACAAAAATGAACAAATGAATATTAACAGCAGCTGTATTCATAATTGCCCCCAAATTGGAAGTAATCAAGGTATTCTTCATTAGGTGAATAAAATGCAGTAGAACCAAACAATGGAACATTTTCCAGTGGTAAAATAATGAGCTGTCTATCTATGCAATGATGTGGATGTACTTTAAACACATATTGCAAGTGAAAAACTGGGCAATTTGAAAAGGCTACTTACTAAATAATTCCATATATATGATATTCTAGAAAGGCAAAACTATAGATACGGTAAATAGATTAGTGGTTACGAGGAGTTTGAGGATGAGCCAGAGTTGATGAGGTAAAGCCCACTGGATTTTTAATGCAGTGAAAGTTTGCATATACAGCAGTGAGTTAATAATGCTATGTTTGTATCATACATAGTACTTGATAGCACAAAGAGCAACCTTAATCTATGCAAGTTTTTTAAAAAAACATCATTTGGGAGGTCAGGGGATCCCAGAACGAAACGTAGATTGTGACAAAAGAATCTCTGTACACATGTATGGAACCTCACTGATTAGCATGGTGGGGAAAGTGTTGACCTAACCCACATTGGGAATTAGTGGAATCTATAAGATTAAAGGCAGTGGAAACTGCACATAAGCACTGTACTCTAGTTGATAAGGTTGATATGCACAGGTTAACAATTGTGAAACCACTGTACATACATACTGGAATGGAACAATTACAAAAATGGGTGCCAGATGGTAGGAACCGGTTTTCTAACTGTTGAATTGGAAGTTCATAGAAAAGCAAAGAGAGAAGGCATGAATGATCCATGTGGTAATGAATTAGAGTTGGAGACAACAATATGAGCTCATGTTTAGCTATGTGTGTGTGCACATAGATGCATACATAGAAGGATATTTATAGATATATGAATATGCACAGTTTAGAATACACATATATTTCCCTGTTCTATCAACTGAGAGGGTCTAGAAGCAATGACATTCCAGTAGCAAAAACCACACTTATCACCCAGATTTTGTTTTCTAATTCTATTATGAGATAAAAAGATGCAGCATAGTTGAAAATTTTGCTGGTTCTAGGAATGGTGCAGGGAACAGGCTAGATGATCCTGGAACTTCGTATAGTGCCATGAAGTGAAGAAATGTTTTTAAAAGTCCACAGTCATGAGGGTATGTCAAGGAGACACATGAGACAACTGAAAGAGCTCCAAATAGCTGAAGCTGGAGCAATTAAAGCAACAAAACTAATAAGGAAGTATTAAAACCCAAAATATAAGTTAAGTATCCATGATTCCATACTGATATAAATTAATGATTGTATAAGAAAGCAGAATTGGAGAATATAAAAACTTTTTTGGAGAAAAATTCCACATACTTTATGTAGACATTTCAGTCTCAGGGAGATAGAACATAACTCCAGACTTCTTAAGTGTGGGATGTGCACAGGGCATTCTTTCCAAAGGGTACTGTACAGAAAGGAAGGGAGAGTAATTTTACAGTAGAGGAACCTAACACACACTATCTCAGGAAGATGATCAAGATGAACAACAGTGGTGAGTTGATTTGGTTTGGCCATGTCCCCACTCAAATCTTATATCTTGAATTCCCATGTGTTGTGGGAGAGACCTGCTGGGAGGTAATTAAATCATGGGGGCAGGTCTTTCCCATGCTGTCCTCATGATAGTGAGTAAGTCTTACAGGATCTGATGGTTATTTCAAGGGGGAGTTCTCCTGTACAGGCTCTCTTTGCCTGCTGCCATCCATGTAAGATGTGACTTGCTTTACTTTGCCTTCCACCATGATTGTGAGGCTTCCCCACCCACATAGAACTGCAAGTCCAAATAAACCTCTTTCTTTTGTAAATTACCCAGTCTCAGTTATGTCTTTATCAGCAGCATGAAAATGGACTAATACATAAGTCATGGTCAGAGTATGTACCCTTGATGTGATGTGATGGAAATGGCTAAGCCACTGCCATTTTCAGGCACAGCAAAGAGGAACCTAAAGAGAAATAGTGATTAAAGGCGTGTGGTGTTCTGAATGGGATCATGGGTCAGAAAAAGAATAGTAGGTAAAAACCAAGGAAATCCAAATAATATATATACTTAGTTAATAAAAATGTATCAATATTTGTTAAGTAATTTTGACAATTGTACTTTACCAATATAAGATGTTAATAATAGGAGAGATTGGGTGCATATGGAAACTCTGTGTACTATCCTCACATATTTTCTGTAAATTCAAATATATTTTTTAAAAAGTTCACTAACTTTTTTGCAAACTTGTAAAAGGCATTGCTTTTTTAAAAAATAAAATTATAGGCCAGGCGTGGTGGCTCATGCCTATAATTCCAGCACTTTGGGAGGCCAAGGTGGGCAGATCACAAGGTCAGGAGATTAAGACCATCCTGGCTAACATGGTGAAACCCTGTCTCTACTAAAAATACAGAAATTACCCCGCATGGTGGCGGGCATCTGTAGTCCCACCTACTCGGGAGGCTGAGGCAGGAGAATGGCGTGAACCTGCAAAGCTGAGCTTGCACTGAGCCAAGTTCGCGCCACTGCACTCCAGCCTGGGCAACAAAGTGAGACTCTGTCTCATAATAAAATAAAATAAAATAAATAAAATTACAATTATTTCTTGCTCAAAATCATTTGGATTTTTTATATTAGATTTGTGTTTTGTGACCTTGCTATATTTACTTATTAGTTCCAGGGATTGTTAAATATTTTTAGCTTCTTTGATATAGATTCTTTGAGATTTCCCCTGTAGATAATCATGTCATCTTTGAATAAAAAAAGCCATATTTCTTCCTTTGCAATCTATACACCTTTTATTTCTTTTTTGTGTCTCGTTGCACTAGCAAGACTTCTCTTATTGGATAGCCGTAGTGATAGAGCACTTTGCTTTGTTTCCAATATCAGAGAAAATGTCCAGTTTTTTACTATCAAGTATTATGTTACTTGATTTTTTTGTGGGTTTTTTAAAATTTTTACTTATGCATTTATTTATTTATTTATTAAATCAAGTTGTGAAAACTCCCCTGTTACGAAGTCAGCTGACAGTTTTATCACATGTGGGTACTGTATTTGTTATCTGCTTTTCCTGCATCAATTGATAAAGTCATTGTAAAACGTTCGTTAACCTACTTATAGATGGATTACACTGACTAATTTCTGAATGTTAAATTAGACTTGCATAACTGAAAAAAATTTCCCTTGGTTATGATGTATAGTACTTTATATATGTTGTTGGATAAAATGTGATAATATTTTTTGACAATTATTAGGTCTGCATTCACGAGAGATATTGGTCTGTAGTTTTTCTTTTCATTTTACAAGACATTTTTCTTTTAATGTCTTTATCTTATTTTGTTAGAGTAATGCTGGACTTTGTGAATTAGGAAATGTTTCTTCTGTTTTTATTTTTGGGTAGAAATTGTGCAAAATGTGTATTATTTCACCTAGTCCAAAGGCAGAAGCAGCCATCTGAGGTACTTGAAACTTTTAATGAGATTCATTATATATTTTTAGTTATAGCAGATTCTTTCATAATAGACAAGCGTTAGCCTCAGGTCTCATGGTTTTCTGAAAGGTTTTGAGATTGTTAAAATTAGAAAACCAGTGTCATTTCCCTACAGGTTTTAGAAATATGTTTGTCACAGGGAAAAATTACTCAGGTTGATCTAATCTACATTCTGTAGTTTGGCACAGAAAGAATAAAGACAGGACCTCTGCCCAGCGAAGTCACAATAGAGTGAATTTTCCTCCTGATTTTCCCAGTAGAGTCTCATCCTGCCTATTGTCTAACCAGCTTTTCCAGTTTTGCATTTTTCCTAGATCTTTTATTTTTTAAGTAACATGATTAATCACTGCATGAAAACAAGCTATGATGCTTGAGTCAGCCTCCCATGCCCTGCATCCAGCTCCTCTCTAGTTTTTACCTGCCCATGTAAACAGACCTATATGTTTACAGTGATACTAAACATTTTCTAAATAAACAAGTCCTCTAAGCTTTGCTTGTTTTTTTTTTTTTGTTAAAAATCAATTGGAAATATTTAATCAAATATTAAATGAAAAGTAAATAAAAAGATAAGCTTTTAAACCTTTGAATGAGTTCCAGTACTCGCACACAGAAAGCATTTATCCCTACAAAAACATGGAAAAAACAAAGATATACAATAGGCATTCGAGTGTACATAGTTTAGTGTTTAAATTAATAACTGCACTTTGGAATACCTCTTCTCATGAGAAGAATATTTTGGTGGAGTTTACATTTTTAATTTGATATGCTCAGTGCCACAACAGAGCAATACTGAGATACCTGTGAATTTTTGGCATCTAAACTTGGCAAAACTTTTAGAAGCATCATAAAGATAAAGAAAAGTACTCTGGATAACTGAATGGTGCCAGTACATAAGAAATATTTACACATTTTATTTTAGAACTAATACACAAAATATTTTAGAACTGAGACTCTCTATTTAGCAGATTTTGCTCTCAGGTTAGCAGGTACTACAGCGCTTAGAGAAATAATATTTTCCCTATTAAAAGTATTATGATATATAGAAAAGGGTCAATTAAATTGTCAATAATTTCAAATACATTGACTATAACCTGCAATTTAGAAAATTAAAACTAATATGACCATATTTGCTTTATCTCTCTCTTTCTCTATCTCTGTTTCTCGCCCTCTCCCTCATGCATCATAAAGAAAAACTGTTGATGTCAACCAAAAATGTTATTTGTTTGAAAGTAAGTTTCGGTTTTGGTAGAGGTATTAGCAGACCAGTTCCAGTATCTGGTCCGGGAGGGTGGGTTAGGTACTGCTGTTGGGGCTGGGAAGAGAAACTATAGCTCTTCTCTTGGGTGCACCATTGTTTTGAGTCTGAAAATAGACAATACAGACTAAGAGAGAAGAAGATTATTTACCCCAAGATGGAGGGTGTGATCAGATATTACATCCCTTCATGTGAGGTAAGCAGACCTTGTAGAAACAAATAACTTTATGATTTCATCAGCTACACAATCAGAAACAATATTGGTTAACTGAAGGGAGGTTCACACCTACTTCCTGTTTCTACCTATTGTCACACAAATACATTCCTTTACCACCCTCTTCTCATCCTTCCTTGAGAAGACAGAAGATGGGGGTCACACTTCTTTCAGGAGCACTACGATTTAGCAAGAGGATAAAACACGGTAACTAAAAATTTAGAAATACAGGCCTGGCACAGTGGTTCATGCCTGTATCCAGCACTTTGGGAGGCCAAGGTGAGTGGATCACTTGAATCCAGGAATTCCAGACCAGTCTGGCCAACATGGTGAAACCTTGTCACTACTAAAAATACAAAAAATCAGCTGGATGTGGTGGCGCACACCTGTAGTCCCAGCTACTTAGGAGGCTGTGGCAGGAGAATCACTTGAACTCAGGAGGCAGAGGTTGCAGTGAGCCGGGATTGCTCCACTGCACTACAGTCTGGGCAACAAGGCAAGACTGTCACAAAAAAAGAAAAAAGAAACAAAAAGAGACATTTACTCAAATAGAGGTGGCATTTAATAATTGTATTATACTACAAACTCCTTGAATATCTTCATTGCCTTCTGTCTACTCTCTAGAGTAAGTAGAGGTTGGGTGATGACAGCAATAGTAATGTTGTTTAAAATAAGCAAAATTGATAGTAATTATTAGAATAAAGCCTATTCCATCTCCTTATCTCACTAGATTATTTACTCCAAAAGATATTTACTCCAAAGGATTTACTCCAAAAGGTAAATGGTATGAATATCCACCCACATTCTAATGCCAGATAAATCAGAATCACCCTTTACACACCCTTATTCTTGTTCTCTGCTGATTTTATTTTCTGTCTACATCCTGGATGTGCTAACTTCTCTCCAACACTTCCAGCATCACACTGGTCCAAGCCACCACCAGCTCTCACCTAGACTAATGCAGTTCTTCCTGTCTCCATTAGTCTCTTCTCCAGTGGCTGTATTGCAAATAACAATCAACATAGCATTTAAAAGCAAAACAACAACAGCAAACAAATGGTAAGCAAACAATCAACCTAATCATTCCCTCTCTTAATTATTTTGAAGTGGCTTATTCAGAAAATAAAATCCAAATCAGTTGTATGATCTAACTGTCCTGTTAGTGGCATGTATCTACTGCTTCAGGCTTAGCGTCCACCACTCAGTCAGTTGCTCAGTATACCCTGGGTTCCCCCTTTTTTCTATTTTCTGAAACTCCAACATCACCTCTCATCTCCCAGTACCTTCATACCTTCCCTCTATCTGGATTGTTCTCTACCATGCTTCCTCTAGCTACCTCCTCCTCATCCTTCATGCATTAACTAACTGTCATTTCTCTCATTTTCCTACTCTTGAGTTTCCCCAGATCAGAACTGATTCTAGTAAAATTTGCTATTTCTCCCTTGCCAAAATTTGCTATTTCTCCTTTGCCAAATTTATTATAATTTTAGTTAGATTCATTTTGTTATTCTGTGTTTCATATCTATCTTGCCTCTAGACCATATGTATGGCAGCATGAAAGAGATTATGCAAGCTTTGGTGACTAAATACTTTAAAATCCCTGAACCAGATGAAATCATCAAGATTGTCATTTGGAAAAGAAAAACCTGAGTGTTTCAAGTGTTGACAAAAGCCATGTCCACTCACACCCATGGGAGCCTCTTCTTTCTTATTGGTTTCATCACTTCCTATAATTCATCTCTCTCAGCTTCTCCAGAGCCTGACATAAGCTGATAGAGTCATGAATTTAATAAACTAGAATAATGTGACTCTGTAGACTGCAAGAAAACCTACCATCCAGAAGATGAGGATTGTATTCCCAGTTTTGCTATTAATTTTCTCTATGAACCTAAGCAAAGCACTAAGCATTTCCACGTACAACTTCATTGCTTCAGCAAAACACCGAATTGGTTCCTTAGAGAAATAAAACATTGCAATTCATCTTGATTTTTTTTTAAAAATTAGATTGAAATGCTAAGCAATTACTTTCTTATGATGTAATATTGATCACAATGCAGCTATCTTATTGATTCAACAACATATTAATTATTGATGGAAACTGTCTGCCTGGTATTCTAATTCAATTAAATGTTACTGTCATCATCATCATGGTAATGCTGCATTCATCATCAGAACTGTTCACTGCTAGATAATTTGAATTCCTCCCCGACTCCCCACCCGCCCAGTATTGCTCTGTGAGTGGATTGCTTCACATCTTAAAACAAACCAGGCTTGATTTTATTAAAGCCACACACTTCAATGCTTCACTAGATTTCTCCCAGAATGTGACATACAGAGTAACTATTAAGGTATCTTCTTCCAAACATATGAAGAAAAAACTTTACAAAATTTTTTTTTCGCTCAAGATAAACATTCTACCTCCCCCAAGTTTCTACAGGCACACATCTCTTTGGGATTTAACAGAGCATCACCACTTAGCCAAGCAAACTGCATGCTAAATAGATGCAGCTGAATAAATTGGACCACTTGATTTTTTTTGGTTTGGTATTTTCTCATGTATCCAACTCTGTTAACAGAAAATACAGTGCTACAAAATCATTGCTATGATATAAGAAATCAAAAAAGTCCAATGATTGCATAGGTATATAACTAAATTTATGGTTAAAAAATACTTTTTTGAGTTGAACTTTCTCATGTACCATTACAATGGACTTATTTAACGTACAGAAGATTAGGTTTATTCTTGTGGATTTTGAAAACACTGGGACCTATTGACAAAAATTATAGAAAGCCACATATTGGTTTAATAAAGAGAGGGTCTCTAATGACTAGGATGGTCCAAGAATGAGGTGGTCTGGCTTGTGTCCTAGTAAATTAGTGGTCAGTGAGCGTACTGGCCTGATGACCTCTGTCAGATAAAACTCCCAGATGAAGTAGAAGGTTGTACAGAGGACATCTGATCGCATCTCTACCTTCAAGGTTTCCAATGTTGGCCACAGTCGTAAGTTCTCCCTTCAGACAACACTCACAGCCAAATTTCATCCTTGACTATTATTATGTTAGTCATCCACTGGAGAGTTCAGGTTCAGGGTCTCCTATGAGGTTATAGTCAGATGATGCCTGGAGCTTCAGGCATCTGAAGGCTTAAATAAGGTGGGGGGTCCACTTAAATGGGGCTTTCTTGGATGGCTAGCAAACAGGTGCTGGCTAATGGCCAGGAGACTCAGCTCCTCTCCCTGTGTGCTTCTTCACAGGAACACCTGTGTCCTTATGGTCCTCATCCCTAAGGTGAATAATTCAAAATACCAAGGCAGAAGCTACAATGTCTTTGTAACAGTTTTATCCATGTCTTTTCACTCAAATAGAAGTAGAAGGGAACTAAACAATGGCATGAATATTAGTGGGCAGGCTCACTGGAAGATGCTGGAGACCAGCTATTATAGTCCACCTCCTTCCCCCGTCGTCTCATATGTATTTCATATGCAACGTATGCTTGTGCTTTGTTGGGAGACAATTCCTCATGAGTCTCATATTTCTCCATGTCTTGTAACCAGAGAGTGCCTATTGTTTCACATTCTGTTTTCAAAGATGGCTGTATAATGAACAGCTCTGGAAGATTCAATTTCTCCCTCGAGAAGAGAAGACAGGTCTTATAGCTGTAAATAGAATATGTCCCTCAGTAGCAAAGCAGAAGCAAGCTTACCAGGCAGTGCAATAAAGGATAACATCTTTCTCCAGACTAAGGACAGGCAAGCTTATTGTTACAAAACACTTGGGGTTTCTAGGTTCAGTATTCCTTTCCTGTAACGCAATCCACTCTGTGTACAGGTATCTATCCAGGTCTCACTGCATTGTCCTCACGGTACTTGGGAGACAGGGGAACTGACATGTGATGTTCATACTGACTGCTGTTCTCAGAGTAACAAAAAAATTCATTTTCTTTGACCAGGAGACATCATGTTTTCTACCAGCATTCTTGAAACTATGGCAAGCTAACTAGTTATCAGGTAAATGTGGTAACATATCAGACCCTTCTCAGCTCTTGACACTGTCTTCCAAGAAGACCTCCATCCCCCACCCAAGTCTCACCCCATCGTAGCATCAGCTTGAAGCCCAGATCTTAACATTCCAATCAGGTCCATTTCAGAAAGTGGCTCTTCCCATGCAGCTCCGTGAGGACAGCGCCTTGAGTGTATCAGCTCGTTGAAATCTGAATGCCTGTAAACCAGAGAGGCAAGTTACCACTTTCCATGTGCCTAACACATAGTGGTGAGACTTGTGTAGAATAACTGCTACAGCACTTTGGGAGGCCGAGGTGGGTGGATCACGAGGTCAGGAGTTTGAGACCAGCCTGGTCAATATGGCACAGGCCTGTAGTCCCAGGCTACTGGGGATGCTGAGGCAGAAGAATTACTTGAACCCAGGAGGCGAAGGTTGCAGTGAGCCGAGTTGCGCCATTGCACTCTAGCCTGGGTGACAGAGTGAGATTCCGTCTCAAAATAAATAAATAAATAAATAAATAAATAAATAAATAATAAATAAATAAATAAATGGATAGATAGATAAATAAAAGAATAACTCTTACAGACCCTTCTATCCTCAAAGGGGTAATAGAAAGCACACTTAAGTCACTTCTCCATAGTAATTCTAAAATCCTTTTGGACACGTCAGGCCAGTTTCTTGATGAGGGCTCAGCATCACTGCCTGAGATCTTGGCTCCAAACTTTGGGCTTTCGGTTCCGACTTCTGTGTCATTCTACCTTTTGGATAAAAAAGTGGCTCGTGTTTGCATCTAAGTAGTTTTTTTCAGTTTGCTTTCTGCTCATAATAGTTGAGAAGCCCAGGGCCTCTTTGCATTTTTACTGACTCTTTCCCTTTTCATCCAGTCTGGTGGTGTTTCATCTATTACAATTATATAAAATGTGTGTAGGTCTTTTGTAAATTTTGCAAGGATTCACTCCATTGGAAATTAGACACACACAAATCTCATCAAGATCATCCTTTTACCTTTCGTTGCCCATAAGGCCTTTGAAGCACAATGCTCTTAAGGTTCTTAGGAGTAATTTTTTAATAATAGAATGTGTGGTGCATACCGGTTGCATCCTGGAAAGGGCACTGATCTGTTTGAGGCTCCATCTTACATGCTTCTGATGTCATCACAAACAGGCTTCACAGTCACACCTTTGACCCCACCTGTGAACCAGTTTTGACTCACAGTGTTCTGAACTTGATCTTCATCTGGAAGCCTTTTCTTTAAGATCTTTTACTATTTAGAGAGACTGGAGATGATAAACAGTTTTTAGTTTTGAACCCAAAAACCCTGGTTCCTTTATATAGAACAGATTTTTTTTTCCTTATAATGTTTCTCTTTGTCTCTCACATTTTGCTGTGGGTGCCAGAGAATGCAAGACAGTGCCTTCAACACATTACGTAGAAATCTGTTTGATGGATCCTCTAGGTGATCAGGTACATTTTTTCCCTATATTTCATCTTACATAGGAAAGAGTGTTGTTCTACTCTATACCACTTTATAATTTTATAAAGGGGCCCTCTTTCCCCCATTTTCCTCAAATGAATGCTAAGCACTCACTGCAGCCTACGTGGAGGGCATCAGGCTTCTGCCAACACTCTCTTCAAGTGCTGTAGGATTTCACTAACACGCTTCCCAGGCACTTCTCTAGCTTCTGCTCACGGCAGGGACCCAATGCCCATCCCATATCTTTCAGAATTTCTGTTATTGCAGCAATCAGAGTTGGCCCTGTGTTATCAATTCCATTCTGTGGAAGTGTGGCTATATCATAAAATGCATGGCCGCTTCCATCTTGTTTTCTTAAATCACTTTCCCTGCGGTAAACGAGACACAGTTCCTTAAGGATACTCAAACGGCCTCCTGGACAGGTCACATGGAGAGCAATGGAGCTCCATAGGATGGTCCCCAGGATGGCTCACAGGATGGCCTTCATTTTTATGTACCAAAATCTGTACTAGTTCCCTATTTTTGTGTAACTAAACATCCCAAAATTCTTGTTTAGAATAACAATAATCATTCCTTATCTCTCATGCTTTCTGTGGGTCAATAATTTAGGAGCAGCCTGGTAGGAAAGTTCTGGCTCAAGGTCTTTCATGAAGCTGCACTCAGGTGCTGGCTGGGGCCAAAGTCGTGTGCAGGTTTGGCTGGTGCTGGGGGAACCTCCTCCAAGGCGTGTTCCTGACATTGCAGTAAAATAGGTATGGCGATTGAGCAGGACCTGCATTTCTCTCTGTGTGGGCCTCTCCATGAGAGTGTTTAAATACCCTTACAGAACGGTGTCTAGTTTACCACACAGAAAGTGATTTAAGAAAACAAGAAGGAAGCCGCCATGCTTTTAAAGATATAGCCACAGGTCCATAGAATTTAATTGATAACACAGGGCTAACTCTGATTAAATGTGAAGATGGACTGCACGCAGGCATGCAGACTGCAAATGGCAGTGAGGGCCGCTGGAGAGCTGCTTGCAAGCTCACCACCACTGTAGCCAGTCATGAAAAGTTCTACATAATTAGTAAAGAAGTAAGAGGTCAGAAAAATCCATTGATGTACTGGGTGGTGTTACTCAGAGTAATATGGTCAGACTCCAGTGTTTGTGGGAGATTTAAGTGTGAAAACAAGGAATACTTCAAAATTGTGTTACTAAATTGCGATGTAGGTGTCTATGCATCTGTGTGTCTGTGTGTCTGTGTATCTATGTGTCTGTGTGTCTGTGTGTCTGTGTCTGTTTTTAGTTACTCTAAAATGTGAATTTTCCTGAACATTTTTAAAAATAAGCTTTATATTTTAGAATAATTTAAAATTGACAGAACAATTTTAAGGATAATACAGAAAGTTCCCATGTACCTTTCATCCAGTTTCTCTAATGTTAACATCTTATATAACTATAGTATATTTTCCAACACTAAAAATGAGCACTGGTATATTACTGTTAATTAAACTCCATACTTTATTTGGATTTTGCCAGTTTTCCATGGATGTTCTTTTCCTGCTCTGGGATCTGATCTGGGAAACCACACTATATTTAGTTAGTATAGTTGTTAACTATAATATCTCACTCAGGAATCACAGTCTTCCACATTCTCAGCTCTTCTACTCCCTTTCTCCCACCAGAATCACTTCAGAGATCATTGAGATGACTAGTCCATGATCTCTTTCCTTACCCCCATCAGTCTCCTTCAGTTTTGACTCAACTTTCTCTCCATTTGGACCACACAGTTCGCAACATCGATAGTCATTCAAACGTTACTCTGTCAACTCTCTGCCTTCCATTGATTTTCACAGCCCTTCATCAAAAAACCTCATTTCTGTGTAAGTGAAATCTCCAAAGCTTCTCCCTCTATTCTCACATTGGTGATGGCTTACAGTTTAGAATCTCTAAAAGTTCATGGTGTCCAACCTCAGTTTTCTCAGGACCACCTGACTATCCTACTGTGTATTCCTCATCACTCCCTGACCAGTCCCTATTTAAACCTGTTCTAAGATGTAATCGCTGGTTTATACTGTGTATACTATACTGTTATGCCTCCCCATTCAGAACACTACCTTCCCTTTCCCCACTTCCCCATAGAAATACAGGAATCACGAAGGACTTGAAATCTTCTTCCACAGCTGCCCCCGTCTCAATTAATGACACAATTTTTTGGCACCTGCCCTCGTCATTCCTTATCTGCTCAGTGGAGGAGGCCCTCCTGACCACGGACTGTCATCCGCCTTGTCCTTGCACTGCATACACCTTCCACTCCTTGGGGACCTCACCCTATTAATTACCCAAACTCTGCAGGTGTCTTTAATCTTTCCTCGCTTGCTGCTGTTTCAGTTTATACATGGCTTCATGTACATTTCCTGCCTTAGAAAAACTTTCCTCCAAACCTACTTCCCCCTTTTGCCCACTGTCCAAAGCCTTTTCTTCAGTTTTTAAGTGCCGTGATTCCCTTTGAATCACTCACTCCTCAACCTTGATAATAGAGCGTATGCCTCATTACTCCATGGAACTGGCCTTGCCAAGGATGCTAACAGCCACTCCCCCGTTCAATGATACTGAATCTTATCACTTACTGTTCCTCATCTCACTGCAAGATTAGACTTGAATGACCTCATCTTCCCTCCAAAACTCTTTTGTGCCTTAATATCCAGATGACAAGTATTCTGTTCTCTCCTGCTCTTGTACGTTTTTTTTCCCCCCTCTGAATGTTCTTTCTCAATATTCTTTGTAAGCTTCTTCTTTCCTATTTTTAATATTGGGGTCTCATGAGGTTCCAGCCTGGTTTATGTTCTTTATTCTCTCTTCATGGTTAATGAAATGATCACATCAACCCTTCCTGCAAACTACCTCCTTCCTAGCTCTAGACTGAAATGTACCAGATTTAGGCGTTTTCACACCTGATTTATTCAGGGAACATTGGAATTTTAATAATCTATTATAACTTGTTTATTTATGAAACCTGCTGAAGGTCAGTGACAAATATTCAAAACTCCTTTGTTATATTTTACTTATCCTTTCTCAGAACTTATTAATTATAGTTTGATGTTATTTGAATGCTATTTTCTAAAATACAGATGGGGAAGAACTTTCAATACTCATCGCTTCTTTGTTCCATTTTCATTATTTCCTTATAGAAATGTAAGATATTTTTTCCTGTTTATGTTCTTCCAAGTGTCGTTGCAGATTTTGAAAGTATCGTTAAAGTCACGCCTGAGCCTTAAGTTTTACACATATTTTCTATGCCAGAAAATTTAGCATTTGTATAATGCAATACTCTAAGCTTCTGACTGATTATATAAGTTATATATATTATATAATATATAATATATACAATTTATATATAATATATAGTTTATATATAATATATACATATTTAAATATATATTTAACATAAATATATATAAAAATATATATTATATAAATATTATATATATAAAATATATATATATTTAAATCTCCTTTGGATTGAAGTTACTCTAAATCAATAGTTAGTAAAAGCATATTTAATTGATGGAGGAAAATGAGATGGAGGAAAAATATTGAAGTTCTTCATATCAACAAGGGGAAAAGAAAATGGAAAATGAGTGTTAGAATTGGGAAATTGTTTACACAAGTTATTTACTAAGAGTTTAATCAGAAGGTTTATTAAACGAATAGGCTTTTAACGTCTAAGAAGCAGTTCATGGTATTTGTGGTTTTACATATTCATTGGATCTCCTTCCTTTATGTAGCATGGTGGATAATTCTTTTCCATGAAACACGATGAGGGAAAGAAAAGAGAAAGGCTTCCCAGGGAATATCACCAGGGAGCCCAGCCGCCCCATGCGGCAGGACTGGCAGCAGGGACAGTGGTGTGATGTGGCTCCTGGCAGGGTTTTCTGTTGGTAAAGCAGGGGATGCCTGTGGCTCAAGAGACTGAAGAGGAGCATCCTACTCAGATTAATAGCTCACGGACAGAATGTCATCCACAGGAAACTGTTCTGGGAGAGAGGAAAGGAGGCCATGGAACTGCAAACCCAATCACTCCCCAGGCCCAGCAGAGGCCCTTCAGGTTCAGTGCGGTCACTGCCTGTAACCATATTCCTTCATCTGTGCTGCGTCTGCTTCTGCTTCCCACAGACTTTGAAACTATAAAGACAAATCCACCAGTCTTCTGTCTTCTGGATTTAGCCACTTCCCGTTATAAATGAAGGGATTTTCAGGTGGAATGTAAGCCATGTTCCTCTCCTTATCTAACGTTTTCTGCTCTGTGCTTAAGCCCCAGCAGGAGATCTATGCAGGAAAATGGTCTTATAAAGCAGACAATCCAAGGAAGAACAAGGAACATTATCTTTATTTGCATAAATGAGCTATTACTATAGATGTCACCAGCAGGGAATATTGAAATGAGAGAAATAAAGGTAGGCTGAGTAAGAGATTCTGCACAGAGAAGAGGAGTTGCATAGGTCCTGAAGGACAAAGGAGAGTTCAGGTTATGGCAGGATCAGAGTTCCCAGAGGGCAGCAGAGATATTGGGCTGTTCACTGCTCTATTGCTGTATCTGACACAATCTCAATAGGTTGTTTTTAAATAAATGATAGATCCAAAGCACTGTGAATTTCTCAGTAGAAGCCTCAGGTTTAGGGTTCAGTGAATTTTGCAAGAGATGAAATAATTCTGTTTCTAAATAAAATTTTGAGAGCAAGTATTAGGTGGTGTGCCAAAAAGTACATTTTATCTTGATAAACTCTAGTGTTATAAAAGGGCAAAAAAAAAAAAAAATAGACTGTCATGACCATTTCCCAAGTAATCAATGTATACACAAAGATGGGTTGTTGAACTGGGAAATTACAAAATTTGGATATTAATGCTAAAAATGATACCTTTTTTTGACCAGTTATCATAAAATTGTAAGCACTTAATTTTAAAGGGGAAAAACTTACTCTATGAGGACTTTGACATGGCTCAGGGACACTAAAAAATGACAGTTGTAGCCAGGTGCGGTGGCTCACGTCTGTAATTCCAGCACTTTGGGAAACCGAGGCGGGTGGATCACTTGAGGTCAAGAGTTCAAGACCATCCTGACCAACATGGTGAAACCCCAACTCTACTAAAAAAAAAAAAAAAAAAAAAAAAGCTTGGGATGCTGGTGGATGCCTGCAATACCAGTTACTCCAGAGGCTGAGGTGGGAGAATAATTTGAAGCCAGGAGGTGGAGGTTGCAGTGAGCTGAGATTGTGCCATTGCACTCCAGCCTGGACGACATAGTGAGACTACTTCTCAAAAAAAAAAAAAAAAAAAAATTACAGTTTTAAAAATATGCCAACAGGAAGTCACACCATTATAAATAACAAACTGTCACTAAAAACATATTTAATATATTAAAAATCAAGCCATATATTAGAGTTTAAATTAAAAAGGATTCGTGCATGCATTTAAAACTTCCCCTCAACTGACCCAGTAACACTGTCTGCAGGTAACCATTTAAACAGGTTTCTTATCTCTTCAGATGATGACTCCTATAAATTTAAATCATCAAAAAATAAATTAATATTTAATGCTGATATAGTAATATATTCTTACATATCTATATGATGATTGTCTCTTTTGAACACAAATCATTTCTCATACTAAAAGGGAGGGGGAGAAAGTGGATAAAAGGGAGGGAGATTAAAGGGAGGGGGAGAAAGTGTTCATTATATGTAAGCAACTTCTGGCATTTCAAACATTCATCCATTGTGCTTGAGTACAGTGCCAAATAACTTACAAATTACAGCTAAAATTAACTCTAATCTTTCTCAAATTGAGACTTTAACATGGAGCTAAATAAACATTTTTATTCTGAGAAAGCAATGGTCTAAGTGGCTCAAAATTTGGAGCTTTCTTGCTTGATGGAAAAAAATATTACAAATCAAAGTCCAGGAAATTTAAACTCACAAAGGCACGAATTTAAATGCCCCACATTCTCAGGGCCTCCTTTTCTTTTCCTTTTTTCCTTTCTTTTCTTTTTCTTTTCTTGGGCAGTAGCAATACATTCTGCAGAAATTCAGGACTGATGTTACCTTTTAAAAGTAGCTGTCGATCAACAAAATTGATAGACCACTAGCAAGACTAATAAAGAACAAAAGAGAGAAGAATCAAATAGACGCAATAAAAAATGATAAAGGGGATATCACCACTAACCCCACAGAAATACAAACTACCATCAGAGAATACTATAAACACCTCTACACAAATAAACTAGAAAACCTAGAAGAAATGGATAATTTCCTGGACACTTACACTCTCCCAAGACTAAACCAGGAAGAAGTTGAATCCCTGAATAGACCAAGAGCAGGCTATGAAATTGAGGCAATAATTAATAGCCTACCAACCAAAAAAAGTCCAGGACCAGATGGATTCACAGCTGAATTCTACCAGAAGTACAAGGAGGAGTTGGTACCATTTCTTCTGAAACTATTCCAATCAATAGAAAAAGAGGGAATCCTCCCTAACTCATTTTATGAGGCCAACGTCATCCTGATACCAAAGCCTGACAGAGATACAACAAAAAAAGAGAATTTTAGACCAATATCCTTGATGAACATCGAAGCAAAAATCCTCAATAAAATACTGGCAAACCAAATCCAGCAGCACATCAAAAAGCTTATCCACTATGATCAAGTGGGCTTCATCCCTGGGATGCATGGCTGGTTCAACATACACAAATCAATAAACATAATCCAGCATATAAACAGAACCAAAGACAAAAACTACATGATTATCTCAATAGATGCAGAAAAGGCCTTCGACAAAATTCAACAGCCCTTCATGCTAAAAACTCTCAATAAATTCGGTATTGATGGAACGTATCTCAAAATAATAAAAGCTATTTATGACAAACCCATAGCCAATATCAAATGAATGGGCAAACACTGGAAGCATTCCCTGTGAAAACTGGCACAAGACAGGGATGCCCTCTCTCACCACTCCTATTCAACATAGTGTTGGAAGTTCTGGCTAGGGCAATCAGGTAAGAGAAAGAAATCAAGGGTATTCAGTTAGGAAAAGAAGGAGTCAAATTGTCCCCATTTGCAGATGACATGATTGTCTATTTAGAAAACCCCATCGTCTCAGCCCAAAATCTCCTTAAGCTGATAAGCAACTTCAGCAAAGTCTCAGGATACAAAATTAATGTGCAAAAATCACAAGCATTCTTATACACCAGTAACAGACAAACAGAGAGCCAAATCAGGAATGAACTCCCATTCACAATAGCTTCAAAGAGAATAAAATATCTAGGAATCCAACTTACAAGGTATGTAAAGGACCACTTCAAGGAGAACTACAAACCACTGCTCAGTGAAATAAAAGAGGACACAAACAAATGGAAGAACATACCATGCTCATGGATAGGAAGAATCAATATTGTGAAAATGGCCCTACTGCCCAAGGTAATTTGTAGATTCAATGCCATTCCCATTAAGCTACCAATGACTTTCTTCACAGAATGGGAAAAAACTGCTTTAAAGTTCATATGCAACCAAAAAAGACCCCACATTGCCAAGACAATCCTAAGCCAAAAGAACAAAGCTGGAGGCATCACACTACCTGACTTCAAACTATACTACAAGGCTACAGTAACCAAAACAGCATGGTACTGGTACCAAAACAGAGATATAGACCAATGGAACAGAACAGAGCCCTCAGAAATAATACCACACATCTACAGCCATCTGACAAACCTGACGTTTGACAAACCCAAAGTTTGACAAATCTGACAAAACAAGAAATGGGGAAAGGATTCCCTATTTAATAAATGGTGCTGGGAAAATTGGCTAGCCGTAAGTAGAAAGCTGAAACTGGATCCTTTCCTTACTCCTTATACGAAAATTAATTCAAGATGGATTAGAGACTTAAATGTTAGACCTAAAACCACAAAAACCCTAGAAGAAAACCTAGGTAATACCATTCAGGACATAGGCATGGGCAAGGACTTCATGTCTAAAACACCAAAAGCAACAACAACAAAAGCCAAAATTGACAAATGGGATCTAATTAAACTAAAGAGCTTCTGCACAGCAAAAGAAACTATCATCAGAGTGAACAGGCAACCTACAGAATGGGAGAAAATTTTTGCAATCTACTCATCTGACAAAGGGGTAATATCCAGAACCTATGAAGAACTCAATCAAATTTACAAGAAAAAAACAAACAACCCCATCAAAAAGTGGGCAAAGGATATGAACAGACACTTCTCAAAAGAAGACATTCATACAGCCAACAGACACATGAAAAAATGCTCATCATCACTCACCATCAGAGAAATACAAATCAAAACCACAATGAGATATCATCTCACACCAGTTAGAATGGCAATCATTAAAAAATCAGTAAACAGCAGGTGCTGGAGAGGATGTGGAGAAATAGGAACACTTTTATACTGTTGGTGGGATTGTAAACTAGTTCAACCATTATGGAAAACAGTGTGGCGATTCCTCAAGGATCTAGTACTAGAAATACCATTTGACCCAGCCATCCCATTACAGGGGATATACCCAAAGGATTATAAGTCATGCTGCTATAAAGACACATGCACACGTATGTTTATTGCGGCACTACTCACAATAGGAAAGACTTGGAATCAACCCAAATGTCCATCAGTGACAGACTGGATTAAGAAAATGTGGCACATATACACCATGGAATAGTATGCAGCCATAAAAAAGGATGAGTTCGTGTCCTTTGTAGAGACATGGATGCAGCTGGAAACCATCATTCTCAGCAAACTATCGCAAGAACAGAAAACCAAATACCGCATGTTCTCACTCATAGGTGGTAACTGAACAATGAGATCACTTGGACACAGGAAGGGGAGCATCACACACCGGGTCCTATTGTGGGGAGGGGGTAGGGGGGAGGGATAGCAATACGAAATATACCTAATGTAAATGATGAGTTAATGGGTGCAGCACACCAACATGACACATGTATACATATGTAACAAACCTGCACGTTGTGCACATGTACCCTAGAACTTAAAGTATAAAAAAAAAAAAAAAAGTAGCTGTCAAAAATTACGCTCCCATTAGTCAGCACCCATCTCGGGGTGCCAGGCTGAAACTTGTGATCCATTCCCAATGAGATCACATGGAATACACGTCTGTCTGCTTTATGCCAACAGTTGTTTCAGGTGGAGTCTGACATCCCCGATGGAACGCATGTTTGTGCTTCTGTGTCTGGACTGACCTGGGCCCAGCAGCCTCCTTCTTGATATGATTCCCAGGTCCTGAGTGGGTCCTGTGGCCTCCCCCAATGTTTCTGCTGTTTCTGGATGCCCCAAATATCTTACTATTCCAGCTATATAATCTAATAATTCACAGAAGGTTATTGTTGTGTAGATCATTTGCAAAGGTCTGGGTGGGAACCAGTGCTTCTTAGTGAATGTTGCTGTAGTTGGAAATTTCCCATCCTTTCAGGTCTCATTTTTCATAGTACTAGAATTGGAAATCAATGAAATTCTGGATGCAGAGTTTGTCTCAGAAGGTGAAGGAGGGTGGAGTGATAAAAGATTGGGCCTATGATGTACCAAGACACAATTTTTCCTTTCTGAATTTTTTTCTAAAACCTAGCTCTAGACACTTCCAGAAGTTCATGGGATAACACATGAAATCAGCTCGCAAATTAGTCCAAAAGCCCATTCTCTCATCCTATTGAGAAAGGAGTTGAATTTCCTTCTGTGTAACACATATGTGGGAAAACAACTGTGCGTTTGGTCATCATGTTCACTTTGCAGACACTTCTACTGGTAGAAAGTACGTGAGCCATTCATCCCTATGATGAGGGCTTTGGCTGATTGAGATCAAAGCTGGACATTCTGTTTGCTCAGGTGGTGCTGGGCAACATTTCAGGAGAGGGCTGTAGATCATGAGAAATTGAGGTTTTGTGTCATTAATTTGGATTTAGAAGTGATTGGGAAAATGTCCTTCACTGTTGGTTGTACTGCCTTCTGATGCTGCTAAAGCCGATAATTAATAACATTTTTTTCCTGAGCAAATTTGATAAAGCAATTACTAATGACTATTGGTTAGCGTTGACATTAAGATAAAGTATAATAAAAAGAACAGAAAACCAGTGGTAATTATGGTCTTTGTTAAATTCCAGTAATCCAAAAGCAAGCAATACATTTAGTAAGAGATCTTAAGATCAGTATGTGCAAAAGGCCTGTCCTAAAATGTAGAATAATAGTAATAATAATAATAATAACAACCTTTTATAATCCACGGAGACCATGAAATCACAAAGTTTGTCTTCTAGCCCTAAACTATGTATTTTTCAATAATTGGAGGATTTTGTGAAAGCATATTATATGCCTTTTCTCAATGGAGATCTCATAGTTGTTTTGGTTATGGCTTCCATTTTAATATGAAGCAACATTTGCTTTGTTTTGTTGCTATGGGATTTAATTTAGAGTGGGCGGTTTCTTAAATCGAGAAGATTAGAGAGGGAAACGAATTCGGTTATGTTCCCCTTCAGGAGAAGAGCGCAGGCTGCAGTGAGAACTGGAGACACTCACTCTGAGTGACCTGCATTCTCTGTGCTGAGAGGAGAGCAGGTTTGATAACTGTGTCATGTTGCCGTGTAGAAAAGGCTGCCCTCACATGAGACCCAGGCCACAGGACAGAAGCTGTCCAAAGAAATCCTACTGTGCAGATAATGGCAGCCCTGGAGGGGGAAAATTTTGCGTGAAAAGCATGATCCTTGAGTTAGATTTTCTTAGTGCCAGGATCTCCCTGCACGCCCCGTCTCCACATTCAAATCATTCCTCATGTTCTTTTTCCTTTGGTTACTTCTTCCCTTCCACCCGCCATCACCCTGATACTCACTGTCATACCTAGATCATTTCAAGTGTGCCCGAAACAACCCCAACTTGACTTGTATCCCTGCAGCTTCTCTCCCAGCCTCTTCCTTCCCTTTTTGTCTAATTCACCATTATCCAACCTGCTACAGTCAGATCAGAATTCCACTGCCACAACCATATGCCCTCCACGTTTCCAAAATGTGGAGATTTTGCACTCCACATTTATAGTGGAGTATATTAATCGTCCTAATAGGGATTAAGGACTATGTATAGTACAACTCCGCCATTTATTTCTATCTTTCTTTCTAACCCTGCACCAAATCTCTACTTCGGGCTCATTGATTAACCTGTGGCCCTTCACGTAGGCCAGGTGATTTTTATTAATCCTATTTTATATTCCTTGGTGTCTTTCTTCTATTATTTTGTAACGTAATCTTATTCACACTTTGCAAGTCTATCCATCTTATAGATCCCTGTTTTCCTAAACCTTCTTCACCCTCCTCCTCTGAACTCTACATATGGTCTGCTCCATTAACTAGGATTTTTAATCATGCCCCTGAGTTTCCTTAGCTCCCATAGAACTAAGGATAGTCCTTTTTCTTGTGCAACATTCAGTGGCCTCAGATTGTGCTGCACCTCATTAGCTTAGCATACATTTCTTAGGCTCCTGTTATGGGATGGGTGCTGGAATTATAGAGTAAATAAAGGAGAGATGCTGGTCCTGGAACACTCATAGTGTAACAATGACAATAGCGGCATGCATAAAATTAGACAAACATGCTCCAGGGGAAGCAACTGAGTGGAGTGTGCACAGTGTGCTCAGATAATACATTTGGATTTTCTGGGTTTAAATCCCTACTCTCACGCTTATTATTTCTGCCTCACATACTACCTGTGTCCAGCTCCTCCCCTGTGAGAGGAAATTAACAATAGCTTTATCATAGGGATGTCGTGAGAACGAACGTGATAATCTGACGCAGCACTTTGTCCAGCACCTGCACTGCAGACAAGCCCAGCAGCTGCTCCAACTTGTTCTTGTCACTCAGCTGGGTCCCAGGGAAATGGCCTGGTGCTGTCTGGGACATGGAAAGGAGGAAGGAGGCGTACCTCATGGGGGAAAATGACATTAGGGAAAAAAGTGAGATTTTAAAACTTAGAAAATGTTTTTTTTCTGCTATTATTCTGGGTACTTCTCTAGAATTAAAAAAAAAAAAAAAAGTCAATTCCATGGAAGAATCTGATACGAAATATAACAAATGGAAAATCATAAATTAAAATTTAGTTTCGGAGCATGTAGTGTATTTAGGCAGCTATATTAGTCTGTTTTAAATTGCTGTAAAGGAATACCTGAAGCTTGATAATTTGTAAAGAAAGAAGGTTTATTTGGCTCATGGTTTTTCAGGCTGTTTAAGAAGCATGCTGTGAACATCTGCTTCCAGTAAGGATGTCAGGAAGCTTTTACTCATGGAGAAAAGTGAGGGGGCCCCACCCCGGGAGCAGGAGTCAGGGAGGACGGGTGGGAGACATGCCATGCTTTTTTTTTTTTTTTTTTTGAGATGGAGTTTCGCTCTTGTCCCCCAGGCTGGAGTGCAGTGGTGCAATCTTGGCTCATTGCAACCTCCACCTCCTGGGTTCAAGCAATTCTCCTGCCTCAGCCACCCGAGTAGCTGGGATTACAGGAGCCTGCCACCGCACCTGGCTAATTTTTTCTATTTTTAGTAGAGACAGGGTTTCACTATGTTGGCAGGCTGGTCTTGAACTCCTGACCTCAGGTGATCTGCCCTCCTCGGCCTCCCAAAATGCTAGGGTTACAGGCATGAGCCACTGCGCCTGGCCGGCACCAAGTTCTTTTTAACAACCCGCTCTCCTATAAATGAATAGAGTAAGAACTTATTCATTACTGCAGGGAGGGCACCAAACCATTCATGAGACATCTGCCCCTATGACCCTAAACATCTCCTACCTGGTTCCATCTCCGATATTGGGAATCATCTTTCAGCATGAGTTTGGGAGGAAACATATCCAAACCATCTCAGCAGCAGTGTCACAGTCTGGCTGTATTATTTTGTGGACTCTTCCATAGTCCTGTGTAATTCATCCTTAGAAATTTTAAGGAACAAACTTGGATCACTCAGTCTATAGAACTTCCTGTAGTATTTCGAAAAGCTACTCAACTCCTCCCATCTACTTATCACAGCAAGACCACTATGTGGTGACAGGGTGGAAATCAAAGAGGAGCACATCCTCCTGAGGCCAAGGGAATTGTGGGAAGTGAGGGAGAGGAGACATTGGTTCGGCTTCTCCCACCCCTAGCAAAGACCGGGCAAGGAACCCCTTCTCCCAACACTCCAATGAGGTGTGAGCCAAATATCCTCCCTGAAACCAGGACTCCTGCCAAAGACAGAATTCGGGGATGGTCAGCTCTTTGAGAGACTGAGCAATTTCTGAGTGAATTCATTAAATCCTTGATAAAATGAAGATTTAAGTTGCTTTGTCTCAAAAATGTTTTCCCATCCCCTAATGGCTAAGGGCTCAAGCAGATAAAGAGTTCTGTTTTGACTGGAATCCAGGGGTCAGGAGCATGGCACGTTATGTCCTCCATCACAGGGTCCTGCCAAGCTTGTGAACCCTCAGGCAGTGACAAGCACTTAAATGATCTGCTGAGAGCCTGTGATTTGTGCACCCAAATGCTGAGCTGTATTTATTTTTATTTTATAACTTATTGACAACTGGACGGCCTCCCTAAAGTGAAAACAGCCTCCTTTGTCATCTTGTCATGGTTTGTTTCTTGTCCAATATTTTGTTTCATAGTTTTGTTTCAGACACGATCTGTTAGGAAGCAGCCAGCATACCACAGCAGTTCAGGGACACAAATTACTGGAAGGAAAAAGAAGATCCACTCAGAAAGAAGATGAAAGGAAGGGAGAAGTTAAGGCAGTTCTGATGGTGGTCGTTTTCTAATGAATAAATCATGGTGGGTTCTGAAATACTGTTGTAACCACTGTTCTCAATAGGAAGGAACTAGGAGGAGAAAGCTTAGGGACAGAAACCAGGGGAGACATTCTGACACAACAAGCACCCCACACTGGTGCTGCTGCAAGACCAGTTGAGAAAAAGTGCTGTGGGCTTATCACTCAAGGATTTCCTACTAAAGGCAGGGTGATGAAAGAAACATCCTTTCATTAAACAGATTAGACTGTGATTGCTCAATGGTTCTTAGGCAAAACTGTGGCCTCCCGGGTACAAGAATGGCAGTCAATCACTGGCTTACCACCAGGAAGATGTGATGTAGGCTGGGCACCCCCAAGCACAGGCAAGAGAGGATGGAAGCCTGGACAACTGAAGACTGTCACCGTCACCTCCCTCCATCACCTTCCCCTCCAGCCTGGCTCATTTTTCCCTTAAGGAAAATCTACAACTTAAATTAGCTCATAGTTGGATCCAATATTCAGGGCAAAGGCAAGAAGCACTTCATCGGCATAAATTAAACATCTTTATCTGTCTTTCCAGAATTTTTCATCATTTTAGGAAGAAGAGCTGAATAAAATGAGCAGTGGTATTACTTTGGTCCGTGTTTCTGAGGCAGTGTGGAGTTTAGATTATACTATGCTAATTTTAACATGGATCTATTATGCGGCAAAAATCAGAATTGTCATTTTTCATTATTTTCAGAGTTAAGTGATTACTGTCTAAGCATTTAAAGATAAACAGCGATTTTAAAAAAAATAGTAATCCTTTTTCTCTTTCATACCATGTCTGTTTTCTCAGTGATAAGCTGTGGATATAACTCTTTTCTGCAATGATGGTCGCAATGAATCAACAACATTAACGCATGTGGAAGCATCCAGGGCGATGCTGGGCACCTGTCAACGCTTCCTTCCTGCTTCCATTTTTTCCTTTCCCTCTTTCTCTTCTCTTTCATGTCTTTCTCTTAGGAAAAACAGTAAATAATCAAATAGTTCAAATAGTTTATCACTGACATTCTTTAAGATTTCCTAAATGAACAAAAACTCCACAGAAAGATGATTTTTTCTTTCTTGGTGAATTTTGTGGGAACATTCTCTAAGATCAAACTACCCCTTTTCCTTGGCAGTCCTGGCTTACATATTTAAGAAATACAAATCTTCTCAGAGGCAGCAAAGTCTCTGTGTAGCTTAATGACTGAGAGGAATAAAAACAGTGTGCAATGCAATCCATGAGTGATATAAATTAATATACATTTAGTAGGTGGTTTTAGCACTCAAATGTAGGACCTTAAGGTGCTTAAGATCCTTTACAAGGCTAACGTTACAAGGTGTGTGTATGTACCTGACTATGAATGAATATGTTGGAAAAGAAAAAAAAAACTACATTTTTTTTCTTCTGTATCATTCAATTATTCTTGGTTAAATTCAGATCTGTTAAAAAGTGGTTTCCATGACTCCTGTAGAATTTCACATACATTCCACCTTCAGCACTTTCATTTCTTCCTTATGTGACATATGTGCAGTCGATGTTGCATCATTTTGGTCACCTTGTCTGAAGAAGGGTCTAAAGGTACAGAGGGAATACTTCATAATTTAAATCCAGCCACCGGTTCCCAAACACACTTGGTCCAGGTATGTTTACTTATTTATCATGCACAGTCGTTTTGATTTCTTAATCCAGTAGTAAATACAGAGACAAATCTCTCAGAACATTTGGAGATCAAAACCAAAATATACCTTATAAATACGGACATTTGATTTTCTATTACAAAAGTAATACCTATAACATGGCTTTGAAAAGAAATTGTGTAAAGAACTCTCGGATCTCAGTAAAAAAAGGAAAATGACCCGTGTATAAATAGGCAAATATGCAAATAGGTATTTTCCAGTGAAGATATACAATAACCAATACGCACATGAAAAGATGTATGACATCACTGGTCATCAGGGAAATGCAAGTCAAAATTGGAATGACATGCTAGGTAATTTCCATAAAGATAGTTTCAGAAAACCAAAGAATAACAAGCATTGACAAGCATGTGGAGAAATTGGAGCCTTCATCCACTGCTGGAGGGTCTAAACACAGAGAGTTACCATGAGACCCAGCAATTTCACTCCCTAGTATATGCCTAGGATAAATGAAATGTATGTCCACACAAAAGCTTGGACCTGCATATTCTCATTAGCATTATTCACAAGAGCTAAAAAGTGGAAAGCATTGAAATATCCATCAACTGAGGATAAATAAACGACAATAGATAATGAAATGTGGTATATTCATTCCACAGACTTTTATTCTGCAATAAAAAGATATGAAATCCTGTGCATGATACAACGTGGATGAACCGTGGAAACATCATACTGAGTGAAAGAGGCCAAAAGGCAAAAGACATACTCCCTACACTATGGGCCTCATGCCTGTGGCGTAATGGCTGGCAGGGGGAGATCTGCATTGTTTGTTGGTTTTTTACTTAACCATCATAATGAAGTGGAGAAGTTGGGATAGAGCATTAGAATGCATAAAGTCACAATGGAAATAAGAGAAAGTCATTTTTATTTTAGGTCAATTGATCCTTTCTTAATTTTAAGACTTCCTCCAGTTATATTTATTTCTTATTTTCCTGGATTTTAAAAAGGGTTTTCTTCTACATTTTTATCTTTGTACATAAAATCTCTAATGCTTGATTTTGATCCAAAAGCAATTAGGTTCATATATTTTCACGAAAATCATAATATAGCTGTAAAATGACCAACTTACAGACATTTATGGACAGTCTGTCAGACCAGGCATAAGCTGTCTTTGTTAACTTTAGATACTAAGAAAAGGAACTTCCTGCAAGTATAAAGCTCCACATTTACATGGATACATGTGTATGCAAGACATTTATATAAATCAAATTGAATGAACGGCCTGAAATGTGTTCTTAATAGCAGAAACAGAGTGAATGTAATTATTTCTTTTGGATTTCCTACACAAAATTCATCCAGGATGTGGTCAAGTCACCTTTATCATGGTTAACAAAAAATTAAAGGGCTGCTCTCTGAAGTGTAGATCAAACTCAGGTGCACCAAAGAATGAATTCTGGGCATCTCAGGACACAGCAATTCTGAGGGAAATCTACTGGATTCTCAAAAGCGTGTTTTAAGATCTCCATTCTACACTCAGCTTTTGCTTCCAAAGGTCTACCACCTAGGACCTCAGTCCCTCATTCTGAGCAGTGGCATAGATTCCAGCATGGAATATGCCCTCTAACAGAATAAAGTATGCCCTGGCAGTTGTGTGCAGGCCCAGCTTCTACCCACCTGTGAGTTTTCAGGGATTTGTGAGCTGGTTGACATTATTGGTAGCTTGAAACCAGAGGCAGTGGGAGAACAGTATACACCACGGAAATTGGAAAGGACAATTTCACACAGAAATTCCTCAGACAATGTTGAAGAAGCCTTTCCAGCTTGCTTCTGGGCCTCATGTACGCCCTTCTAAGAGAGGGAGACTTGTGAGTCATGACTTTTCATGCTTGCCTTTGGTCCTCTGGACGTGGCCTCTTTACAGATCTGGGGCCTCCGGAGGCTCCTGCCCGGAGTGTCTTCGGCTTATTCAGGGGTGGCCTCTGGTCTGAGGCTGTGGAGTTCTTCCTGTCACTTGTGCATAAATTTCCTTCCTTATGAAATATAAGAAGCCCATGGTGGCCACACATCAGCTAGGCTAGCATGAACAATGGTACAGGTGGTGTCCATAGCTCCCACTCCTGGATCTGTCTTCAGATGGTGCCAAACTGAGAAGGGCAAGAAAACAGCCTCAAAGTCCCCCAAAGTTAACCCTCAAAGTATTTTAAGTCTTTGTATAGATCCCATTTTCTCTTCACAGGTTTGTTAATAAAATGTTAAACTTATGTTGTAATTAACATTCTCCCAAATCTACCAACTCCCCCACTAAACCTTCAAGTCGATAAACTCAATTTCCTTCTACTTCTTCTCCATTATAAATACCATTTAAAAAACATTCTTCAAAATCTCAAAGGCCTTGCCTCCAGTTTGCTGAAATCTGTTGCTCACAACATGTAATTACTTTGTGTTACACTTTCAGGCATTTCCTTGGACCTGAATGATCCATCAGCATTACTCCAAAATCACGTCCTTTCCTTTCATTTTGTCTCGTACATTTTCCAGGTTCCACCTTTTATATGGGAGCCAGATTGTGATGGTTAATTTTATGCATCAACTTGGCTTGACCAATGTGCCCACATACTTGGTCAAACATTATCTTGCAAAGGTGTTTTTTTGTTTGTTTGTTTCTTAATGAGATTAACGTTTAAATCAGTGGACTTTGAATAAAGCACATTACTCTCCGTAATGTGGGTGGGCCTTATCCAATCAGTTGAAGGCCTTTCCTAGAACAAAGACTGCCCTCCCTGAGCAAGATGAAATTCAGCCAGCAGAAGCCTTGGAACTCTAGAAGCTCTTCTCTGGGTCTCCAGCCTGGCTGCTCCCCAAGGTTTTGGGGAGCAAGCCTCCACAATCACATAAGCCAATTCTTAAAATAAATCAATCCTACATATCTATTTCTCTCTCCCTCCCTCTCTTTTTCCCTCGCTTTTCATCCTGTTGGTTCTGTGCCTCTGGAGAACCATGAGTAATACACATAGATGCTAGCTCTTCTTCCCCTTTTCTCCTTTCTCTGTCTCCCTCAATATCTTTGGGACCCTCACTGTACCACTTTCTCTCTGTCCCCAGGAAGTAACATTTCCCAGTGGGGAAGGTTTTAGAGAACCAGCCCCACATTCTCTTTGCTAGCTCAGGAACCAGGTTCTCACTGCAGCTCTTCCTCACACCTGCCTTCTTCTCACACCTGCCACATCCTCATACTGGCCCCCTCCTAGCACCTGTCCCCAGTACCTGCCCCTCTCCTTCCTCCTGATCCATTCTGGTTCCTTGCCCCCCTCCTCCCACCTGCCTCCCTCTTAACACTCGTCCCTCCTCAAACCTGTCCCCTCCTGGCACCTGCCCCATTCCTTGCCCCTGCACCTCTGCTCGTGCCTGCCCCCTCCTCACACCAGCTGCTCAACTCTAACTCCTCTTCCTCACCTTTTATTCGCCTTCCTTCCATCACTTGGAATCCATCCCCCTTATCTATCCCACTCCCCAGCTAATGCCCCTGCCATTTTGGGGCACATGCAGCTCAGCTGGCTTCATTTGGCTGCGAATGTGGGTCTACTTTCAACCCTGCAGCTGTGTAGTTGCTGGGAGTCCTTGGGATAGAGCAGCTCCCCTCCCTCTTCACAGGTAACTTGCTGGGCCCCTGTACTCCTCCCAGAGACAGGTGATGCTGCTCCTGACTACACATGCCATGTGCACAGTTCCTTATTGTTTCTATAGCTTTCCTTGGCTGTGCACTGCCATGGCTCCAACACATCTCTGTTTCTTCACAGAAAGCACAAGAAAGGTCACTTCCATCTGCCCCTTTGCCCAGGTTGTACTTTACACACTTCCCAGGCCCCGCCCATTGTGACTGTGGAGCTGTTTGCTCTCCCCTGGTGTCCGTCTCTTCTGTAGTCACTATTTCCCATTGAGGGAGTAGGGGACGTGGGCCCTAGATATGAAATCAGCACTAAGTTTTGGTCTTTAATGATCTTAGATTCCCTGCTTCCTATTGACTTGTTGCAGAAGCAAATCTCAATTCAGATAGCTAGCTTCCAGGAATAAATCCTGCAGTAATTATGTTCTCAGGGATTAATTAATCAAACAGGTAATCTGGTCTTCCCTGCATATTATTTCTCAGAAGTCACCTCATGTTTTGTCTAAAATCCCTCAGCTTCATCTTCCCCTGAAAGATTTCCCTACTGCATGGCTCTCCCGCCCATCCTGTTTCCCCTAGGCCGTGGGGGCCATGCACCCAGGGAAGGGTTTGCTGTCTTCTACTGGCTTCCCTCCACTTCATTTTTTACCAGCCTGTCTACTCTCCTACTAAGCATTCTCATCTTCGAGTGCTCCAATGAGCATTCTGATTTCCCTGGTCAAAGTAGGAGAAAGGGCTTTGCTATGTGCATTTTCAGATTCATACACACTCTACAGTTACCATCTCTGCACAACCTACTCAGTAGCCTCTGCAATGGTCAGTTACATGTGCTACCATTCAGTGACCACTGGAGATTGCTCTGAAGAGAAGACACTGAGATGTGCTAGAAGATTCCAGGCTGGTTTCTCTGTGTGAGGATGGTTGTTGCAGGGGCAGTGACGGGCTGGAACTGGTCAGATGCAGCTCAGCACTGATTGTGAATGTTGAAGACTTTTACAAGGCAGTTGTTAAACCATCGGCAACCGCCTTGAAATTACCCAGGGTGGAGGTATTGACATAACAGAAATCACTAAACCTACAAATCTGTTTTTGGTTTTGCGCTATTGTTTTCTAGAAAGCTAGTCTGCCAGCACATGAGTGAGGGTGAGTGTTCTACCAGTTTCTGGGTTTTTTTACAATAGTGATGTTTCCTGGGTTCTCCATGTGAGGCAGAGAAAGAGATAGAGAGAGAGACAGAGAGAGAAGTGAGGGGTGGAGGGAGAGAGACAGAGGGAGGAAAAGAGAGAGAGGTCAGATAGAGGAAGAAGGATTGCTAGTTTCTTGGACATGTACTACAGCGCAGTAGTGACTGCACCCTCTTCCTCCCTTCCTAACTAGGGCTACTGATATGGTTTTTTGTCCCCACCCAAATCTCATCTTGAATTGTAACCTCCACATATCCAAAAAGGGACCTGGTGGGAGGTGATTGGATAATGGGGGCAGTTTCCCCCATGCTGTTCTTGTGACAGTGAATTCTCATGAGATCTGACAGTTTTATAAGGGGTTCTTCCCTTTTCTCTTGGCGCTTCTCCTTCCTGCCACCTTGTGAAGATGGTGCCTTGCTTCCCTTTTGCTTTCCGCCATGATTGGAAGCTTTCTCAGGCCTCCCTGGCTATGCTAAACTGTGACCCAATTAAACCTCTTTCTTGTATAAATTACCCAGTCTTGGGCAGTTCTTTATAGCAGTGTGGAAACAGACTAATACAGCTACTCTGCCTGGTCAACCTCCTCCCATCACTGGGACCACCTCTTCTCATCAAGGGTAACAGACCCAGAGCCTGTCTACCCAAGCCTGAAATAGGGTCATCTCCCTGTTTAAGTCTTGGATATGCTATGGCAGCCATACCATAGCAGTGATACCATACCACTGTTTGCACATGCCCGTCATCACATGCCCCATGATGTGAAAACATGTTTACTGGTGTGTTTGCTTTAGTTGATTGTCACCATTTGACCAACTTGGAAGCCGAAATCTAATTTTATTTACTTTGAATATGTACAGCCTCACTCTGTGTCTAAATATCACAGACTGTCATTAAATTTTATTATTCATATGAACAAACAAGAGAAGAAAAAAAGGAGAATCTCCAAAAAGGAACGAACATCTGGGGAATAATAAGAGACTGAGGAAATTCTTTAAGCCCAACAGGTCCAGAGCAGTGAGAACGACTACTACCTCAGCAGGAAAGTTGGAGCGGAACATGGGGCAGGTTGGAAGAAGCCAGCCTGTCTCTGGAACCAGGAAGGGGCAAAATTCACAGGCTACTTTAAGTTAGAAAATTTCCAGACTCCTTGTGTTAGAAGAAATTGTTGATCTAAGTTAAGTTCATCTCAATTTGTTTAAGGGATTACTTTTACATTGATTAGATATGTTTAATTTAAATGGGCAAGTGATCTTTAAATGCCTTACTATTCTGCAAGCAAAATTGTCATTAGGCAGTCCTGTCTTATAACAGTGTAACAGGTTGTAAAGGGATGGAGCCCTGCCAGCTGCCTGGACATTACTTTCATGCACAGACAGACACTAACTACACTGTATTGGGTGGACCTGCACAGTTACCTACAGCATGAATGTGTGGAGGCTGCGTGGGAAACAGAGTAGTGTGGTGTCCTAGGTGTGTAACTGTTTCTTTCTCTTTCTCCCAGAGGGTTCTCAGCTTGGCCTGCCCATGGCCCACTGTCTGCTGCTTGGGGATCCTGGTTCTACCACAGGCTTTTAACTTGCACAGACAACTCCCCTTCATTACGTAAACACACACACACACAAACACACACACATACACACACACACACAGTGATAGTTGATACTCATTTGATCAATGTTAATTCTAGAAAAATTGACATAATATTCCCCACTCAGTGGATAAAAAAACTGGGGTGAAGACTTACCTCAACTTCTATGACTAACCAGGGTCAGAATTGGAAATACCGTGTTTGTCCTCTTGCTTCCAGATGCACCTGTCTCTGAGCGTACCAAGGGTGTCTCCATCTGGGCCACTGAACTCCAGCCTCCCAGGGTGAAGTCCCTGTCTTGAGGCTGAGTGGGTAATAAGAGGATAATTCCCACTTCCAAGTCAGTGAACAAAACCTACTGCCCTGCATGACCCAATGCTTACAATTGTCTGTGTGTTTCTGGCATAAAATGAACAAAGACTATAAACAGATTTTACGAGAAAAAATTTAAAATTTAGATATATCAATATTTTTTCCCAATTTGGAAATGATTTCCAATGTAGTCTTTCTCCAGCTCCTATGGTTGTGTTTTTATTATTAACTGATGGTCTATTTGGAACTAAATTATTGTTGAGGAATTAATTGGACTTATTATAATTTTAAATGAGTACATTTGAACAAAAATTAGTTTGTAATCAACTAAGTATGGAAATGTATAAAAGAGTGACATCCAACTGGGACCAGCCTAAGGTGCCCCAGTGGTGGAACCCATCTGCTTTTAAAAGTTGTATGTTTTCTGCAAATAAAAAGAAATGTGGAAGTATAGTTTAAAGGTAAAAATGCAAATTTACACTAATGCATAGATTTTAAGATAGAAAATCAAAGCCATCTGAATACAGAGTACATATACATGATCATACACACAGCCACTTAGTCTTATGTATATAACTCTCTCTCTCACCCACACCCACACCCCCACACCCACACCCACACACACACATACACATACACAGAGAAACACTCAGTTGGGCACATACATCCGTATGCACATGCACAAACCCCATTCTCTTACTTTGTGGAGAAATACTAAATAAAATATTATGAAAAACTAAAAACAATTTTAAAAATCACAACTCTAACAATATAAACATAGCCTAACATGAATTCTGGTGCAACTTCTATGCCCTGATGTTGACACTGGTGGACAGGAACGTGAGCTAGGAGGCGCTGTCTTCGCCAAGGATGTTTTTACATTGCTGTATCTGTCAGCCTCTTTGAGGATCAAGCACAGTTATTTTTTTCTTTCCTTGCCCTTTTTATCTCAATTCTACATTTCACATTAGAAAATAATCCAACCTAATGCCTGCCCCAGGGAAATCTCTCTAGATTCATACATTTATTGATAGAGTAGGTCACATGGAAATTTAATCTAATATAGGTTTAAGTGGAAAGAATAAGAACAGGCACATTTATTATTTCTATATATCCCCAAACCAGCCAAGCTGATGTTATTTTGAGATCTCTGCAATGGAATTTTTAAAAAAAGAGTATTAAGTAAAACGGAGCCTGCATCATAATTTAATGATTCTGCTAATGTGCTTCTTGATTTTAATCTACTATAAATCCATTGCAATTATGTAGTGGAATTATTTAATGTGATTTTGCCTGTCTGAATCTATTATTTTTCCACAAGAAGCTGTCTGGAAAATACCAAAACGTATATCACCTGACAGGCAAATAGATTTCCATTCTCAGCAAAGTATAATATGTAATTTAAATTCATTATCTGAGGATGTGAGATCACATTAAATATATAGAAAATAATCTTTCTGGTCAGGGGCAGCTGAATTTTTACTATCAAAATAGATCAGATTTCTATAATATTAACAGTTTCATTATCTTGAAAAAAGAAGAAAAGTGCTATTTTTATCAGCCCACTTGCATTGTTTGGATTCTAGTATGTATTTCAAATTTGTCCACAGCTGTTTAGCATTAAAACCAATGAGACTGACTACATTATAGAAGGTTCCCTCCTTCTATACCTTGGAACATATTGGCTGCAATGGTCTGAATGTTGATGTCCTCTCCCCCACATTCATATGTTGGAATCCAATGTGATCATATTAAGAGGTGGGGCCTTTGTGAAACGATTAAGTCATGAGCTCTATCCTCATAAATAGTCTCCTTCTCACCCTTATGAAAGAGGTTCAGTGCCAGCGAGCTCCCTTGCCCTTGCCCCCTTTGTTTTGTTAAGGCACCAGCAAGAAGGCGCCATCTTTGAAGCAGAGAATAAACTCTCACCAGACAACAAATTTATATTTTTTTCCTCAATTCTGATGTACTATAAGAATATAAATACTCCTTGCGTGAGACATTAGAATTCTAAATAGGATTAGTCGGACTTCCTTTTTTTCTTTTCTTTTCTTTTTTTCCCTTGGGACCCCAGGATATGCCATCCTCAGGCCACAGACACTAGCCTTAGCTCAGGTCCCAGCCTCTAGGAGGGGTCCTGACACAAGCAGGCAGCCACCCCCAAGCCGTGACTGTGGTTCTCACTTTGGAATTTCATCAAACTGCCAGAGATATAGAAAGCTGGGGTCAGGTCCAGCAGGGGCAGCTGCCCCTCCCAGGGACAGTGTGTTGCTCCCACCCACCACTGCCCAGGCCCGCTGTCTCCTCTGCCTCACTGACCCCCTGCCGAGTCTCCCCGTTCCTGAGCCAGCACTGCATTCATCCGGCTCTCTTTGTTAAATTATTATTATACTTTAAGTTCTGGGATACACATGCAGAATGTGCAGGTGTTTTATATAAGTACACACGTGCCACGGTGGTTTGCTCCACCCATCAACCCATTATCTACATTAGATATTTCTCCTAATGCTATCCCTTCGTTTGCCCCCCCACCCCCCAACAGGCCCCAGTGTGTGATGTTCCCCTCCCTGTGTCCATGTGTTCTTATTGTTCAATTCCCACTTATGAGTGACAACATGTGGTATTTGGTTTTCTGTTCTTGTATTAGTTTGCTGAGAATGATGGTTTCCAGCTTCATCCATGTCCCTGCAAAGGACATGAACTCATCCTTTCTTATGGCTGTATAGTATTCAATGGTGTCTAATTAAACTAAAGAACTTCTGCACAGCAAAAGAAACTATCATCAGAGTGAACAGGCAATCTACAGAATGGGAGAAAATTTTTGCAGTCTATCCATCTGACAAAGGGCTAATATCCAAAATCTACAAAGAACTTAAACAGATTTACACTTAAAAAAAAATCAAAAAGTGGGCAAAGGATACGAACAGACACTTCTCAAAAGAAGACATTTATGAAGTCAACAAACATAGGAAAAAAGCTCATCATCACTGGTTGTTAGAGAAATGCAAATCAAAACCACAATGAGATACCATCTCATTCCAGTTAGAATGGTGATCATTAAAAAGTCAGGAAATGACAGATGCTGGAGAGGATGTGGAGAAACAGGAATGCTTTTGCACTGCTGGTGGGAGTATATATTAGTTCAACTATTGCGGAAGATGGTGTGGCAATTCGTCAAGGATCTAGAACCAAAAATACCATTTGACCCAGCAATCCCATTCCTGGGTGTATACCCAAAGGATTATATATCATTCTATTATAAAGACACATGCACACGTATGTTTATTGCAGCACTGTTCACAATAGCAAAGACTTGGAAACGACCCAAATGCCCATCAATAATAGACTGGATAAAGAAAATGTGGGACATACGTTTAACAACTCTAAAAAGTAACTTTAATTTTAAAAATATTTACAAGCATTATCAACCCTATTCTCTGCAGCAGGTTTATTGGAGGTGAAGCAGTGGAAGAACAAGACTTGGAGAGCTTTGGTTGTGTCTCTCTTACTCTCCAGAAGTATGAAAAAATAAATTTTCATTGTTCAAGCCGCCAAGTTTGTGGCACTTTCTTACAGCAGCAATAGCTCACTAATACGCAAGCATGTTTTTATTGCAGAAAGAATTTTGTCTTATAAAATATCAGAATTATGTTTGCATAGGTTGTGATTTAAAGAGCCATAATGTGTATTGAAATCTTCAGCACATTCATAGAAAACACATGAGACTCAATGTAATCATTTCCTTAAAATATTTAGCAGGGTAGGAGACTTTTAATCTGAACTTGGCACTTTAAAATTCCTGGATTATATTGTTGCACTAGACAGAGATAGATAGATAGATAGATAGATAGATAGATAGATAGATAGATTTAATTCATTTTGCATACAACTATCTAGTAGGATATATGTAATGTAATAGGCAAAATATAGATAGTATACTATATATTATAATTTATGCTGTATAATAGATATTATATACATATATACATATATTCATGTATTATGATACATATAATATATGATACATATGATATGATACATATGATATAATATATAATATATGTATCATATATTATCATATATGTATATTATATATCATGTTTGTATGTGTGTATTCCATCAAATATTAGTATTTTTAGACAAAATGAATAGGCTTGCCTAAAATTTTATCTTTAAAATATCTTGGTTTTAATGTCAATAATTTGTTTGCATCATTCATCCCAAATTTAGTTTTAAGGAAGAGGAACAGGACTAGTCAATTCAATATGGGTGTACCATAGAAAAATCATATTATGATGTATAATGTTGTTGAATGTGGCCTTGGGAAATAAGAATTGTTAAACTATTTTAATCCTTTAGAGAACTTTGATCCTTTAGAGGCTGTCAGTAAATATTGCATAAAATATAAGCAACTTTTTTAGTAAAATAATGAAGACATCTTTTCCAAATTGAATTTTAGTGAGTTTTTGTACACATCAAATGTCCTAAGGAATTATTGGGATAAAAATTATTACATGAATCATATTGCTAGATCTCAATATTAAAATATTTCTGCACTATAAATTGTCATGAACACTCAGCAAAGTCAGCATGGACTGACACTTACAATTTGGTTCAGATGTTGAGATTGATGGTTACACACACACACACACACACACACACACAAAAACAATCCAAGAGGTATGATAAGGTTTATCACTTACATAATTGAGGCTTTTCTGAGTATAGAATGGCAGATCCACCCAGCAGTTCCAAAATCTCCTAGGAAAATAAGGAAAAGAGAGTAGCCTGTGGCTATTACTATGGTTAGAGGTTGGGGTCAGGGTGATGGTACTTAACACAACAGGGGCTTCTGTGAATTGAATATCCCCATTGCACTGGCTGACTCCAAAGTACAGAGAATCTTCCTTATCAGCTTTCTTATCAGCTTGCCCAGAGGTGTGACACAAAGAGAAGACAGAGGGGTAAGGCTCAAAATCTGTCAGCAGCCAAACGTCAAAAAGTGAAATCAGACTCCTTACAACAGAAACATAATGTTAACTTAGTTACGAGATCTAATCCATTTACTATACTCTTAAATTAGACTTGTTAAATATTTTATTTACTAATTTGAAATCTATATTCACAACTGATAACTACGTTTTACTTTTTATTTTAGGAGTACTATTTCAAGTTTTGGAATTGGATTGTGTAGGCTAGCTTCATAAAATGATATTGTAAATTTCCTTTTATTCTTCTTATAGTAGAACAGTTAAATAAATTAGTAATTATTTGTTTATTGAAAGTTTTGTAAAATCCCAATTCCAGGGTTCTTTGATGGCATTTTTATATCTTCCATTCCTGCTAAGTAATGTATTTAGATTTGACATAGTTGACTCTCTGTGTGTGTTCGTATGTGTATGAAAATATGCACATATATATGGATATAGATATATGCTTGATATATAGAGATAGAGAAATACATACATAATTGTTTTCTAGAAATTTTCAAATTTATCACACAAAGTTCTACACTGAATTCTTTTAAAATGTTTTCTTGTCATATTGCTTTCACTGGTCTTACTATTATTTGTTCCAACTTTTTTTTGATAGTTTTTTGACTCTGAGAAATTTACTTAAACTTTCTAAGCCTCAGTTTTCTTATTTATAAATTGCGACGGATAAAACCTAAGGTGTGAGTTTTCTTTTGTTGTGTGTCAAATTACCACAAACTTGGTGATTTAAGACAACTCACTCTTACTATCTCACCATTTCCATGAGTACAGTGTCTGGGCACAGCTTAACTGAGTCCGTTGTGCAGGGTCTCACCAGGCTACAGTCAAGGTGTTGACCAGGGTTGGCATCTCATCTGAGGTTCAAGATGGTCTTTTAAGCTCATGTGGTTGGTAGTGGAGTTCAGTTCCTTACAGTTGAAGGACTGAAGTGGTTGACTTCTAGAGACTTCTCCCCTCACCCCAATTTCCAGCCATGTGGCAGTCTCCACAAAATGGAACTTTCCTTTTCCATTTTGGTAAGAAGCTGATTCTTGCCTCTTACCACCACCACTTCATCTGAAAGGCTAAACTGATTAAGACAGGCCACCCAGAATAATCACCCTTTGATTAACTCAAAGTCAACTGATTAAGAACCATAATCACATCTGCAAAATGTCTTTACCTTTGCTATATAATGGCAGCAATATCCATCACACTCATTCTGCACACAGTCAAGGAGCTGGATTACGGGAAGTGAGAACATCAGGGGGTGGGAGTCTTGAGGGTCATCTTAGAATTCTGCCTACTGCACCTACCCAGAAGGGTTGATGATACTTGTCAGTGACTTACTGTGATAATATCCATAAAGATGCAGTGCACCATCTCAGCAAACTGAATATACCTCTCAGGCTCTGACCAATTCTATGCCCTGAGAGGTCTCTTTATGCAGCACCTTTCCTGTCTGACCACAGAGGGGCTATGTGGGTGCTGGGAGTGTGCAGGGCCTTTGCCAGAAGAATATTGGAGGCTCCCTTGTCTCTCTTGCTCTTCCGTGGCACAGATTTTGGATAGATTAAGTCCTGGTCACTCTTTTATCCTCATACACCATGATCAGGGTCTGATTTCAGCTTAGGTCATTTTTCTACTTGCCCAGAAACTACAACCTGGATGTGACCTGGTTTCCTCCATAGAGCACTAGATGTACCCAGGAAGATCATTCAAGGTCCAGCGCCAACCAGGCCTGAAACAACACTCCAGAGAGGGGCGGAGCTGTGCAAGGGAAGGATTTCTGAGCTGCTGGGTTTTGAGAATTTCAACCCTTAGAATTACTGCAGCAGCTTACTGAGGTCATATAGCCTCTCAATCTCTTTTTTCTATACTAAATCTCTTTTTCTAGACATAAATGGTCTTCTTCAAAGAAATTTTTGCTGAGCCAGTCAGTTTACGCTAGCTTTTCAAAAGTAAGAAAAATTCTTGAACATAGATCAAACTTGCAGAAGTGAAAAGGAACCAAGCACAGGAGTTTCAGTAGGGTTAAAACCTGCTGTTAACTATAAATACTTTCAAATTTTATTCCCTCCCCTAGTACAGAGAAGGTCTCCGCATAGATCCACAAATTTTGTGGATCATGTAAGTGTTCAATAAACTTTGTGTCTTCCTTAACACTATGCTGTTCTGGTGGACTGAACTATTGACTAGCCACGTGGCATGTTAAGTCAGAGCCTCCTGCTCTGCAAAGTCCTCTTCATTTCTGGTCCTATTTTTCCTCACACACCTGGGAGGAAAAAGAACTAACTGCAGGTAGACCTCTGCCCAAACCAGCTCTTTCTAGTTCCAAGGCCTCCTGCAAATCCTTTAATTCTGCTTTCTAAACTTGCATAATAATATAACTACTTGAGGACAACACAACTATCTGATAGTGATGCAACCACATCCAAAACCTATTGCAATGTCCAGCATACAGCTGAGGCACTTGAGGCTCTGAGAGAGGGAATGATCTGCCTAAGCCAGCCCTGGGCAGAGCTAGGACTGAACGCAAGTCCTCCTCCTCCAAAGTTGGGAGTTTCATAGGGGACTGTCATGGCCCCTTTCCCACACTAGTCAAATTGGGATCAGCCCAATTTATAGGATCAGCCCATTTATGTCTTATGTCCCCATTATGTCTCATGGGTAACTTGGTAGTGGTAGTCCCTAGGACATTATTCATATGTTATGAAACGATGGTGAACATTTCATTGATTCTCTTGGAAGAGCAAGGTGTAAGGATGGAAAGATGAATTCTACTCAGACTGGCTGCCCCCAAAGGGACAAAGAAACAGACTTTAGGCCAGGGTCTTTTTCTATCTTTTCTACTCTCAAGCAGAGGAAGTTCTGTGCTGAAAGAAAGCCACAGCCACTTAGAACACAAGACCCACTAGCCAAGGATTTCCTATAATATAAATGAATAAATGCTCCTTGTTTTCACTCAGTGCAGGTGTGTTAGCAATCCATGCATATGAAATACACTTACAAATGTATTAGGTCCTTTATACTAAAGAAATTTATGACTCTGCCTAAATTATGTGACCTTGCAAATGTTCCCACGCATTCTGGCTCTTGGCTTTTCTAAAATCCTTTGCCTTTGCTGTCATCCACACAATGTAACAGTGGGTTATCGTCTATTATTTTATAATTGGTTTTCATTGCCCTATAATTGATTTCTGTCTGAATCTTACCACTAAAATTATGTTGGAAATCACCCCAGCAACTTAAAGGAAAAAAAGAAAATCACCATCTTCAATTAGGTAACGCTTATAAACAAACATTACCGACCTTGCCAACATCCTACTGTGGTTGCCCTGGAAAGGGGAAGAAGAGGTGGCTGGAAAAGGAATAAGACCAGGATGAATGGCCTTGGTTTTCCTTATTCTAATTCTTGTCCAGGGAATTCTTGGATTGAGACAGACAGAGAGAGACAGACAGAGAGAGACAGACAGAGAGAGAGAGAGAGAGAGATTGTATGTTGATATTTTATATATTATATATGTGTATATGTGCATATATATATTTATTTGCTGTCTTTGTTGTCATTAGAAATGGTGCTTGCATTGTTATAAATGAGAAAGACAAACTAAAGTCTTCCCTTTAATTGATTAAGGTTAAATAACTTTAATAATAACTTCAGACAGAGAGATAAACTACCAATAATTTAGAGAATTAAAAGGTAGCTGATGATCAAGACAGTATTAAAATCTCCTTCCATTTGACTAAAATTTAGATAGGTCTTCCTAACACTAGGTCCCTGACTTCCCTCTCTTTTTAGAGCATTTATTAAAAAAAAAAAACCACACACTTCTAATTATAAACTCTTACTTTGTTCCTTAGAAATTTAATTTAATTTTTTATATGAAAGTTGCCAGAATCAAAATGGAATCACTAATGTTAAATAAAACTCTGACAAATAGAGCCAGGGAAACCATGAAGAGAAAGTTTTGTTTGCATGCCTGATAATGAAAAAGACTATAAAAAAGAAAGCCTTGCACAAAGGCCATCGCAACCTTGCACAAAAAAATACTTCTGCAAGGACATCTGCCCAGCAACTGCCTGTCCAACCTTGCACTGTAGTCACCCTTTTATGCATCATTGTAGCCAAGGATAATTATGTAGTTCTTCTCATTTTTTCTTTAAAAACCTTTGCCTTTCTTTACCTCCCGGAATAGGATACATACAAATATATTTATACAGCCCAGGTATTCTCATTGTAATGCTCTATTTCCAAACAAACATCTTTTTCTTTCAGGGAGGCTCTGTGTTTGTAATTTAGATTGATGCTTAAAAAGCCCCTTGAGAGTTTCAAAATCTAGAAATGTCTTTCTCAAGGACCTGGGAGCCCTCCCTCTCACATGCAATCATCCAGGGAGATAAGGCCCCCCTCTCTCAGTCTTTGTGAAGGGTGGGAGCCTAAATTCAATGGGGCCCCTTACTCCAAGTTGTAAAGTTATCTCAGGTCATGAAGATGTAAGAAAGTTTACCTTTCATTTAGGTTTGGCCAACTGGCAAACACAGATGGCCTATGATCTTCCCTGATTCCAGCTGTTAACAATGCTAATGCCTCTTGCTTCAGCAGAGTTGAGTTCAGGCTATGATCTACTCCCCTATCGCAACAGCCTTGGATAAAGTGTTACTTACCTGTTTTTGTCTGGTGTAATTTTTGTACTAATAGTAGTAAAAAAATATTTCAAACTTTTAGAAAATATTTAAAATATAGGCCTGTAATCCCAGCACTTTGGGAGGCAGGCAGATCACAAAGTCAGTAGATCGAGACCATCCTGGCTAACATGGTGAAACCCCATCTCCACTAAAAAAAAAAAAAAAAAAAAAAAAAAATTTGCCGGGTGTGGTGGCGGGCGCCTGTAGTCCCAGCTACTAGGAGGCTGAGGTAGGAGAATGGTGTGAACCCAGGAGGCGGAGCTTGCAGTGAGCCAAGATCACGCCACTGCACTCCAGCCTGGGTGACAGAGCGAGACTCTGTCTCTAAAAATAAAAAAATAAAAAAAAAATGAAAAAATAATAAATAAATGAATAAATAATAAAATAAAATAAAATACAGGAAAGTAAAAGAATATTAGAGCCAACACTATGAAACCACCACAAATATTGAACAGATGTTGACATGTTGGTAAGGATCTTTGGAACCCTTTCCCACTCTCCTCCCCAGAAGCAGCAACCATCATGGACCTGGTGTGCGGTTGCTGATGCCACTGGGAAAGGGGAGAGACAGAGACTCAACCAACAGACCATGGCAATGGTGACCGGCTGAGAGCAATGTCTATGTCCCACTGGGTCAGAAGAGCAGGACTTACTGCCCTGGCAGAGGAGTGAGCTCTGGATGGTGATTCTGCACACTGGAACCCCCGCTTTTATCCGTCATTCCCCCAAGGACTTTTTGGAGAGAAGGAGTGGGGAGCTGACCTTTCTGGGGCAGCTCCACTTAGAAACCAACTCCTAGGTTTGGGGACCTCAGAATTATTCTGGGGTTTAAGCAAGACCTAGCATTAGTTCGCAGCACAGGCCAGGTGTCTTGAGAACGTAGTTCCTGTGGAGGTGGAGTTGGCTTTCTGTCGATTTGCATTTGGTCAACTCAGTTAATTAGAGATCAAAGCCAGAAAGAATGTTCCTGGGCTGAGGTCAAGTGTGGGATATTCTGTTTCTTCTAAACAGCCCTAAATATGTGCCCACATCCACGAATTTCAGTTTAGTATGCATCTTTTTCTCTGCCTGAAGGCAATTCAAAACTACAGAGTCTGCACTTTGCCCAGAGGTAGAATCCTAGGGAAGGGCATGTGCAATTCTGTATTTATCAGACAGGGATGGGAGCCTGGGAGAACCAGACATAGCGCAGGTCCCCTGCTCTTCTTCAGCTGTATTTCCTGCCCCTAGGACTCAACTGACACCAATTTTAGTTGAGGAGTGGGGGAGTCGGGTTTTCCCAACATTGAATACTGTGCTCACGATGACTATCTTAGATTTTTGGTTCTAGGGAGAAAGCTCCTCTCTCAGTAAAGCTGCGTTTTTCTCCTTTGCTAATTTATTTTCAATGCATTAACATTTTCCTATCAAGTCCTGTAAAGTTCAGCCACCATAAGCACTTGATGTGAATCCCAAGACACAACAGAAAACAATTTAATAAAATCCTTCCACGTCATCATTCCTCTGTTTCTGGAATAAGAGTGAAACGTAAAGAACTTGAACAACCTCTACTTATCCTGCCTCAGCTGATCCCATAGTTAGCACCTCTCACTTGTCTTGCTGAAATCCAGGTGCCATTTTCTGGACCAGTTAGAGATTTTGGGGTACAAGTGACATAGGCTCGCTGGTTAATTCCAGTGAAGAGGAGACTTGTTGAACTGAGTAAGGGTAGCTGAACAATCAGTCCTCAAAAGTATGAGGCCCACAGACACTAGAGGCCCTGGGAAGTGAGACCCAATGGACAAGCCCTTCCGGGTGCAAAGTTTCAAATATTTCTGCTTTCCTGAAGAAGTGTGCACACTGTACACCATTGGGATATTTGACAGAGCTGGACTTGGTAGCAGATGGAGATCCTAAAGACAGCCTCTTTCCCTGCAATTGTAGCACAACTTAAAATAACGTTTGAATTGTGAACCTCTTCCCCGGGTTCCAAGATATTTTAAGAAGATGTAGATTTAGAGTGATCAAACCTAACAAGAGACAGTTATCCACACTGTAGCTTTCAGGTCTTCTATTTATTAAGGAACCATTTCTGTAGGCTAGAGGATTAAGAGTGAGAACAGTCAATCATTGCTTCTGTATTTGCTACTTTGAAATCTTCTATAAGATTTCTGAAAAAAAGAAATCTGTGTAGTCATCAGTCTGTATTTTGTTGGTAATTATTTATAAACATTGCACAACAGCTTCGTGAAATTGCAATGTTTTCTTTCATATGTGTGATGTGTTTGATCTTAGCAAAACACTAGTGGCAACTGGAAAATCCAGGATGTTTGCCTTTAAGATTATATTAAGGGCAAAAATCACTTCTTATCCTCTACGGCTTCTATTTAATTTCAACCATTACCATGTTTAATTGCAAAGAGAATTTGAAGATAAATCACATCATGTAAATCATGTAAAGCTTTAGAGAGTCTAGCTATATTGGCTTTAAATTATTGCATAGATTTTTTTTAACCTCACAATAGTGTTGACAGGTAGATCACAATGAATCAGTCTTCCTACTGTATGTTCTCATTATTTAATATTAACACCTGCCCCAGGGGCTCGTAAAGTAATCATAAAGTTTTCCTAATGGATATTACATATAAAAGAGACTTTAACACACATTTCTCTCTTCATTTTATCCAAGTGCATTACATCTTTCCTGATATGGTTTGGGTCTATATCCCTACCAAATCTCTTACTGAATTGTAATCCCCACATGTTGAAGGAAGGGCCCAGTGGGAGGTGTTTGAGTCATGGGAGCAGACTTCCCCCTTGCTGTTTTCCTGATGAAGTTCTCATGAGATCTAGTTGATTAAAAGTGTGTAGCACTTCCCACTTTACCCTCTTTTCTGCTCTGCCATGGTAAGACGTGCTTGCTTCCCCTTTGTCTTCTGCTATGACTGTAAGTTTCCCAAAGCCTTCCAGCCATGCTTTCTCTACAGCCTGCAGAACTGTGAGTGAATTAAATGTCTTTTCTTCATTACCCAGTCACAGGTAGTTCTTCATAGCAGTGTGAAAACAGACTAATACACTTCATTTCTTCCTTCCTTTGTTCCTTACACCAAATCTGGAAAACTTCAAATAAAAACTTAGATACTATCTTCTTCTACTCCTTCCATAGAAAAGAGAATTATCAGGACCAAAAAAAATTAAAGTGACTTTCTTATAGTATAATGAAATTTAAGAATGTGACATTTAGTCTCTTATGGACCAATAATAGAAGAAAATTCATCCTGAGAACTCTGTGAGAAAAATGTGGATCGAGGAATAGTTTCGTATCTATAATTAAAGGTATACTGTTTTAAGAAAACAAACAGTGTTTAATATTGACCAGAGAATATCAAATTGGTGGTATCATTAGTCTCCTAAGCAAGAAGTCAACTTCTTGCTTAGGAGACAGGAAATCCTAGCAATTTTATAGACAGCTATTTAATACAGAGTCCCTGCACCAGAGTTGGGGAAGCTGTCAAGCCACCACACTTACCAAATGGGGTGATACGACTGCCCTCGTAATTCCATTACAAAGCACAGTCTGCCATAAGCACATGAATTTGTGTGGTTAAGTTTTAGCTGGTTTGCTGTGATACTGGATGACTGTGGCCCACTGTGGCGATGATGTTGGCTGGGTCATTTAAATTCTCCCTTTTTTGATTCCTGATAAGGGAATTACAGCAATCTGTCACTTGTTGCCAACAGAGAAGATGCAGATAGTGGTCTGACTCCCTGCCAAGTCTGACTTCTAGAGAGCAGGCTGCCTCTCTGAGTTGGTTGCTGTCAATAATGAGTTGGTGTCCTTTGCAGGTTGCTCCAGAATTTTGGTCTGATTTCTGTTTTTATATGGTCTGACTGTTGCCTGTATATTCAGACTCTCAGCGTGAAGACTATAGAGGCTCCACAAGGCACAGAAATGGGATCTGACATGAGTTACAACCACAGTTTTCATCACTGCCCCTGGTGGGCATCGTGGTTGCTCCAAGCAAAGCCATGGAACTTTCCACACTAAGAATTTAAGATCTCAAAACTTCTCTTGACAGGTTGGAAAACATTTTTCTATACAAGTATTTCTCATAAAAGGTACCACTGTTAATCTTGGTTCTGTCTATGGAAATGGAAAAATAAAAACGCTGCATTTACTGAGAGATTAAAAAGATAATAGACAAAAGTTTTCCTTTCCCTTTGAAACTTTGATGAATTTTGCTATAATCTTCAAAGTCAAAGCAACAATAAAATCTACACTTGGCAATGAAGATCAGACTTACTTCATTTCTAGCATAAGAAATAAAGCTGATGTATAGGTTCAGATGTACATAACCCTCACCTCCTGAATGTCTTAATCTCATTACACATAGAATTAAGTGATTTTTTTCCCTGACTACAAAAATAACAAGACATTGATTAGTTGTCCAGTTGTCATATCAGTGTGCTTTGTCGTTATAAATATAGTGAGGCTCACAAGTGTGGTGCTTTGACAAGATGTTTGACTCTGAATCCTTGTTCGCGCTCATTACTGGCTTGCTTCTGCCCGAGTTTCAGTGATTTGGATCTTAAGAGAACGCATCGTGGGCAGTGGTTGAAGCTTTGCTAGGCTGTGCATGAGATCAGACGGGCCCCAGAGTTGACCTTCCTGAGCTGATATCCTGCCTTTAGGAATGTGAGCACAGAGAACGTCTCTGAGACATATGTTCCAGATTCCTATTAAACACGGGATATAAGTTTGTGCATAATGCTCACAATCCTGACTCACCTCCTTGGTAATTTGGAAACTGTGCCACTGCCTTTTCTGGGACAGAGTGTTTATAACTGTAATATCCATATAGGTTGATATGGACACTTTGTGTTTTCTGATCCAAAGGAATGATCACGGTGCTTTGTGAGGTGGCTAAATGAGATTTATTGGTATTTTCCTTTGGGCGACTGCCCAAAGTCACATTTTGCTCTGAGATATAATGTTGGAAATTCATTTATCTGTGATTTGCACACTCAACTGGCAGTCTCTTTACAAGGACTTTCTCTTGGTCAGAGGATCGATCTATGGAATAACTCTAGCAATAAAGCTGGTCTGAGAAAGGAGGTGGAGAGACACAAAGCAACAGGATGAGAAACATCGTGGAGGAGAAACGCGGTTCTTCTATGTAGAGTGAGAACTAGTGTATAGACGTAGGGGACAAGATAAACAAATGCAGTGAGGGCGGAGCTATTCAGCATGAGGAAATACGCTGATAAAAACGCTTTATGAACAAAAAATCTTCAAGGCAAATTTGCAAGCCTCCGTATTCCATTTCTTTGACTCATTCAGAAAATATCTCAAGTAGCAACCACCGTGTATGAGGACCAGGTAGGCGTACACCGAATGTGCAAGCCTTCACAGTGAGAGAGGAGAAACTTGGGTCCAAATACCTTCTCTAAAGGCAAAGTAATAAATTCTGGAGAATGGGTGCGATGCTCGTTTTAGAATTCACAAGGACAAAAATTCAAGAGAATGCCCAGGAGAGATATTTGAAACAGGTCTTGAAGATAAAACAGATTTTAGTAGACAGAAGGGAGGGAACAGTCGGTATTCCAAAGAAAAGGAATGGAATGAGCGAACGCAAAGGCAGGTGCAAATGTGTTGAGTTTGTTAAACTTCAGGTAATATGTAGGATGAGCATGAAGGTAATTCCCACTTATCAAATATTTGAAGTGGCTTCAATATTAGAACATTTCACACATGGTATTACAGGTTCTGGTGAGCTTTCAGACCTACACTAAAGCAGTGCTACTTTTTTTTCTCTCAACCCTCACAACTTGACTCTGATTTTTTATACTTCTTTTGTTGAGATAAAAATTTAATACATTGAAATGCACACATCTTTAAATCGAGTGGTTGTTTATCTTACTGAGTGGTCAAAATTCTTTCAATATTCTGGATACAAGTTGTTCATCTGGTATGTGCTTTGCAAATGTTTTTCGTCTAAACTCTGGCTTGTTTTTTTAGTGTTAAAATAATTTTTCAAAGATCAGAAGTGCTAAATTTTGATGAGCTTCAATTTATCTGAAATATATATATATATCTGGTGCTTTTTATAGCTTTTATAAGAAAACTTTGCCTACTGCCATGTTGCAAAGACATTCTTCTATGCTTTCTTTAAAAAGGTTTCAATTTTTAGTTCTTATACTTAGCCATCTGATCTACCTTGAATTGATTTGTATGTATGGTGTGAGTTAGAAGTTGAGGCAACTATTATCCATATAGATAGCCATGTTTCTTGCACTATTTGTTAAAAAATCTTTTCTTCATTACATATCTTGGAAATCTCTGTTAAAAGCTAATTGTCATAGTAATGTGAGTCTATTTTTGGACATTCTATTCTGTTTCTTTGACTTTTCTATACTTTTCTTGACTCTTGCTTTAAATGTTTTATTCATCACAGTTACTCAAGACTATATTCCCCTCAACAATTAATGCCTAAAATGTCTTTTGGGTCACTCTATTTATTTCTGATTGCCCCTCAGGTTCTCAACTTCTCAAAATGGACATAGATGATAAACATGCTGATAAAAATGATTTATGAACAAGATCCAAATCATCCCAATGTGAAGCTGAAGTTTAACTTCTGCATATTATGAAATTTACTATTTTTTGTTACCTATTATTTTGAATGGTATGTGACCATGTATTTCTTTTTCATTTCCTTTCTCTAAGATTAAGGAGTTCTTTGACCACATATTTCTTACAGATTTCTCACAAAATTAATTGAGTTAAGTACATACACCTCAAGAAAATATGCCTGGTGGCCGCAGTTGGTATGTGGGAGTCAGAGACAAAATTGTCTTCGGGATGAATGAGAGAAGGAGAGCATCCTTACAGACAATAGAAGGTGCCTGCCTGAGATTTGCGCTGACCTGTGGTGAAAACAACTCCAGATGTTAGGAATGACTTTTGGTCTTAAAAACCTGAAATGATTTTGCCTTATTATAATATTTCAAACGTGAAATCCTGTAGTCTCCCAATATCCTAACACTCATGTGACACTCCAAAGTGACTCTAAAAAATTACCACCTCCATGGTCCATCTGGACTTCAGGACTGGCCAAAGATGCAATGCGATCCCTGCCCTTCTGCTGGCTGAAGCAGGTGCCCTGAAACTGCAGGGTCTGCCCAGCATGTCCAGGTCACCCTGCCACTGCTGATTCCTTGTAACAGCTTTTGACTGAGAGGTTTGGCTGGGGCTTATATTCAGAAGTGAAGTTACTTATTTGTTTTGCTTACTTTTTACACAAATTACACATAATTGTAAGACAATGGAAAGTATGAAATTTATCAGAGATCTCAGAATAATGACATAGCATTTGGAAACAATGCGTCAATAAGCCTCCTGGGGTGTTGGGGTGAGACTAGAAAGAGAATGTTCAGTGTGGCCTGTGTATTGCCTTAGGCAGGTGTGTCCTGTCAGTTGCCACCTAGTTGGAATTTGAGGAAAAGTGACTTTCTGTGTATTAAAGATGTTGAGGCAAAACATCTGAACACTCCATGAGGTGAGAGGGTGACGACATAAGATGTGGGTGCCTAGGAAGAGGGTTTTGGAAGAATGTGATCAATACAGATATCAACACCAACCTCTGTGCTGGTTGATTTTCCATGTCAACTTGGAGGGTGCTTTTAGATGACAGTGACATTTAAATTGGTAAACTTTGGGTAAAGCAAATTGCCTTTCGTAATGTGGGTGGACGTCATTCAATCAGCTGATGTCCTGAATATAACAAAAAAAAAGACTGTCCTTCCTGGATTTTATCTGCACCATTGGTTCTGCTGGGTCTTCAGCCTGCAGACCACCCTGCAGGTTTTGGACTTCCCAGACTCCATAATCACATAAGCCAATACCTTATAATACATCTTTTTATCTTTCCCTCTATCTCTATCTCTCTGTGTATACACGTATCTATTGTCTATCTTTATTTCTGTCATGTTGGTTTTACTTCTTGGAGAATGCTGACTAATACAACCTCCTAGATCCTTCTTTAAGCAAGCACTTGCTGCTCAGCTACAAGGAGTGTGGATGGCAGAGTGTGGGAGCCAGTTCCTTCAGGCTATGCCTCAGCTGTGGAGATAAGCCTCGCCCCATGTCTACTTTTCTGGGGCAATCCCAGTGATTGAAGAAGGTAGTTACATGGAGGTCCACCATTTAGGCCTGAAGGTACTACTGGTTTCAGAGTTCCTGGCTGGGTTGGCTAAGGCTTTGTCAATCTTCTACAGATCAACTTCTCCCCCTGCCCCATCCTGCTACTGCCCCATTCTTTCACAAGTGGGACTCCTAATTCCCATTTGTGCCCCAAACTCCAACTCAGCATCTGATTCTGAGAAACCGAATTGCAATGGGAAGATAAATTTGCTAGGTAAGATTTTAAAATGGAATTTTTGATGAAAACTTTTTACTCCATCTGTCCTAGAACAACTTTGCTATCAGTTACCTCTCAATAATGCTTTGATCAAATGACCCATTCTTTTGGAGGGTTGTTCTCGCTCTCTCTGAAGCAGACAGGTGAACAGTATGTGCAGACATCAGAGCTAGTGGATGAGGGACCGGGTGGCATCTGTGTTATCAGCTTTGACTCATTGTTCAGCACCGTGCCAGACAGTCTCCCTCTGTGGTTCTTCCGTGAACTATTTTAGAGATGTGCACTACACTTGGAGTCTTTGCAATTCTTTCCCAATTTTATCTTAAAATGTATGTTTGCTAAGATTGTAGAAATTTTCTGAAGACGAATGACAAACAAGACTCCTGTTTTTCTGTCAATGATTCACTCTAGTATGCCAAAATGTCTCTTAGATGGTGACTGCCAGATAGTTACCTTCTCTATAATATTGCCTTTGTGTCAGTCTAGAAGTATTCCAAAGAGAAGGGAGAGAAAAGGCCATGAGTAATGTCAGCTTCGTCTTTCTTATGAGGGTTGACCCAAAGTTCCACTCTCCGTGTGAGACAAGTATTCTCTATGTTCTGATAACTCTGCCATTATCTGTCCATCAGACCCACAGCACTTCCAGTACTTGAGTTCAATAGACACTTGATGAGCCCCTCTCTGTGGGAAACGTCTCTTTCCCCACAGGGGTGCAGTCCAGTGATAAGATAAGCCTTGGTGGAAAATGGAATCAGAAACTTAACAAAGGGCTCTCATTAGAGCACAATGAGAATCAGAAATACATGCTGTGAAGACCTGAAAGAGGGAAATTTCAGGCCAACCAACCGGAGAATTAGATCTAAACAAGAGGATTTGTTTTTCCTCTTGGATTTGTTTTTATTTTGAGTTGTTTTATTTTTAATTCTCAAACCATTGACTAGAGAACACTGGAAGACTGCAGTTTTGGCATTTTGGTGATGGGTTCTAAACTTAAATTTAGATTAATTTTGGAAGACACCTTTTGAGGGGTGATGTGGAAGGAAGATAAAAAATGAATCCTTTGCCTTTGGCCATTCGAAGGGCATGGGACTCATTAGAGATATCTCTGGAGGATGACAGTGTAAACTCAAACGTGTGACTTTGCGGGTCTCAATAATGAATGTTCAGTGGTTGTGGAAAGGACAAGTGTCAGTGTCAATCCAGGCAGAAATGAAATATAGATAGATAAAGTGAGGGGCTGGTTTTCCTGGTCTGAATTCACTGCTCAAGTAATCTATCTTCTGAAAAAAAAAAAAACAACAGAGATTAAATCTTTAAAGACTTTTAGGTAGCAAGGAAAATAAAAAATTAATCCCATTCTGATGGTCTAGAAAGTTGGAGAGGAGAAAGTATTTCTCAGTCTATAAACTTATTTTCCCAATTCTCATATTTCCTTTAATACTGAGTACTAGAAATCATGATTTATGTGTATTTGCACTTACTTTTTAGCATTGTATGGCATAACAGTTGATATCTTTTACATTTTCACATGTAACTGATTATCTGCAAAATATTTTATGTTTTAGAAAAGTATACTTAATTATGCTGCAATGCACAGTTAGTCCAAGCTGTTCTTGTTTGTAAATATTAATTACTCATATTGTGTTTTAGGTTTGCTACTACAGTCCAGAATATGGAAGGTGGGTTTTTTGTAATTCAGGAATAGTGAATGCTGCTAGTAGGTGAGTGTGGGAGATGTCGCTTCCCTTCACAAGAATCTTGCTCATCTAAAGTGAGGCTGCATTAAGAATTGTGTCTGGGCCAGGAGGGGTGGCTCACGTCTGTAATCCCAGCACTTTGGGAGGCTGAGGTGGGCGGATCACGAGGTCAGGAGATGGAGACCATCCTGGCTAACACGGTGAAACCCCGCCTCTACTAAAAATACAAAAAAAAAAAAAAAAAAAAAAAAGCTAGGCACGGTGGTGGGTGCCTGTAGTCCCAGCTACTCGGCAGGCTGAGGCAGAAGAATGGCGTGAAGACAGGAGGCAGAGCTTGCAATGAGCCGAGATCGTGCCACTGCACTCTAGCTTGGGTGACAGAGCACGACTCCGTCTCAAAAAACAAAAAAATGAAGTGTGTCTGAAGTTTCACACAGGAGGCTGGCTGAAGACAAGGTGGAAAGCCATAGTGTAGTCTATATTCATAGAAATTTAGCATTTCTCATATTGGGTTACAATCATTAGTTTCTAATTCCTCCATGTACATTCCATGTTCTGGAAACACTAACTTGTATTTCTGGTATGCTTTCGTGAGTGTGACTAGAACTGCAGGCTGTGGCTTCCAGCCTGTGTCCTTCATTGAACTAAGAAGGTATAAATAAGTGATATGATGCTGTGCTGATAAATAAGGATGAAAAGACAACATTGTCGGTGTCACCAATGCTACGAACATTCCAGAATCAAGTTCCATCTTTAAATACTTGCTATTATCCTTATGAAAGTTAGTGAGAACCATGCAGAGCCATATCAGAGCAGATTATGGTTCTGTTTGGATTTTTAAAAAATAACTTATCAAAAGATTGAATTCTATTTTCATCATATTCAAATTAGTGACTTTTTCATATTTCTATATAACCAATGACATATATAAAGGAAATAAAAGTAATAAGAAGAGTATAACAGTGGTTATCAAGAACAGAGATATGGGGGTGCGGCAGGGGGATGGAGCTCAATGGGTACCAAGTTGCTGTAATGCAGGCTAAGTCTTGATTTCTAATGTACACCATGGGGACTATGGTTAATAATCCGTATTGTGTACTGGGAATTTGCTAAGGTAGTAAGACCTTAGATGTTTATTCCTTACTAACAGAAATAAGGTAGCTATGGAGGCAATGGATGTGCTCATTTGACTATTGATCATTTTACTATGCATTATGTTGGTGCAAAAGTAATTGCGGTTTTTGCCATTAAAAGTAATGCAAAACAACAATTACTTCTGCACCAACCTAACGTATCAAAGCATCATATTTTACATCTTAATTATATACAAACTATAAAAGCAATTATAGAAATTATTATGTTACCATATATTATGGACTGAATTATGCCTCCCATTCATATATTGAAGACCTAACCCCCAATACTATAGAATGTGACTGTAGTTAGAGATAGAGTCTTTAAGAGGCAAATAGGTAAATGACATTATTAGGATGGGCCCTAATCCAATATGACTGGTGTCCTTATAAGGAAAAGAGATTAGGAGGACACAGACACACAGAGAAAACCATACGAACACGCAGGAAACAGTAGGCACCTACAAGTCAAGCAGAGAGGCTTCAGGAGAACCAAACCCTTGATCTCCGACCTAGTCGCCAGAGCTATGAGAAAGTACACGTCTGCTGTTTATAGCCCTTAGTCTGTAATACTTTGTGATGACAGCTCTTACAAACTAATGCAATAGATCTGTCTCTTGGAAACCAGTAACACAGCTCCCAAGGTGAAGCAAAGAACAGAATATGTAGTCTCAACAACCACCATTCCTTCTTGACAGTTTGCTAGGAAAATGAACAGGATTGGCAATGATTTCACAACCTGCCTATTGAATTGTGTCACACAAGATATTTTAGTGTGTTTAATTTATTTGTTCATATTTTAATGAATATATCTTTCAAACACATTTAGAACTAACTAAAATTTAAAAGCATCACTACTATTTTTCTTTAATTCTTGTATTACGTCTTCCTAATCTGATCTCCTCTTTATTATCTAGGTTGCAAGTTTACATTTTTGTCAAACCCTTGGATTTCAGAAACGCTTTAAGCAGGAATACACTGTAGAAACCACAGTCTCAACTAGTTGTACGTTTGCAAACATATAGCTTATAAAGTAAGCTGACATTCAAAGTAACAGAGATCATGAGGGTTAGCAAGTTTATTTTGTCTTCAATTCTTTTCTAATATTGAGCATTAAAATTGGCCACAGGAAGGAAACTTTTGAATAAGAAAGGAATAAGTTGGAAAGAGGCAAAAGTAAAATAAGGAAAAGGCACTTTGGTACATGTATTTTAAAACAAAGGCAATTTTGGGCAATAATTTTCAGAATGACTTTCTTTATTCCTTCATTCTTTTTAGAATTCCTATAATTTTGTCATTGAGATATTTTTACATATTTGAAATATTCTGTAAACATTTTTTCATTGTCTCCATAAAAACTGGTTTTTAACTGTGTAAAAGCTTTTGCATAAAAAAAATAGAGGCAAGATGGATTTTTAAAAAACATAAGCTACAAACATTAAATATATGGCTCACTGATTGTTAATTTGTAATTTGTGGATCCTATGTTGATTTTTACCTATGAGATTAGGAAAGTAGTAGGCAGCTCATACGCTATTGATTACTTTCCTCAAGTAGTTTTTATTTTTCAATTACTTCTGAGTTGTACACTTTTTTCTGACCTTCAGAGTAATTTATAATCAATACCTAGTTAGCAGTAAAAAAAAAAAAATCCCTGGATATTTAGTGTATAATAACTTCAGTGTTTAAAGTCAATTAACCATTATAACATGACCCAGGGCTAAATGAAGTGTTAGAAAAAAGGATGTTAGTCCAGTTTGTTAGGCCTGTTAACATGAGTAGTTTTCCCATTAAAATGGTTCTGTGAGCTTCTAAATTATGAAGCCTGCCACAGGCTGTTTCTTTTTCTGATAGCTGCCTTTTTTGACAAATAACAATTCTCTAGTTTTATCTTGGTATTATAAAGGGCTACTATTACCACAGATAAACTGTATTGGACAAACCAGTTAAAACTTAAAAATTTATGGGTCATTTCTAAAATGAAATCGATCGTATTTATATTTTTCTAGATTTCCATTGAGTAAAATAATATTCTATGTACATTTAATTGTAAAACATGATTTAGGGTATTATTAAAATTCTACATTTTTATTTAAAAAATGTCTTCTTGAATTTTGAGTAGAAATTTTATATTTATTTATATTCATTCATTCAGTAATTTGTTTTGAATGCCTACTACATAACAGGTTGTCTTTCGGCTTCTAACATTATCATTTAATTATATAAAATTCCATTAAAAACTATTTAAATTGAACCAAAATAAGTATTTGATCATCCATCTAAACATTAGACTTCCCGGATTATTACAATGAGTCCCTAATGAATCAGCTGATGTACCTCAGTTTTACCTCTGTCGCAGACATGTAATAGCTCCAATATTGATCACAGATTAATAAGGTGGATTACAGGACAAGGACCTGATTTAGTAAGGATATGGCAAAGTGGCTTAATCCATGCAAGCATGTGAAACGATTTTTTTTCCCAGAAAACCATCAGCACTGAGGGAACAAAAGAGACTTACTAGTTCCAAATTTACGTCGAGTATTTTAGGATCAGAAAATAGACCTGAAAAAAATAAATTTTAAAATATGTATTTTCTATTTTAAAAATGCATTTCTTTGATGATTAGTGACCTCAAACATTTTTTTCATATACCTGTTGGCTATTTGCATATTTTATTTGAAGAAATGTCTATTCAAGTCTTTACCCTATTTTTTAATTACTTGTTTCTTTTTTGTTGTTGAATTGCAGGAGTTTCTTATATATTTTGAATATTAATCTTTTATCAATTGCATGGTTTGCAATTCTCCCTTCCATGGATTGCCTGTGCACTCAGCTGATTTTTTTCCTTTGCTATGGCAGAAACTTTTTGGTTTGATGTAGTCCCACTTGTCCATTTTTGCTTTTGCTACCTGTGCTTTTTGTGTAACATCCATGAAATCATTGCCAATACCAATTTCAGAAAGCTGTTCACCCATGTTTCCTTCTAGACTGTTAGTTTCAGATCTTATAATTAAAACCACAAAGATATTACCTCGCACTTGTCAAAATGGCTATCACAGTAAAAGAGAGAGACACTAAAAGTTCACAAGTACGTGAAGAAATTGGAAGTCTTGTACACTGTTGGTGAAAATGCAAAATGATGCAGCCAGTATATAAAAAAGTACAGGGAGGGAATCTTTAAAAAATTAAAAATAGAATTATCACATAATGCAGTAATCCCACTTCTGAGTATTTATCCAAAAGAATAAAAGTCAGGATCTTGAAGAGATATCAGCACTCCTATGTTTATTGGAACATTATTCACAATAGTTGACCAGTGAGAACAATGTAAATGTCTATCAATAGACGAATGAATAAAGAAAATGTGGTGTGTATATATATATATAGCTACAAATATATAGTTACATATACATAAATACACTGTATATATACAGTATAAAATATACTACATATGTGTGTGATACACACACACAATGAAATATTATTCAGCCTTAAAAAAGAGAAATTCTGTAATGTGTCCTAATATGGATGCACCTTGTGTACTTTATGCTAAGTAAAAAATGCCAGTCACAGAAAGACAACTACTGCTTGATTCAACTTACATGAGGTAACTGAAGTAACCAAATTAGAATTAAAAAGTGGAATAAAGGTCACCAGTGCCTAGAGGTAGGGAGAAAAGGGGAGTTACTAATGAAAGGGCATAAAGTTTCAGTTAAACAAGACGAATAAGTTCTAGTTCTCTGCTGTATGATGTCATACCTATAGTCAATAGTACTGTATTATACCCTGAAAATATGAATATTTTTATTCTAAAAATTGAGATGATACCTCTTCCCATTCCCATATTCTCTGCCCAGTTTTTTCTAATCTGATTATGTACCCTTCTCTTTGTAAATAATACATATTTTAAAAATTATTTTTTTCAGGTCTATTTTCTGATCCTAAAATACTCTGCGTAAATTTGGAACTAGTAAGTCTCTTTTGTTCCCTCAGTGCTGATGGTTTTCTGGGAAAAAAAATCTTTTTTTAGAAATACCATTTGACCCAGCAATCCCATTACTGGGCATATACCCAAAGGATTGTAAATCATTCTATGATAAAGATGCATGCACACATATATTTGTTGCGGCACTGTTCACAATAGCAAAGATTTGGAATCAACCCAAATGTCCATCAATGATAGACTGGATTAAGAAAATGTGGCACATATACACCATGGAATACTATGCAGCTATAAAAAAGGATGAGTTCATATCCTTTGTAGGGACATGGATGAAGCTGGAAACCATCATTCTCAGCAAACTATCGCAAGGACAGAAAACCAAACACCGCATGTTCTCACTCATAGGTGGGAATTGAACAATGAGAACACTTGGACATAGGGTGGGGAACATCATACACCGGGGCCTGTTGTGGGGTGGGGGTAGGGGGAGGGATAGCATTAGGAGATATACCTAATATAAACGAGGAGTTAATGGATGCAGCAAACCAACATGGCACATGTATACATATGTAACAAACCTGCACGTTGTGCACATGTACCCTAGAACTGAAAGTATAATTAAAAAAAAAAAAAGAAAAGAAAATTCTACCATGTGCTAAAGAACTTCTGGTTGAAAAAAACACATTGTATTATATTGTATTGTACATTTTATTTCTAAACTTTTAGTTTTGAGGGGTACATATGCAGGTTGGTTCTATAGATAAACTGCGTGTCATGGGGGTTTGTTGGACATATTATTTCATCACCTGAGTAATAAACATAGTATCCAATAGGTAGTTTTTCAATCCTCACCCTCCTCCTACCCTCCACCCTCAATTAGGTCTGGTATCCATTGTTCCCTTCTTTGTGTCCATATGTACTCAATATTTAGCTCCCATTTACAAGTGAGCATATGCAGTCTTTGGTTTTCTGTTCCTGCATTAGTTTGCTTAGGATAATGGCCTCCAGCTCATTCAAGTTGCTGCAAAATACATTATCTCATTTGTTTTACAGTTATGCAGTGTTCCTTGGTGTATATATACCACATTTTCTTTATCTAGTTTACCACTGATAGGCATTTACATTGATTCCATGTTCTTTGCTATTGTGAATATTGCCGCTCGGCCACTGTGGAAAGCAGTTTGGTGATTTCTCAAGGAACTTAGAGCTACCATTTGGCCCAGCAGTCTTGTTATTGGGTATATACCAAAGGAATATAAATCATTATAGTATTTTAAAATACCAATTAGAATTTGTGATTATAAGACTTTGGTCATTCTTTTGGAAAAGAAGTTACAGATTAACACCATTCAAATATAATTTATTGTGTCCAAACTCCTGTGTAGCTAGGTTATACTATATTACAGGCTTAAGGAGAGTTTTTAATCTCAGCCATAGTAGAGAATGTGCTTTCTTGTTGCAGCTATAAACTGGACCCAAGCACAATGTTTAAAGGCCAGTGTATGTTTTTGTAACAACTTCACAAATATAAATTCTGCACGCTAATGTGTCGTACTGGCTTCAAGGGAAACAGTAGCATTCAATAACTGGGATACGTTCTTTATAAAAATTGCTCTTCATTGTGAACACTTCTATTAATTTGGCCTCATGTTCATTACATCCAGGGTATTTTTCTCAGACATTGGCTGCCTGGATGAATTTTGTTAGGCAAATGCAGAATCAAAATAGGCTAAACAATACTGAAGGGATTTATGCTACAGGAGATGTTTCTGTACGTAGTTACCCAGACTTCAGTCATGGCTCATGTGGGCTCTAGTAATAAAAGTAAGAGTTTTACAAGTGAGCATCTGCTACATACCTCCTGGGTGGGAGTAACACTGTCACAAGGAGTCACATTCGTGACCCTCACTGGCTGGATCTCATGGCATCCTTTGATATTACTGTAGTCTAGGTTGAGGAAATATTTGAGAATATATTTTGTCTGAATATTAAAACTATTTTGAAAATGGAGCTTTTTGTATTAAAGAATCATCCAATATTTTGTTGCATTAGATAGAAAATCATCATCAATAAAATATTCACTAAACTGGCACTTGAATTCCTACTTGAAACCTGGCACATGTTATTATCTAATCTACTATCCCGAGTAATTTCAATCGTAACATAAATACTAACAAATAACGATCGACCAGCAACTACCCCTAATCAGCACCCATAACTGTACAAGGCAGCCACATCCAGAGAATCTTCACGCAATAACCCTGCCCCCTCACCTTCAAAAGTCATCCAACTCTCTATGCTATTAAAATCAATCATGATCCCCACTCCATCGTGCTCAATTACTCACCGAACCAGCATCAACTCCATTAATAGTCCTAATAATAAAGCTCCTCAGATGTTAATACTTGACCCTCGTGTTTCAGGATGCTCCTCAGTAGCCATCGGCATAGTATAGCCAAAAACAACTACCATACCCCTCAAATAAATCACAAAGACTATCCCACAAAAGCTCCACCAAAATTCAACACAATACCACAACCCACAGCACCACTAATAATAAGCCCTATACCTCGGTAAATAGGGGAAGGTTTCGAAGAGAAACCTACAAACCCTACACCAAAGAGACACTTAATAAAAATATAGTATATGCCATTATTCCCACATGGACTATAACTGTGACTAATGACGTGAAAAGTCATTGTTGTATTTCAACTATAAGAATGCTAATGGTCAATATCCACAAAACATACCCGCTAATAAAAAGTATTAATTACTCATTCATTGATCTTTCCACACCATCTAACATTTCTATATGATAAAACTTCAGCTCACTTAGTGCCTGACTAACCCTCCAGATCATTACCGAACTGTTTCTGGCCATGCACTACACATCAGACACCTCTCTTCTCTGCCTTCTCTTCAGTCACTCATATTAGCCGAGATGTAAAACTACGGCTGAATGGTTCGCTATTTTCATGCTAATGGAGCTTCAATATTTTTCATCTGCCTCTTCTTACACACTGGCCGAGGTTAATACTATAGATCATTAACATTTCTAGAAACCTGAAATATCGGCATTATCCTCCTCCTCACAACTATGGCAACAGCATTCGTAGGCTACGTGCTCCCATGAGGCCACGTGCTCCCATGAGGCCAGACATTCTGATGCTACAGTAATTACAAATCTACTATCAGCCATTCCATATATTCAAACTGACCTTGTGCAATGAATATGAGGTGGATTCTCAGTTGACAAAGCCACACTTACACGATTCTTTGCTTTCCATTTCATCTTACCCTTCATCATTACAGCCCTAGCAGTGTTCAACGTTTATTCCTACATGAAACAGGATCTCATAACCCTTCAGGGGTTTCGTCAGACCCTCACAAAATTACAAAATTATCTTCCACCCCTACCATACAACCAAATATATTTTAGGTTTAATTTTTCTCCTCCTCCTTCTAATAACTCTAGTACTATTTTGGCCCGACCTCCTGGGTGACCCAGATAACAACACTTTGGCCAACCCCCTCAACACCCAACCCCACATTAAGCAAGAGTGATACTTTTTGTTTGCACAGGCAATCTTATGATCCATCCCTAACAAACTAGGAGGCGTACTGCCCCTTGAATTCTCCATTCTCATTCTAACAGTTATTCCTGTATTTCACAGGTCTAAACAACAAAGCATAATCCGACTGTTGAGTCAATGCCTATTCTGAATCTTAGTGGCCGAACTATTTACACTCACATGAATTGAAGGGCAGCCTTTTATTGGCATCAGGCAGATGGCATCTTTTATGTACTTCTCTACCATTCTCACCCTTATACCACTCACCAGCCTAATTGAAAATAAGCTACTTAAATGAAGATGCCCTTGTAGTATAATTTAATACTCTGGTCTTGTAAACCAGAAATGGAGAATCCCCTCCCCAGGACAACTCAAGGAAAAAGCATCCCACTTCACCATCAACACCCAAAGCTGAAATTCTAGTTAAACTATTCCCTGAATTCCTTCTCAGCACATACTTTGACTATCATGTCACTACTAATCAATTAGCACTATTACATTCGTGCATTTATGTACTTTGTGCATTACTGCTAGTCCCCATGAATAATATACGGTACTATAATTGCCAGATCGTACATAGTACATTCATACATAACAATACATTATAAATCTAGCCCACATACATATAAGCACGTATTAGGAATTTCTTAATCAACTGCCATAAATCGAGTATTATTGACTGTACAACCAAATCTAATTCACATGGATATTGACCCGTACTATAAACCCTTAGTATTACATAGTACATACATTCGTTCATCAGATATAGCACATTTTAGTCAAGACGTCCCTCATCAACATAGATATCTCCTGTCAGTTTTTGGTCTCTTCATCTACTAAACTCCGAGAAGTCATCATCCTGCTAGGGAGTACTATCCTGCTCACTCCAGGCCCATGACACTTGGGGGTGACTGTACTGAAACTATACCTGGCATCTGGTTCTTACTTCAGGGCCATAAAACTAAGATTGCCCACACGTTCCCCTTAAAAAAGACATCTCAATGGACTAATGACTACCACCCTATTAACCAGTCATGGGAGCACTGTCATGCATTTGGTATTTCTAACTTTGGGGGATGCTATCACAGCATGGTGATGGCCTGGTCCCTGACGAACCTGCCGTGGACGAACTCAGATTTGATTCCTGCCAAATCAATTGTAGAAACTGAGCTTGTATTGAATACTTCAGGTTGGCGTAATAACCATAAAGGTGTTAAATAATTCATGCTTGAAAGACATAACAGTTAATCAATAGACGCTCACGCATGCACGCACGCTCAATTTCTAGAACTATTTCCAATTAATTCTGCAAATTCCCCTTCCCCCAATCTGTGACTTTACCATCAACCTAGGTAAACATACCTTTGCCAAACCCCAAAAATAAGAGACTAAAAAGTAACCCAGTCAGAGCTCAGAAATTATATTTTAACCATGAATACCCCAACAGCTCCCCCTCAATTGATGTAATTTTCTAACAAATTTTAAGACCCTCCTACCAAATAAATCCTCCATTAGGTGTGATAAATATAACTAAATATCTACCCTAATACTAATATAATACCTTGAGCATATTCCTTGAAAGCACTGCCCCAATATATCACACCCTAAATAAACCGTATTCTAATTATAAGAAATTCTCTCAGCCAAACCTCTGCCAATTCGACTTTAAAGACCCTGAATTCCCAGAACTGTTAACAACCATACTTATTTCTTTCTTTCTTATATTTTAATTTTCCATTTAAGAATTCTATGCAGTTCTTTGGGAGGCCAAGGCAGGCGGATCACGAGGTCAGGAGATCTAGACCATCCTGGCTAACACAGTGAAACCCCTTCTCTACTAAAAATACAAAAAAATTAGCCGGATGAGGTGACAGGTGCCTGTAGTCCCAGCTACTCGGGAGGCTGAGGCAGGAGAACGGCTGAACCTGGGAGGCGGAGCTTGCAGTGAGCCGAGATCAGGCCACTGCTGTACAGCCTGGGCGACAGAGTGAGACTCCAACAGAAAAAAAAAATAAAAAAAAGAATTACATGCAGTTAATGTAGCTTATTCATTCAAAGCAAGACATTGAAAATGTATAGATGGGTCTACCCAACCCTATAAACAAATAGGTTTGGTCCTGGCCTTTTTATTAATTACTTCTTAGTAGGATTACACATGCAAGCATCCCCACCCCAGTGAAAATGTCCTCTAGATCACCCAGATCAAAAGGAGCAGGTATCAAGTACGCACAAATGCAACTCAAAACACTTTGTTCAACCACACCCCCATGGCAAACAGCAGTGATAAATCTTTAGTAATAAACGAAAGTTTGACTAAGCCATACTAATATTTAGGATTGGTTAATTTCGTGCCAGCCACCGCAGCCATATGGTTAACACAAGCTAATAGAACTCAGGGTAAAGAGTATTTAAGGTCTGCCCTCAATAAAGCTAAGTTCCATCTAAGTTGTAAAAAACTCCGGTTGAAATAAAATATACTACGAAAGTGGCTTTAATATCCTGAAGACACAATAGCTAAGACCCAAACTGGGATTAGATACCCCAGACTGAGATTCTTTGTGCAGATGCAACGAATTAAGTGAGATAAGCTGAAGTTTTAACTTTAAATTAAAATCTGAAGTTAGCTAAATTTTTCCAAGTTGACTTTTTAGTGTTGAACTATCACTAGCCCTATAATAATCAGAACGAGTTACTCACAAAGAATTGTCATAAATTACGTACAAGAAAAATAACCATAATTTTGATTAAAAACAGATATTTAAACCTTTATAAACAAAGCATATATTTTGTGGTACAGAAGCATATATTCTGTGTTACAGAAAGTCATAATATCTATTCAATATCTTGCTAATAGCTGAACTTAAAAAGGATAATTTAAAAAAAATTTTTCCCTATGAAATTCCAACAGTGTCTCTGCAGATATAAAGTCTACTTTGGCTTCTTTTACATTATAAAAATATTACTTGGCATTTTCTATTTTTCCAGAATTCAGATATTTTGCAACAATTTTGACAAAATGCTTTCCCAGCTGAGAAGAAAAGAAAGCAGGCATAGAAAAAAAAAATTACTGAGATTTTTATCCTGATGGATAGAACTGAAGAAAAATATTGAGCTGTATGTTTTTCAGATTTTCAAAGTTTTTCAAAGGTGATAAGGTGATAGTACCTCTGCAAGCACGGGCCATGAACATTTCACCAGCCGTTGTTCAAAAGGTGAATGTAATGTACAATCATACAGAAAATGATCTCTTTTACTCTTCATCTGAGATCCATAAGGGAGATTGTATTAAAATAATTGAATGTATCTCATATTGAAAAAGCGGCTGGTAAGAACCACTTCTGTAATGGCAAAGTAATGACCTTCCAATATCTACTCCTTCACATAAGCAATAAGAAAACTGGCAAAGATGATTACAATGGATATGTTCAAATTAATAAAATCAGGAATTAAAGAGGAAACATTACTACAGACTTTCAAATCTTTTTAAAGATTATAAGGCAATATTTTGAATAGTTGTATGCCAACAAACTTGATAATATAGATGAAATGAACAAATTCTTAGGAAGACACTATGTTACATAGATAATTGCGCCCAAAGATATGTCCATGTTCTAGTATCACCTTATATGGTAAAGTTTATGCAGATATAATTAAGAACTGTAAAATGAGGAGATCATCTGTAATTATCCCAATAAGTACTAAATGCCATGGAAAACATCTTTATGAAAGGCGGAAAGGGGTCGCACACACATAGATTACCAAAGCAGGAGATGTGAAGACAGAAGCAGTGACTGGAGTGATGTGGCCATAAGCCAATGGATACCAACAGCCACCAATAATTTGGCAAACACTCTGGTAACGCCACAGAAAGTTATACATACAGTTACAATATAACAGATCAATTCCACTCTGAGTTCTATGTATGAGATAATTGAAAACAGCCCATACAAAATCTTGTACACAGATTTTCATAGCATCATTCACAATAGTCTAAAAATGGAAACAACCCAAATTATAAACTGATAAATGGATAAGCAAAATATGGTACATATATGCGATAAAACGCTATTCACCCATAAAAAGCTGGGATTAGATACCCCAGACTGAGATTCTATATGTAGAATCTCTATATATGCTACTACATGGATAAACCTTTAAAACATTCTGCTAAATAAAAGAAATTAGACACAATAGGTCACAGTTTGTATGATTTCAGTTATATAGAATGTCTAGAAAGGGCAATTCTATCGAGAAAAAAGCACGTTAGTGTTGAGCAGTGGGGGGAGGAGGGGCAAAGGAAGTCTGCTAATGGGTAAGCGGTTTCTTTAAGTGGTAACGAAAATATTCTGAAATTAATGGTGATGGGTGCAAAATCTTGTGAATATATAAACCAGTGATTTCTGGTTTTCACTTCAAAACATAAAGAGAAAATCTAAAAAGAAGACATCTGATTGGATGGTGATTTCACAGTTGCAAATAGAATCTGTCCTTTTTAGCTCTTAGAGAAGAATAAAATTATTCCACAACAAACTCAAGGCAGGACTTCTTTCTCTTTCTGAGAATCTAGAGTTCAGGTAATTATTCAGAGTTCAAGTATTACCCAGAGAACTGTTGTGAAGTGGGTTTGTCCTGTTCCCAAAACTTATAGTTGCAGCGCAAAGAGCAGACAAGCTGGGCTGCTCTGGACAGGCCTCTCGGGATACAGAGATGATGCACCTGGCCGCCAACGCTTGTTAAAGTCCTACTGTAACAAGCAAAACAAACAAACAAAAGCACATAGTGTGCCTACTCACAAACTTTACTTTAAAAATTCCCAAAGGAACATAAAACTCGATTCTACTCTCCAAATCATCTCCTGGAGTACCGAATTGCAGGAGCAGGCGAGGAACGTGGGGGAGGAGCATTATTTTACCTGGAATTTGGGAGTCAGCCCCCAGCGGCCTGCGACACAGGGGAGGAAGGCCCTCTCCAAGTTCTTCTTCCTCGTATTTCTTCTGACGCTGCATGATCCAGAAGACAGAGCGAAACACCTGAGGCCGACAGCCCACCAATTGGTAGCCGCTGTGCCCAGGCAAGGAGAGGAGGGTTCGCGTTTTTTCTCCCTCCACCTGTGCGAGACTCCAGATGGGGAGGAGCCTTATCCAGCTTTACATCAGATACCAATCCTGGATAGTGCATAAGACGTTCCCTTGCCAAATGGAGCCACAGCCCGGGGCCTGCAGTCCAGGCGCGCATCTCAGGCAGGGCCCTGTGTCCTGCGCGGACCTGTCCTGCGGCGGCTCCCCTGGGTTGAGCTAAGCGTCCTCCTCCCCTGGCACCTCTGCTGAGCCCTGGGACTGCAGCTCGGCTACACCCGCGGCGGCTCCCCGGAGAGGTCTCGGAGCCCCAGGGCCAGGGCCAGAGGAAGCCACCACCACCCCCAAATCCTGGCCCACGGAGCTCCCCCTGAAGCCACAGGTGCGACGCGTGGAGGGCGGGGCAGGACCAGAGCCCAGGGCACCCGGGTCGGTCCCTGAGGACAGCAAGGAGGGAGGCCAAGCGCGGGGCAGCCTGGGACGCGGCCCTTGCCGCACCTGAGGGGTTGGGCCCGCCCCTTCCTGGAGGCCTGCACTCGCCCTGGCCCTGGTCCCCTCCAAGGGCAGCCTGGACGCCGCCCTCCGTGACCTGAGCCCGGGCGCAGGAATCCGGGGTCCCCTGCGCGGCAACCCCCTGGAGGTTTTATTCCGGGGGTTCGGGGGTCCTGCAAGTGGTGGTGGAGGAAAGTGGAGATGTCGGGCCTGGTCTGTGGTAGCATTGTCAGATGTGGAGGGAGAGCCAGCAAGAAAGAGGGGCTTTGACAGATCCCAGCCCAGGTCCTGTGGGTCTCCAGAAGGGGCACGGAGTCCTTGCGTGGCAATGGCCTTGTGCACAGCTGTGGGGCGCCGTTTCAAAGGCCCTGGGGAATGAGACTCACAAGGAACCCAAGAGGCCATAAGAACGCAGTAATGAGGCCCTCCAAAACAAGGAGGAGGAGAAAGAGTTACTGTTCTCCCTACAAAGGGGAATTATGTATAGTTACATGACTTATATGTAAATATACATATGCAATTGTGTAGATACACATGCACACGTCATAGTGGGTCCTTCTTACCATTCAATTCGCCCCTCTAAACTGTCCATTCATGGTTGTCCACTGTAAAAAGACTAAGTCCTATTCTTTAGAGGAAGATGCAAGTAGATCCCAGATAACTAACACAGAATCTGCCTTTTTTTTTTTGGTGAGTTGTTCACAGTAGGTAGGAAAACTTCTTAATGCATTTCTTCTGATTAGTAACAATACCTCTATCTCTAGAACGTTCAGTAACTCACAGAACTCCCTGGCATTTAATGTCTTTAGTTATTAAGGTGAGACAAGGCAAAGGTTTAATTACTGAGGTATCTCATACCAGTATCTCCTTCAGACATCATTATGTGGGTGCACAGCTCTCCAGGAAGATTTAGAACATAATCACATCATTTTTATTTAAAATATATTTCCGGTTAATCAATACCTAAATGTTTACCATAGATAATCCATTAAGTGACTCGGGTATTTTCTAGATATGTTTCTGTGACAGATAGCTATTTTATTTTCTTTCTTTTTTTTTTTCCTAACTTTTAGGTACAGGGGTACATGTGAAGATTTGTTACATAGGTAAACACATATCACTGGGGTTTGTTGTACAGCTTATTTCATTACCCAGTATTAATCCCAATACCCAGTAATTATATTTTCTGCTCCTCTCTCTTCTCCCAACCCCCCCCATCAAATAGGCTCCAGTGATTTTTATTCCCTTCCTCGTGTTCGTACGCTGTCATCATTTAGCTCTGACTTTTAAGTGAGAACATGTGGCTTTTAGTTTTCTGTTGCTGCACTAATTTTCTAAGGGTAATGGCCTCCAGCTTCATCCATCTTTCCACAAAAGACATGATCTTGTTCATTTTTGTGGCTGCATAGTATTGCATGGCATATATGTACCACATTTTCTTTATCCAATCTGTCATTGAGGGGCATTTAAGTTGATTTTGCAAATCAAAACCACAATGAGATACAATCTTACACTAGTCATACTTTTAAAAAGTCAAAAAATAACAGATGCTGGTGAGGTTGCAGAGGAAAGGGAACACTTATACGCTGTTGGTGGGAGTGTAAATTAGTTCAACAACTGCGGAAAGCAGTACGGTGATTCCTCAAAGAGCTAATAGCAGAACTACCATTTGATCCAGCAATTCCATTACTGTGTATATACCCACAGGAATATAAATCATTCCACCATAAAGACACATGCATGTGATTGTTTATTGTGGCACTATTTGCAATAGACAGCTATTTTCTTAGCTGTTTTTCTTCCAGAGGAAAATGATTGCTCAAACTTAATGTTTATTTCATGAATGTGTAAAGGAGAAAGGAACCCCAGTAATTAAATCCCAGATGACTCCTATGACTGGAGGCAGGAAATGTTTACTCCACCGCCTTATCAGTGTCCCAGGTAGTTGCAAATAGCTACATGTAACACTCCTCTATGACACAGCCTTTCTTATCTCACTGTGTCATATTTTATTTTTTATTTAGATTCAGGGAGTATATGTGCATGTTTGTTACATAGGCATATTGCATAATGGTGGGGATTATTGGGCTTCTAGAGCACTCATCACCCATATGTTGAACGTTGTACCCATACCCAGTAAGTAATTTTTCAATCCTCATCCTCCCCCAACCTTTCCTTTTTTTTTTTTTTTTGGAGTTCCCAATGTCTAGTATTTCCATCTTTACATCCATGTGTATCCACTGTTTAGCTCCCACTTATAAATGAGGACATGCCATATTTGATTTTCTGCTTCTGAATTAGTCCACTTAGGATCATGGCCTCCAGTTAAAAATATACGATTTCACTCTTTTTTATGGATGAATAGTATATATGGCACAGTGTATATATACCACGTTTTCTTTTTTTTTCTTTGGAGATGGAGTCTCGCTCTGTCGCCCAGGCTGGAGTGCAGTGGCGCAGCCTCCGCTCACTGCAAGCTCCGCCTCCCAGGTTCACACCATTCTCCTCCCTCAGCCTCCCGAGTAGCTGGGACTACGGGTGCCCACCACCACACCCGGCTAATTTTTTTGTATTTTTGGTAGAGATGGGGTTTTACCATATTAGCCAGGATGGTCTCGATCTCCTGACCTTGTGATCCACCCGCCTCGGCCTCCCAAAGTGCTGGGATTATAGGCATGAGCCACCGCACCTGGCCTCCACATTTTCTTTATTCAATTGACCATTAATGGACATATAGGTTGAGTCCATGACTTTGCTATTGTGAATAGTGCTGCAATAAACATAAAAATGCATATTCCTTTTTATATCATATTTTCACTTGTTTAGATACCCAGTAGTGGAAATGTTGGATCCAATGGTAGTTCTATTTTTAATTATTTGAGATATCTCCATATTGCTTTCCATAGAGGTTGGACTAATTTACATTCCTACCAATAGGGTATAAGTGTTTTCTCTGCATTTATTGCCAACATCTGTTGTTTTTTGACTTTTTAGTAATAGCCATTCTGTCTGATGTAAGATAATATTTCAGTGTTGTTTTAATTTGTATTTCTTTGATGATTATTGATATTGAGCATTTTTTCACATTTATTGACCACTTGCATTTCTTCTTTTGTGTTTCTGTTCATGTCCTTTGACCAGTTTTTAATGGTGTTGTTTGTTTTCTTCTTGTTGAGTCATTTGAATTATTTGTAGATTCTGGATTTTAGTCCTTTGTCGGGGGCACAACTTGCAAATATTTTCTCCCACTCTGTAGGTTGCCTGTTTATTCTGTTTATTACTTATTTTGCTGTGCAGAAGATTTTATGTTTAATCAAATCTCACTTGTCTATTTTTGTTTTTGTAGCATTTGCTTTAGAGGTCTTTTATTATAAATTATGTGTTTAGGCTGATGTTCAGAACAATTTTTCCTAGGTTTTGTTACAGGATTTTTATAGTTTCAGGTCTTATGTTACGGTTGTTAATTCATCTAGAGTTCATTTCTGTAGATTGTGAAAGATAGGAATTCAGTCCAGAGGCATCACATTGCCTGACTTCAAATTATACTATAAGGCGATGGTAACTGAAACAACATGGTACTTGTACAAAGATAGATACATCAATGGAACAGAATAGAGAACCCCCAAATAAAGCCACATAACCACAATCAACTGATTTTCTGGAAAGCAAACAAAAATAGACAATGGGGAAAGGACACCCTGTTCAATGAAGGGTGCTGGGGATATTGGCTGGCTATATCCAGAAGGCTGACACTTCTTTAATTGAAGAAAACCTGTATTCTACATAGCCATGCCTCACAGTATAGAGTGAGCTGCCAGCTAGTACTGTGAAATTGTTGGAGTAAGAATTTCTTTTAACCTTATACATGTTCATAAGTAGCTCACATTTTATTTTTGGGATTTAACATTAAGTGTTGCTTTTTAAATGTTTTATTTGGCATTTGAAATTTAATTTCCAAATACAGAAATAAGGAAATTCACCTATACACAATGTATAACCACGGACTAGGTTAGTGCAGTGTCTGAATGGGTGGTATCTGTGGAGATCTTTATGGCTTAATCCAGCTCAGGCACTTCCCAGCTGTGTAACCTTCAGAGAAATCCTTTAACCTTTCAGGAATGGTTAACTGTATGTGTTGACTAGGCCAGGTGGCACAGTTGTTTGGTCAAATACCATTCTAGATGTTACTCTGAAGTTATTTTCGGATGTGATTCCTAGACTTTGAGAAAGCAGATTACCCTTTGCAATATGGATGGGCCTCATCCAATCAGTTGAAGGCCTTAAGAACAAAGGTTGCTGGAAGAAGAAATTATACCTCAAGACTGTAACATAGAAACTCTGCCTAATTTTCCAGACTGTTGGTCTGCAGATATTAGTCTCAAGACTGGAACATCAACTCTTTTCTGAATTTTCAGGCTGGGAGCGTGCCCTATAAATTTCAGACATACCAGCCCCCATAAACATATAAGCCAATTACTTTAATTCTCTCTCTCCCTCTGGAGAGAGTGTGTGTGTGTGTGTGTGTGTGTGTGTGCGCGCGCGCGCGCATAATTACTTGGAATAATGCCTAGGATATAGTTAACACTAAAAATAAATTAGGATGTAAGCATATCTTTTGGGAGGCCACTATTCAACGCACTACACTCTGAAATTCAATTCGTTGTTTTTGTGTGTGTGCATATGAGTCGAGTTCTCAGTAAAAATATTTTGATTTTTGTCAACTGAAGAGCATGTTTCTAACTTTAGTTTTATCTACATATATTTTTTGTTGTTATTCATATTGTCTTAATTTCCCAGATTTAAAAATAATCTGTCTTCTTGGGTAGAGTAAAAATACATGAATACCTATAGGTTTGATACTCATTAATTTGTTAATACAAGGGCAACATTTTCTCATTTAGAAACCCATCCCCTTGACTCCTATTCTCTTCTTATAATAAATATATTTCTGACACTGGCAATTCTTCAATTCTCTTCCAAAGCTATTTGATTTTGTGGCTGAGTAAAGCATACAAAAGAGTTACAATAATATGTTTATAAATTAGGGAATAAATTGGAAAGACAATATTATGAGTATCAACTGTTGTGTTCAAGGACACCAGGATGGGGCTCTATTTTTTCCTGTTAATGAGGATATCCTTTGGGGATCCCAGAAGATACCAATGTTAGCAAACCTTCTTCTAAATGAAGTGCAGGAGTGGTGTCTGGAAGTTCTTCTTCAGTGAAGACTGAAACCCCGAGTCAAAAGCCTCCATGCTGCAGTGAGCTTGGAGGTTCCCAGGTATCCTCAAACCTTCCCCTGCTCCAACAGTTTCACTGCTAAATGCATCATGTATCCCTTGGGGCCTCCAAGGCCAGACAGAGCTGCCCTGCAATGTGGCATCTGCTTCTCCTCTCTGTGGCCACCTGATTTGAGACGACATTCTGTAATGCTTGACAATAAATTCACATGTAATCTGGGAAGAGGGAATCTCACTCACCCACTTTGCTTGTTTTAGTGTTATAGTCTCCTCAAGTTAAATACAAGCAGCCTGCATATACTTTTATAAAAACACATCATACAAAAACACTAGCAGAACAAGCTCCAATGGTTTAATTTTAGTACATTGATGATGTATTAGTCCGTTTTTACACTGCTATGAAGAAACACCAGAGACTGGTAATTTACAAAGGAAAGATGTTTTATTGACTCACAGTTCCTCATTGCAGGGGAGGCCTCAGGAAACTTACAATTATGGTGAAAGGCAAGGGAGAAGCAGGCACCTTTTTCAAAGGGTGGTAGGATGGAGTGAGTGCAGAGCGAAGGGGGAAGGCCCTTATAAAGCCATCAGATTTTGGGCTGGGTGCTGTGGCTCACACCTATAAACCCAGGACTTTGGGAGGTCACAGTGGGTGGATCACTTGAGGTCAGGAGTTCGAGACCAGACTGACCAACATGGTGACACCACGTCTCTAGTAAAAATACAAAATTAGCCAAGCATGGTGGTGCGTGCCTGTAATCCCAGCTACTCGGGAGGCTGAGGCAGGAGAATCGCTTGAACCTGGGAAGCAGACGTTGCAGTGAGCCAATATCGTGCCATTGCACTCCAACCTGGGCAACAAGAACAAAACTCTATCTCAAAACAAAAACAAAAACAAAACAAAACACACAAAAAAACCATCAGATCTTGAAAGAACTCACTCACTATCACAAGAACAGCATGGGAAAAACTGCCCCATGATTCAGTTATCTCCACCTGTTCTCTCCCTTGACATGTGGAGATTATGGGGATTACAATTCAAGATGGCATTTTGGGTGAGGATACAACAAAACCATATCAGATGAATATAATATTTTGGCAAAAATAAAGAGTATCTTCTATAGCTGTGAAAATAATAGCAGTTATTATTGCAGAAATGGTGCACCATATGAAAGTTTTGAAAATTAAAGTGTATTCAAACAGTATCTTTCAAAAAGTGTGGACAATGCCATGCCAACCAAGAACTTTATTAGAGCATGACTTTTTTGGGTAGATTCCTCATAGATATTAATAATATTTGGCAAAATGTTTCAAATGTTTTCTATTAAATTCCATTGGCTGTTTTCAGGTTAAGTGTGAGCACAAATATAAATTTTCTCACAGAATCTGTAAAGTACATATATGTGCTTTGGTCAAAAATAGGCTGAGGTGGATATCCAAGTCTTCAGGACTCAGCGAGTTTGGCGCACAGGTGCATGCCTCCACTTGTTATATAACCTGTTTGTGTAAGTTCATACTTGGCTCTGAGCCATTACTGTCTGCAGAAGGTATAATTGCCCTGCTAATACTGTATGGGGGCTCTTGGTGCTCAGCTTGATTCAACATGGCTGGACATGGCTCTTGTGCAGGTGCTCTTGCATCCAGAGAAAGAGAGAAAACCAAATCTGCCCGTCTTTGCAGACAGACAGAGGGGAGCCAGGACACAGCTCAACTCACTTGTGCCCAGTGAGAGTAAGAGTTAAGCTGCTGACCCTGAAGGTAAGGGAGAGCTGGCTGCGCAGCTGTGTGTGGGAGCTGGACTAAGCAGCTGATACCCGGCAGTGTGATAAAGCTGTTGATGAGAGCTGCTGCTGAATAAAATCATCGTTCACCTGCCTAAGGCCCCCCGAGTGTTCTTTCTGCTCACCCACCCACTTGGACCTCAACATGACATTTGGCATAGTCGTGAAACTGACAGAACCCAAAACACATTTTTTAAAAAATCAAATATAACATTTTTTGTTGACATTTTCAAAAGTTGAATGTAATCAATGAGACAAATTCAAAATCTCTGTTAACATGTTTAAAATTTGATTTTAAATAGTGATGAAACTGAAACGTGAAATTTCTGCTGTAGGATCAAAACAGTAAAGAATACTTTGGAATGTAGACTACCTGTCTAAAATATTGGGCACTGAACATCTATTATTTGTAGGAGGATTCTGTTAAATATTATGTTAAATTATGAAGCATACAAATCTCAACTCTTAGGGATAATTTGCATTCATGTGATCTCTTATGGATAGCTGATATGAATATAATTCGGCATAAATATATTTAAAGTGTATTTGAAATACACTGGCAATTTTCTGGATTTTCTATAGAAAGTTGAAAATTTATATACTCTATGATCCACCAATATATTCATAGAGGTGTAGCTCTATGGAGGAGTTAAGAATTCTAGGAGTTAAGAATATTCAAGTGTCTGTTCATAAGAGCAAACTTGAGACAATTCAGATATCAACAGGACAATGGATTCACACTATAGAATATTAAATAGTCCCGAAAAGAAATTTGCTACTGCTGTAAGCAACAGTGTGAATTAAATGTTATACCAATATTGAGGAAAGAAAACACAAATATAGAAAGACTACATATAATAGTCTTGTAATAAAATTAATGATAATAAACTAAATGATATTCTTTGAGGCATATACCAGGTGACCAAACAATACACAGATTTAGTTTATTTTAATTTTAGATTGGGGGGGTTGGCGTGTTGGTGTGTTCTCACACTGCTATAAAGAAATACCTGGGAATGGGTACCTTAAAAGGAAGATAAGTTTAATTGGCTCAGTGTTCTCCAGGCTGTACAGAAAGCATGGCAGCATCTGGTCAGCTACTGGAGAGGCCTCCAGTAACTTTCAATCATAGTTGAAGGCAAAGGGGAAGCAGGCACATCTTACACGGTTGGAGCAGGAGGATGAAGGGGGGTGGGGGATACATGACACACGCTTTTAAACAACTAGATCTCAAGAGAACTCACTCACTAAACAGTACCAAGGGGGGATGGTGCTAACCCATTCATGAGAACTCTGCCCCCATCATCCAATCACCTCCCACCAGGCCCCACTTACAACACTGAGGATTACAATTCCACTTATGACTTGGGCAGGGACACACATCCAAATAATAAATTAGGGGGTATGTTTGCAGTTTTATTACAGGAGTATATTGCATGATGCTGAGAGTTAGGCTTCTGTTGATCATATCACCCAGATGGTGAACATAGTACTCAATAAGAAGGTTTTCAGCCCTCCCCCACTTCCTTCCCCTTCTTCCTCCTTTTGGAGTCCCCAGTGTCTATTGTTTCTATCTTTGTGTCCCTGTATACCTAAGGTTTAGCTCCTACTGGGACATGCAATATTTTGTTTGCAGTTTCTGTGTTCATTCACTTAGGATAATGGCCTCCAGATGTATCCATGTTGCTGAAAAGGGTAAGGGCATGATTTCATTCTTTTCAATGGCTGTGCAGTATTTCACGGTGTGTATGTGCCACATTTTCTTTATCCAATCTACCATTGATGAGCACCTAGGTTGATTCCTTCTCTTTGCTATTGCAAATAGTGCTGCAATAAACATATCAGTCCACTGGTCTTTTTGGTAGAACTAATTTTTTCTTTGAGCATACCCGCTGTAATAAGATTGCTGAGTCAAATGGTACTTCTATTTTTCCTTCTTGAGAAAGCTCCAAACTGCTTTCCACATTGGCTGAACTAATTTACATTCCTACTAACTGTGTATAAGCATTCCCTTTTCTTCACAGCCTCGCCAACATCTGTTATTTTTTAACTTTTAAACAAAAGCCATTCTGACTGGGGTGAGATGGTATCTCATTGTGGTTCTGATTTGCATTTCTCTGATGATTAATGATATTGAACATTTTTTCATATGCTTTTTGGGAACTTACAGGTCTTCTCAGAAGTGTCCGTTCCTGTTCTTTGTCCACTCTTTAATAGGGTGTTTTATTCTTGTTAATTTGTTCTAGTTCCTTATCCATTCTGGAAATTAGACCTTTGTCAGATGCATAGTTTGCAAATATTATCTCCCATTCTGTAATCTGTCTGTTTATTCTGATGATAATTTCTTTATATACAGAGTGTTTGAAGTTTACTCCTGGAATAAGTAAAATGCTTCTAGTGCCCAAATAATGGCCTTTTCTTCCCCAGTGCAACTTTGGTTTAAACCGCATATATGAACTCAGACTCTTGTCATTTAAGAGCCAATAATGGTAGACCTTCTGTATGGTTTTCAATAGGTTCTCATGTAATCAGGTGCCAGTGCCCTATAGCAGTGACTTTGATTATCTACCCATTAAGGCTCTCAGTCGTGGCAGATTAGCAGCTGTGGAAGAGAAAGTGTCCTTTTGTAAAGGAATAGCCATGTAAACGTGGTAAGGAAAAGATAACAGTCCTGCAAACAATAGCTACTGAAGAAACCTGCAAAATATCTAAAAGAAATATTAGCAGGAAATGTTGACAGATTTTTATTGAAAAAATATTAAGCTATATAAAAGCTGCCGGCACCCTGAATATATGGGAGATATATGGTCTTCCCATTCGGGCAGATGCAAGAGCAAAAAGAGAACAATCCTTCCATAATTAAAATATAAAAACAAAATATTAAATTATAACTATAATACAATTTTTGCAAGCAATTTAAAAGAAATACTTTTATAGATCTTGCTAATTTAACTATAAACTTATCTGCAGAAAATTCTCAAGAATAATTGAAGACATGTGAAACGCAGTACAAAAAATTGTCTTACCAAGTAGCAAGGCATATTATAAACCCAGAATAATTAGAATACCATGGCATTGATATTCTAAATAGGCAAGTCAGTCATGAAACACAATAGATGTATTAATATAGATATATAATTTCATATATATGCAGTTTATCATAAAGATGGTATTTCCAGTCAATGATGAATAAAAGAGAAAAATAAATTATAGAAACATCAAAATGGTAAAGATAAAACAAGGCAAATCTTTAAACGTATTATAAGAAAATAAAAGAAATTCATTTAGAACATTGAGTTAGAAAAGACCCTTGTAAACAAATTACAAATGAAAGTTTTTCTCTTTATGGTAAAAATCATAAAGGAAACAAAAGTTAATCTGATATCAAGAAAACATGATTGAATATGCCAAAGTCACTATAAAATTAAAATTTGTGTTAAAACTTTAAAAGTATTTGATACTTGTATAAAATAAAGGATTGATATTCACAGTTTATTTTAAAACCTACAAATACTTATAACCACAAAAATCCAATAGACCCAGGGGCCAAGTGTGGAGATAGGGAATTCAGAGGACAGGAAATCCAAACACTTCCAATACAGAGTCCAACCCACTCCCTGAGAGTTGGATGTTTGGAAACTACAACGCAGGGATATCACTTTTTTGCCCACAACATTTGCAAAATTGAACGATATAAAAATTTACCATCGAATTTTGTTCACAATATAGGGAAACAGGCACTGTCATTTCTTGCGTGACAGATTGGTTCAGTCTTCAAAGGACAACTTAGCAGTATTTGCTGACATGATCAAAGCGCTTCTCTTTTGGTCCATCATCTCCACTTCTCAGTGACAAATCTTAAGACACATTCACATGGAAAAAAACCCAAGATAGTCACATACTTCCTGTTGTATCTTTGTACTTAGAATTACAATATGGGAGAAAAGTACCTTGACATTCATCTTCAAGGGAATGGTGACACTACCCGACACCCCCGTTGTGACGTACGGTGCTGCATACTCCCCAGTGACCAGCCCTTCTAAATTCCAGACCGCTCAAAGGTAACCATGCTACAGTGTGGTGTATGTCTTTCCAGAATTTTAAGTACAGCATTTCCAGAGTTTTAGTTGGAAATTATACATACATATGCATATATCTATGTTTACTTATATGAAATTTTGTATATATAATATGTACATATGTATATGCATATTTATATATGGAAATGTATATAATACATAATTTTGCTTATATATGTTTTTCTGAACATAAAATTTTACTAGATACGTTGTTTTTTACTTTGTAGTTTTTCACGTTTAATAGGTTTTAGAGAGATCTGTGTAATAACTCACAGAGCTTTTCCTAATTTTTATTAAGCTTGGTTTAAAAAACGTGAATTGATTATAAGGTATAGGAGAATGATCTATGCATGTGTATGCACATGTGTGTGTCTGTGCATGCATGCATGTGTGCCCGTGTGTATATGAATCTATGTGTGTAACTGTGTACATGTCCACGTGCATGTGTGTGCATGAGTGTACGTGTGCTTATGTATATGTTGATTATTTTTAAATTATTAAACCAAACTTGAATGCCTCGGGTAAACTCAAATTGTCCATGTGCATTTTTATTTTTTGTTTGTCTGTTTTAACTTGCTGAGTTTGTTACTATTTGGTTTAAAATATTTTAATTCACATTCAAGAAAGAGATACTGGCCTGTGGCTTTCTTTTTAGCACTTTCCTTCCTGGTATTAGCAGTAATATTTCAAAAATCATTTTTTAAAAGTATTTTCTATATGGTATGACAGAGGCTTTGCTATGTTTACCTACTATCTGATATGCTTATTTGATCATGCTGCTCATTTGAAAAATAACATTAGTATACTTTTTCATTACATTTTATTAATGATAACAATGGTCCTAGAACCTTTATTTTGTGGAGATGTTATTTATTCATCTTCAACCCTAAGCACAAATTCTTTATTCTTGTGAATTCATTCATTCTGTGTGGCTTTAATAAGCTCTGTGTTAACGGGGTCTTATTGTTGAAACATGCACTGCTTTCAATGGTGAGGGGTAAAGGTGGAAAATAATTAGTATCTATTTTAGGTCTCAAGGTCTTTCAGTGACAGTAGGAAAAATGGGGAGCAAAACCAGAGTAATGAGGAGAGAACTTTGTCCAGAAGGGATGCTGACTTAATTAATTTACCCAAGCTCATCGGAAGAGTGGAAAATGGACTCAAGGGGCTTCTATTCCCACGCATGTATTTTAATTGCTAAGTATTGTATCGGACATTTTGCTTTTTCCCTGTTAAGAACTAATCTCATTATTTTAATAAAGATGCTCTATAAACCTGAAGTAAAAAAAGAAACAGAATCATATAGTTAGCTTAATCCATCCATTCTTTTATTTAACTAAATGATAAACATTGGCAATAAAGGCATACTACATGACATAAAATGAGAAGAAAAACTCGTAAATAGACATTGTTCCAACAACCAAAATATCACTGTTTTCCAGGCTCATAGTGATTTCTAATTAAGCGCGTTTTTCATTAGTATGTTTGTAACTTTTTAAAGTAACAATATTTTCAATGTCATCATAGAGTATCATAACCAGAATATGGGCACTCATACAGCCAAATCCAGAAGAATTTCATAATCACGAGGGTCTTCCACGTTGCCGTTTTACTGACACACTCACTTCCTTCTTGCCACCAGCTCCTTCTTAACCCTGCCCATCATTAATCTGTTCTCCACTTCAATAATTTGGTTCCTTTAAGAATGTTATAGGCCGGGCGCGGTGGCTCAAGCCTGTAATCCCAGCACTTTGGGAGGCCGAGACGGGCGGATCATGAGGTCAGGAGATCGAGACCATCCTGGCTAACACGGTGAAACCCCGTCTCTACTAAAAATACAAAAAACTAGCCGGGCGCGGTGGCGGGCGCCTGTAGTCCCACCTGCTCGGGAGGCTGAGGCAGGAGAACGGCGTAAACCCGGGAGGCAGAGCTTGCAGTGAGCTGAGATCCGGCCACTGCACTCCAGCCTGGGCGACAGAGCGAGACTCCGTCTCAAAAAAAAAAAAAAAAAAAAAAGAATGTTATAGAACTGGAATCATACACTATGCAATCTTTTGGAAACAGCTTTTTTTTTTGCGCATGGCATAATTCTTTAGAGATTCATCCAGGTAGTGGTCTGCATCAGTAGTAAATTACTTTTTATCACTGAGCAGTATCCTCGTCTACGGTTGTGCGATATTTTGTTTAATATTTACCCATCAAAGGACAGTCGGGGAAGAGGAATAACTACGCCACTTCTATCTTTACAGATAGAAGTGTTTTCTTGCCCTTCCAAATGCCTTTTTTTCTTACGAAAAAGTAAGATTTTTCTGCTTTACTGTATTCCTAGTACTGCCTACTCTACTCTATCCATTTTATCAATTGCATGCACTCCGTTCCATTGTTTCCCTTGTTTATTTGCCACGGAAAGGTAAGTGCTGTCCAGGATGGTCTGCCAGAGCTATTTCTGCCTTGTTCTCCCCCATCCATCTTTGAAACTTAATTTTTGCTATTCTGTATCCCTGTAACAATGCATAAATATTTCTCTAATTTATCACTGTAATTAGTTTCAACCATCATACACAGTGACTCTTAAATCTGTGACGGTTTTGGACAAGAATATTAGCACTCCTGCTTTCCCCACTGCCTTTCCTCTCAAGCCACATAAAAAATTTGCTCACATCTGCCTTGATCAAGATTTCTAAGACTTAAATGTGGCTTGTAACCATAATCAAGTCTTCGCTTTTATTTCCTATAGATTAATTCTAGCATTTGAAAACAAAATTGCTTCTACATACTATGATGATGAAATGAATAATGTTTACTGAATACCATTCTCTTCAGCTGTGATATCAAAAACCTCATTTTGATAGAATTTCCATGATTTGGTTTATATTCCTTGATGAAAATTAAGTCAAGTTTTGGTTTGTAAAATCTCAGGATGTTGGTCCTCTTGTACTGTGTGTGGTGGGGAAGGGTGTTTTCCTGCCCTTTCAAATGCCTTTTTTCTTATGAAAAAGTAACATTTTTCTTCTTTACTGTATCCCTAGTGCTGCCCACTCTACTGTACCCATTTTATCAATTGCACACACTCTGTTACGTTTTTTCCCTTGGAGATTTCCTTCATGAACTCACTAATGTCTTGTTCTAATTTGGGTCAGTTGTTTTCTCGTCCAATCCAGAGTTGTCAATTTGAAGTTTTCTTTCTGATTGGGCATCTAGATTGTTACATTCTTCTAGAAGATTAACAAAATAGCCTATTTTTAAGTGTTTTCAGTCAGAAGACAGAGATTCAGACCCCAAGACTGAAAGTTACTTGCCCTGAATGTATTCCATTGAAGACAATGCTTCAAGTACCTTATGAAGATTAGTTAATTCCATCTTTCAGCCAAGTCTTTGGAGTATGCACCGTTGTTATCACTATTTTACAAATGAGGATTGTGAGGACCTGAGGTTTAAGTCTATGCCCCAGGCCATGTCATCATTAAATTTTAGAGCTGCATTTAAATGAGTTAGGCAGTTTAACTTCAAATATTACTCTCTTATTGACTATACTATAGCAAGTTCTAAATATTTTTGAGTCTCATTTCATTTGTAGAAAGCTATGATGATTATAATTATTGATATTAATGTAGGGTGAAAAGCCACATGTCAGGAGTGACCAGGGAGCAGATCCCGAACGTACAAGAAACAGCTGAAAGGTATGTGTTAAACCATATGCGAGGCCCAAGACAGCTGCATTGAAATTGCCAGGCACAGGCACGCTGGAATGGAAGCTTCTTGAAGGAAGGCAAGGAGGATGCTTTTCATGCTTGAGTCATCAGCACCGTGAGCACTTGGCTTGATGCTGTGCACACAGTAGGTGCTCAGCGTGCATTAGTCATAGGAGTGAGTGAACAGCAGGGTCTGTTCCATACACTTCTGTAGCCCATCTTCCTCGCTCTATTCTTCTACTCTAAGCACAGCACTAGTCATATCATCGTGGTGTATTTAAGTAGGTATTTGATCTCTGTGGCAGGAAAATGATAGTTTCATTATAACCTAACAGTAGAAGTTCCTATATTAGAATGTGTAACTAGAGTAAAAACAGTGAAAATAAACATTCCTGGTAAGGCACATGGATACGGCGGAACGAGTATAGACTTTGCTGTCAAAGAGTTGCTTGGTTAATACAATTACTCAAGTGCCTTCTATGTGCCAGGCTTTGCTCTAGATTCTAAAAACAAGACGGAAGATAGCAAGCAAGGCACATTCAGCCTTGCCTATCTTTTCTCTCTGATGATTGTTTGCTTGCTTTTTAAATTTTGGCCCTGTTAATAGCTGTGTACTTCCATATGAGGAATATTATTCTAAGCCTCAATTTTTGTGTAAAATAGAGATATAAAAATACTTATCTCAAAGGATTTTTGTGAGCACTACAGAACTTATATATAGATCTATGGGAGAGAGAGAGAGCACTTGATGTGTAATAGATGTGATTTCTCTTCTTTCTCTTCTCTTTTTTTTTTCCTTCACAGCTCATGGACAGCTCATACTGATCTCTTTTGCCATCTGAGCCCTAGCTTTCTTTGAAGACCACTCTCTATTTAATAAATGGTGCTGGGATAACTGGCTAGCCATAGTCAGAAGAATAAAATTGGACCCCTACCTTTAACCATATACACAAATAAGTTCAAGAAGGATTAATGACATAATGTAGGGCCTCGAATTATAAAAATCCCAGAGAATAACTCTTCTCGATATTTGCCCTGGCAAATAATTTTTGGCTAAATCCCCAAAAGCAATTGCAACAAGAACAAAAAATGGCCAGTGGGACCTAATTAAACTAAAAGTCTTCTGCACAGGAAAAGAAACTATAAATAAACAAACAACTTACAGAACGGGAGAAAATATTTGCAAACTAGGCAGCTGACAAAGCTATTCAGAATCTATAAGGAACTGAAATCAGCAAGAATAAAACAAATAACCCAATTTAAAAATGGGCAAAGGACACATGCAAACACTTCATAAAAGAAGACATAGTTGGCCGGGCGCGGTGGCTCACGCCTGGAATCCCAGCACTTTGGGAGGCCAAGGCAGGCAGATCACTTGAGGTCAGGAGTTCGAAAAGAAGACATACAAGTGGCCCCAAAATAGGAAAAAAAATGTTCATTATTAATCACAGAGAAACACAAATCAAACCCGTAATGAAATACCGTCTCACACCAGTCAGAATGGATATTACTAAAAAGTCAAAAACCAAAGATGCTTGTGAGGCTGCAGAGAAAAAGGAATGCTTATATGCTGTTGAAGGGAATGTAAATTAGTTCGGCCAATGTGGAAAGCAGTTTGGAGATTTTTCAAAGAACTTAAAATAGAGCTACCATTTGACCCAGCAATCCCATTACTGGGTATCCACTCAAAGGAACATAAACCATTGTAACAAATTGACACATGCACTCATCTGTTCACTGTGGCACTATTCACAATAGCAAAGACATGGAATCAATCTAGGTGCCCATCAACTTGGGACTGAATAAAGAAAATGTGGTACATCTACACCACAAAATACTATGCAGCCATAAAAGAGAATGAAACAATGTCCTCTGCAGCAACATAAATGGACCTGGAGGCCAAAATTCTAAAGGAACTAACACAGAAACAGAAAACCAAATACTGCAGTGTTCTCACTTCTAAGCGAGGCATACATGGACATAAAAATGGATACAATAGACATCAGGGACTACTGGAGGAGGGAGGGGGGATACTATGATAGGGGGTGTTCTAGGCTCATTACTTAGGGGCAGTATATCCATGTAAAAAATCTGCACTAGTACCTCCATATCTAAAATCCAAGTTGAAATAAAAAAAATAAAGATCACTCAATGTACAGCATCAATTCTTGGACCACGATGTGGCCATCTGTGTTCCTAAAGACCTATAAATGACTTCTAAGCTTTCTGATCATCTTCATTGCTAGTGATCTCCTAGCCCTGCAGGGGAGTACCCGGTGTCACATTCAAGGCTCAATGCCCACTGGGTTCACCCAAGAGTGATTTATGTGTTAGTTTCTCCCTACTTCCTTGTGGCATTCTGGATAGCTTCTTCAGATGGTAATTATTTCCCGCTCCAGCCAAGGCCCCATTAAAGACAGAACGCTGGAGATGAAAAACTCCGGATCACACTGGCAGACTCTACTTCAGACATAAACTCTGGAACTTGACAGCTACGATGGGTCTCTTCATGTTGCTTCCACAGACTTAATGATGTCTTTAACATCTCCTACCTGAAGGCATCACCCATCATGCCACTGAGATGCACGGCCATATTTCAGTTAATTTAGCTAATTTGCTAGTTTGTAAAGAAACACAGTTCATACAATAAGTTGTGCATCTCTTATTTTTTGGCAGGTCAGTTTTGAAATGATAACTGTTGTGATTGATGTGCTCTAAATAACAAGAGAAAAACAGTTCATGTTGAAACACCCATATGCTGAGGTGATAAGCATATGTTCCAGTTTGGAGCCAAGAGAAAAGCAAAAAAACACAGTTTAAGCAAATCTTAGTTCTTGACAAACACAGGGTATTTCAGTGAAGAAATATGCATGTAGCTCAGGGAATTAAGAAATTGTCTAGCTCAGGGTGGAAATGACACCTTTATAATCAGAGTTTCTTGACTACAGTGAGTTCATTCCTTCTGTGATCAGGGTTGAGTCTTGGACTTTCCCATCAGTAGACTGATGCTGCTTATCCACGTAGGCGAGCACTACAAGGACAGAATGGGCTTCCTCACTACATCACACTAGAGCCACCATCTGGAGGTGGTCACATGGGAGAATTTGCTTCAGTAAGTGGAGTATAATGGAACAGGGCTGTTGATTGCCATCTGTCCGTTTATAGGAAGTGTGGGCTCAAAAGTAGAAGAGGAGGTTGGCCGCCATGCTGCTTGACTTATTTTATATCCATCATTCGTTAACCGTGGCCACATTATGGGCAATTTATTTTGTTTATTAGCACATCTGTTATTATTATTATTTATTCCTAATCATAGGTACACAATACTTATTGTTTCATGAAGATAAGCTTGGCTTTGCCCTGCAATTTATAGCAATTACGTTTTTGTCAGGCTCATCCAATGACTGAGTCAGTCTCTGTGTCTTTAAGGTCTTCAGGCGATTCCTGTGCTCAGCAGAGTTGGGAATCATTGGAGAATGGGGAGGAGCCGCATGGTCACCGCCCCCAATGTCATCTGTTGCCCAGAAGATGAGACCTCCAGAGGCTGCCACTTTGCAGAGGGGCATGGGGACATCCTCTTTCTGTCATGCTCTGCTTCAGCTGCAGCTGGCCTCTGCTTCAGGTGTGGCCTTGGCACCTGCTGGTCATTTTGGAGTCACAGTTCATCCACATGCAGCCACCTTCCTGCCATACTGGCTTTCCTCCCCTCTGAGGCTGCCTCTGTCCGTCCCACTGTGAGGGCCAGGCACACTCTGCCTCTCTCTTCAAAGGCTTACACCCTCTGAGACCTCAGGGATTTTATGAAGCCTCCTTGTCTTGTCTGCAGCTGCCAGGGGACCCGTGTCAGAGACTTGCCTTCCTGGACCTCTTGCAGGCTGCATTCTCTACTCCTAGTCCTGGATTTTAAATAACCACTTCCTGGTCCTGGATCTTAAGCCTCCAGAACATCTTCCCTGGGGGCTTAGGCATAACAGACATAGCCCCCCAAGCAAGCATAGATCTAGCTGGCATCTTCCCAAACTTCTTTGCTTCCAACCTGTAATTCTGTTTAGGTTGGAGAAGTCTGATTCTGTTGTCCTGGATCCCCTCTCAGGTCTCCCACACCCCTGAGTAGATGCTAACTGGAGCTGGTCCCCAACCTGAGCCTGCCTGCAGTGTATGTCGGTTCCCACCTCTCACCTGCATTCAGGAGGTCACAGGGGAGAAGTAACAGGCATAGGCGTTATTCTCTTAAACGTGGCTTCCTCTATGCAAATGAGACCAGCTGCCTGCAGTGCCTGCCACCACGGGGCTCACTCTGCCAAGCGTGGTTTGTGAACTGTCGCTGAAATCAGTCCAGTGCATCTTGGGTTTTTAAGTGGTCCTGGATGTGGGGATGTGTAGCAGGTGGGAGGAACGACAGAGACAAGACCAGAGGGCAGTGGCTTCTGCCAAGGACTGCATCTGTCTGGTTCTTTCCTGGGTGCATGGCGCTTGGACCGCCTGCTTTGAAGACACTGCCATCATAACTACAGCATGGATGAAGCCAACCTCATTCACGTATCCACTGTGTCGCATCTTCATGAATAACCGTCTAAGCCGGGAAAGCAAAGGAGTTATTTTACAGAGAGACTGCCGCCTAAAAGGTCTTTGATACTCCATTAAGTTTGCAGTCCTTCAAGTGAATAGTGGCCTATTAGCAGACTTTGCAGACAGGGTTCATTTCCGACATGGCACTGGACACCTGCTATCTCAGAGTCCAGGTACGAGTGTGCAGGTGTGTGAGTGCCTGTACCCCTGGGGGAGATTGTATGTGCGCAGGAACAGATGCTGGACACAGGGGATCCCCCTTATGGTTGGGACAAGCCTGGGAACCTTATTTTAAAGCAGCACAAACCATCTACTTCCTTAGAGCAGGGAACTTTCTTTAAGCTGCCATGACTTGACCAAACTGCCTCAGGTGCTGCCTTGGGACCTGCTGGGCTCCCAAGACCCAGGACCAGGAAGCAGTCATGTAAAATCCAGGACTAGGAGTAGAGAAAGTCGCCCACAGGAGGTCCAGGAAGGCAAAAATCTCTCTCCACATCTTCTAACCCCACAGTTATGGCTTGCATTTAAAAATCGCAGTGGGGGGGCCAGGTGTGGTGGCTCACACCTGTAATCCCAGAACTTTGGGAGGCCAAGGCAGGCAGATCATGAGGTCAGGAGATCAAGACCATCCTGCCCAACATGGTGAAAACCTGTCTCTACTAAAAATACAAAAAATTAGCTGGGTGCAGTGGCACGTGCCTGTAATTCCAGCTACTGGGGAGGCCAAGGCAGGAGAATCACTTGAACCAGGGAGTGGAAGGTTGCAGTGAGCCAAGATCGCACCTGGTTACAGAGCGAGACTCTGTCTAAGTAAAAAATAATAATAAAAGAAACGTCACAGTGAGGGCTGGGCACAGTGGCTCATGCCCTGCATTTTGGGAGACTGAGGCAGGAGAATCACTTGACCCTGGGATGCAGAGCTTTCAGTGAGCTGAAATTATACCCCTGCACTCCAGCCTGGGTGACAGAGTGAGACTTTGTCTTAAAAAAAGAAAAAAAAAAAAATCACAGTGGGGAATGCCAATCATATTCTACCTAATAATGTAACTAAACTTTTTAACTATATCAGGCATGCGATTTCACCCCCATAACATTCCACAGACATATTTTCTTGCATAACATTCAGCATGGAGTCTGACTCCTCATCTTTGGTGACAGGTAGAAATTTAATGTTTACTCTCAGCCACAAATAGAACTGGATAAACTGATCCTCTGCAGCGGCCCCAGGCAGTGTCCTTGAGGACAGTCTCTCTGAAGACCCTCTGCTCCCTGCCCCGCCCCCGGCGTGCTTTGTCTTTCTTCTGTCTTTACATAGCTGCCTTCACTTGTCTCCTGCCTTTGCTGTAAATCTGCTTTGTGCAGCACAGCTAAATTATTTATTGTGTCTTCTGAGTAAAGTTTGCATAAACCAAATTTGCTAGAATGACCTTCCGGTCTACCACCTGGCCCTCCAGATCACGCCACCCCCGTTTAAAGGCCTGGACAAGCTTCCTAGAGAACTCTAACACAATTCTCCAGGTATGCTCCCTGAAAAAAATGAGTGAAAAAAAAATACCTCTATGGAAATTGGTATTTAAAGAGAATTAAATGCACAGTTGTGTTTCTCATCCCATCCCCAGAAATAAAACTGACTCTGGTGATCTGTCACGTTTGTTTAGTGGGCAGAAGAACTGTTCCCATAGTGGCAAAGTCCTCAGAGGATCATGAGGGCATAAGTGCTTCCTGGTCTCTAAATGAGCTACTGCTGAAAAGAATCTGTGCATTTGAAAATAATAAGAGCTGATGGTTCACCAGCAGCCTTGGAGTTTTTATCATTATCCCAGTAAAACCAATCTTTGTGAAACCGAGCCTCAAAGATTGCTTTTCAACTATTAAAAAAGCTGTCACCTCTTAGACTGCGGCAAGAGCAAAGCTTGTAGAAAAACATTTTTGTTTGTAAAAAAGACTGGAAATTCTGCATGTATAAAATGAATTTCAACTTTTCATGTTGTATTTCAAATACATTCCCACCTTGCTTCATGCTACCTAAAGTGTAAAAGAGACTTTGTGTATGTATTTCTGTATTTCTTATATTTAATATAGGTGAGGGTTCTAAAAAGGAAACTCTAATAAAGACAGTTTTGTGGAGTTTTTATATGCCAGTTTAGGACAGACAAATCTATATACCGAAACGGCTTTCCTTTAGGGCTGTGTCTTAATTTCAGCTATTTCATAGGATGTTTTTAAGGCAGCAAAATATATTGATATTTTTATTTGATTGTAGGATTATTGTCTCCAAGTTACATTCGTAAATTACCTTGGTTTCAGAATGGTTCCCTTGTCATGTATTAAAATGGTAATATTAATAGTCTCAACAGAACAATAGTCCTAATAGAAACTGGTAATTGAGAAGTAGAAATGAACTGCAATGCAATTCATCTGGGGTTGAAGTTTGTATAGGTGATTATAATAGCAGGTCCATGGAGGAAGCTGGCAACCATCATTCTGAGCAAACTATCCCAAGAACAGAAAACTAAACATCGCATGTTCTCATTCACAGGTGGGAACTGAACAATGAGAACACTTGGACCCAGGGTGGGGAACATCACACACACCCCTGTTGTGGGGTGGGGGGATGGGGGAGGGATAGCATTAGCAGATATACCTAATGTAAATGACGAGTTAATGGGTGCAGCACACCAACATGGCACATGTATACATATGTAACAAACCTGCATGTTGTGCACACGTACCCTAGAACGTAAGTACAATTAAAAAAAGAAGAAAGACAAAAAAATAATAGCAGGTCCTGTGAAAGAAGTAAAAGCATCAGGGAAAAATTATTACATCCCATTGGCAGTAATAAATCAATGAAATTAATTCATTTAATAAAATATATTTGGGTTTCAACTCTGCCTTAGATCCTGTGCTCACTGCTGGGGGTTAAACTTTGGGGGCCACAATCTGCGTTAGCAAGGAACACTTAGTACGGTACAGAGTTACTCTAACTCAGCATCATTGGTATTTTGGGATAGAAAAATATTTGTTATGATGGAGCTGCCTGTGCACTGAGGAGTGATTAGCTGCATCCCTGGCCTCTGCCCACTGCATACCCCCAGAATCTCCTCTCTGGTTGTTACAATCAGTCATGTCTCCAAAGTTTTCCAAATGTCCGCTGAAAAACAAAATCACAATTGAGAAGTCCTGACCTAACAGGACAGGGAGACTGTTGGAGTCAATGAGGTAAGGTGAGTGCTGAGATGCTCAGGGCATCTGAGGAAAGCTGTGAACAGAGAAATTCTGTGTCACGGCCAGGAGAAGCCGAGAGGCTGAAATGTCTTGTTTCAACATTAGTTCATTCAGTTGAAATAGGCTAAAAATTTTTAACTTAATCTAGTAGAAAATGAGATACCTCTAATGCAACCTTCCCAGTGAATAAACAACATTTTCATTATCAACCAATTACTATGTTTTGGAATTTGCAACTTGTTTATGATTTTATGATGGGGAAGTTGTCCTTAAAATACTGTCCTATATTTTTCCACAAGAGTTTTATAGTTTTGCCTTTTATGTTCCTGAACTATAATCTATCTAGAAGATTTTCTAACACGTTTAAACTGAGGTAGTGATCTAATTGTATTTTTTCTATATGGTGAGCAAGTTTTTCCAACCTGGTGGTTTAGATTCATAGTCTAGGTTCTAAACAGCTGTGCTTTGCAATCTAGACTCTCTCTGTTCTTTCATATTGGTCCATTTATCTGTATCTTTAAGAGTGCCTGCCTGTGGCCATGTAATATTATCATCTATATGGTAGAATCCTCCTGTTCTTTGTCAGAATTGGTTTACAAATCTCAAGAGTTTTGTAGTGTCATATAAATTTTGCAAAATTGTCCCATTGCCCCAAATCTTTTAGTTTTCTATTTGAATCACATTAAATATTTTGTTTAATTTGGGAGGGATGGTTATATTAACAATATTTAGTTTGTGTGCCATTTATTTACTATTTTATTTGACTTAATTGGCTTTTAAAATTCACTCTCTAAAGAACTAACATTCCTAAGGTAATTCCTGAATATGTGATAGTCTAACGTTTATGCAAATGGTATTTTATTGCATTTTCTAATGACATTTTCTGAATTACAATAGATTTGTGTTTATATCTTTACAGCTGCTTTGTACTCACATTTTATCACTAGTCTTTCTGTTGATTCTTCTGTTTTATATGAATATCTATATGAATATCCCCTGCAGAAAAAGACAATGTTTGCTTTTTTCTCATAATCCTTATGCTGCTTCATTATTTTTTCTTTTTGGAATGATATTGAGAAAAATGCCTAAAATGGAAATCTTTGTAGATTTAGCTACGTTATAATTGAAAAAAAAAATACTAGAAAGAAGAGACAAGTGATCAACCAGGAATTTATACTTGCTTGTATATTGTCACCAGTGACTATTATCTAAAATATCCTAGGAAGTCCTAAAATCAACATAGATAAAGTTAACATGATCCAGTAGATAAACTGTCATTGAATCTGAAAAGGCAGCTCATAGTCAAAAAATCTAAATGTCCAGTGTGTTTGAGCATCCCTTCATATGCTTATTAATAATGAAAAGATAGTATATTGAAAATTGAAATGCCACTCTGTGTTCTCCTATTGCTAAAGATTAGAAAGTTAGATACAAAATTCATTGTCAAGGTAATTTGGAAAAAGAAAATTTTGGTGGGAGCTTGGACCAATGCAGTAATTTTGAAGACAAAGTCCAGTCTTTAATAAATTGGACTATATGTTTAACTTCAAACCCAGCGATTCCATTCCTAAGGAGTGCATCCAAAAGAGTCTCAGTGAGCAGTTAATCAGAGATAGTGGAATATGAAAAGGTGCTAAAAATAATATCTGATTTACAGTAGGCATAAGCCATGACTGCCCCCACTGAGACCTGAATATCTTGTCACCATCACATGGAAATCTTATGCAAGTTCAAAATGACATCTAAAGAATACTCATTTCATTATTGTTTGAAATAACGAAAAATCAAAGAGCCTAGATCTATCAATAAAATAATGAGATATCACAGAATAATCCAAAATAGTACATACTGTCTACATATTAACATAGATTTCCCTCAAAAACAAATTTGAAATGAAAAAATAATATTTAATATATGGATTTATATATGCATATGAAATATATGATTTAAAAATTTTTTTTAAAAGTTTGCCCACTATTTTTTCTTAAATAGACACAGGGTCTCAGTCTGCTCCAGCTGCCATAACAAAATATCATGGACTGGCTGGCTTAAACAACAGAAATTTGTTTCTCACAGTTCTGAAACTTGAAAGTTTAAGGTCATTGTGGGCTCTGGAACGAACTTTCTTCTTGGCTTTTGGACAGTGATATTCTCACTGTGCCCTTACGTGGCCATGCCTTGGTACGTATGCATAGAGAGCGAGATCTCTGTATCTTTCTTTTCTTATAAAGCCACCAATCCTATTGAATTAGGACCCTGAGTTTATGACCTTACTTAACCTTAATTGTCTCCTAAAAGCCCTGCCTACAAATAAGGACACATTGGGAGTCAGGGCTTTAATAAATGAATTGTAGGGGAGCACAGGTCAGTCCACAGCACAGAGATTTATGTTCATTTATTATTAGTTTAGTTTAAAAGCAGTTTTATGTAAACATTTATGTATTTATATAAACACTAGTTGTTTACATATATGCTTTTAGCAGTTGGGAGCCAGGTTAGGATTAATTGCATCCATGTGGAAAGTATTATAAAATAAAGATTCAGACAAAAAGGAAAAATATAAGATTGTTCATGCGCTGATGGATGAAAACATATTTCATCATGAAAAATATAATTGATGGTAAAAACTAAATTCTATACCAGTGTGGACAAGCAGATTATACTATGTAAATTTAAATATCTCAGTATGAAAAATGAATTGTGTATGAATATAGGTAGAGGGAACCCAAATAAGAGCAAGGATAAAATGAAGCTATTATAATTAATTAGCAAGATTGAATCTAATGAGAACCTAAAATTTCACTCAACAAAAATAAGATCGTATTTTAGATGTTAAGCAATAGAAGTAATATCTTGTGACAGCTAAGACAAATGCAAGATGGTGGCCCATTTAGATGGGGCAAATCCAGTATTTGTGAATTTTGTAGCAGTTAATTACTAGATAAAATATTGGTAGATAAATGAAGCACCCCAGTTTAGATGTGGTGTGTTTGATGCCATTTATGAGTGAAATAACATTTTCACTTATAAGATCACCAGAGGCACATGCTTTTTTTTCAAACTAGGACAACTCTGGTCACATTTCAAATGATCTCTATATTGTCAAATCCAATGGTTACTTCCCTGTCCTCATCTTATCTTTTTTGTTTTGTTTTGTTTTGTTTTGAGACTGAGTCTTGCTCTGTCGCCCAGGCTGGAGTGCAGTGGCCAGATCTCAGCTCACTGCAAGCTCCACCTCCCGGGTTCACGCCATTCCCCTGCCTCAGCCTCCCGAGTAGCTGAGACTACAGGTGCCTGCCACCATGCCCGGCTAATGTTTAGTATTTTTAGTAGAGACGGAATTTTACCGCGTTAGCCAGGATGGTCTCGATCTCCTGACCTCGTGATCTGCCCGCCTCGGCTTCCCAAAGTGCTGGGATTACAGGCGTGAGCCACCGCGCCCGGCTAGATCTTTTTCTTGAAATAAATTTCCTCTCTTGGGATAAATTTTCACCACATGACACTCTCCTGTTTTCTTTTTATCTCCTTCACTCTTTCTTTAATCTCACTTACTGGCGCTTGTTTTTCCCCCCTAAATCTGCCTGGGACATCTGTTATTCGTTTTTTTCCCCCCTCTTCTCCATTGGCATACTTTCTCCAGGTGAGGTATTCAGTGCCACGGTTTAAATCCATTACATGCTGACGACTCACAAATCTGTATCTGTAGTCCTCACTTTCTCCGGAGCTCTGGCCGTCTACAAATAACTTCATACCTGATATCTCCCCCTTGGATGTCAGATAAGTGTATCGCATCCAATATATCCCATATGTAACTTGAAGTCATCTCTCAACTTATTCCTGTGATTTCTTCATTTTAAGAAATAGCACTAGAATCTACTCAGTTGTTCAAACCCCAAACTTGCCACATCTAACCTCTCAGCATGCCCATGGGTTAGGCCCTGAATTACTCATGTCTCTGCCTCCTCATTACTCTCTGTGTATCTGTGGTCTCTTACCCAGACCTCTGCCTGGGAATGGCCCCTGCTGTCATTCTTGTCTCCCCGTAGTGTCTTCCCCACACGGTAGCCAGAATAACCTTTGGTAAATGTGAATCAGACTACATTATTCTGCAGTTGAAAAGCATCCATTGGCTTTTCTGATCTTACTGGAATTAACCACGATCTCCTTACCACGGCGATTATGAATCTATATTAGTTGATCACTGTCTGGTGTTCTCCCCTTGTCTGCTTTGCTCTCTGCTGACACCATCATGTTTCAGGCACAAGGGCATTCTTCATGCATTTGAATGCACTGCTGTGTGGCACTTACGGCTTCAGTTCCTTCTGCCTGAAATTCTTTTCCCTTGGAGCTACACACAGCTGATTCTTTCCTGCTGATTCAGTGCTCAGGCCAAATGTTGCTTTGAAGAGAGAGAGATCTTTCTAAATAATCCGATCTCAGGTAGACCTTCATTGCCCCATTTTCCAAATCTAGGTTGCTCTCATGTGACCTATGTTGTTTTCCTTTTTTTTTCCCCAATAATTATCTTGGTTATTTTTTCAAGTTGTAATCTTTTATCCACTAGTTACATTTCATGGAGGCAAAGTCTCCATCTCTTTTGTTTACTAAATACATTTCTATTGCCTAGAATGGGTCCTGGTACATAGAGAAATGGAAGAGCTGGTATTTTTGAATGCTTTATTATGAATCAGAGATGGCTCAAAGACTGCTATGTTAAATCACTTACTGTTCCAAACTAGTCTGCACAGTAGATACAATCGTTTTTCTGTTCTAAAGAGGAAGGATCTGAAAGCAGACAGGTCAACTGGCTTGCCTAGGTTGTATTGCTTACAACAGGCAAAGGTAGAATTTAAACCCAGCACATCATCTCTGTCCAGAACCCACAATAAAAAATAAATAAATAAATAAAAATTTTTTTAAAAACATGGTTACTGTAATTCAGCACAATTACTTATGTTGAAAGAAGGATCAAACAGAAAACATTGGTTTGTGTTGTCATATATTGTGCCATTTTTTATTCTAAGGCTCAATGAAGATTACCTAGTATTTTCAATGTTGGAATTTCAATGTAGGTCAAATGTTAGAAATATTGGAGATGGAAACAGTAAAAATTACATAAACAAAGCAACTCAAACCACAAAACTCGTTGATGAAGTGCTGTGAACACTAATTTCCTCCTGAATAACTGGAAACATTGGGAGCAATGCTTGATAGCCACCACCTCTGAACTTCTCAGCTATAATATGAGGGGCCTGAGATCACTTGCTGCATCCTCTTCCTCTAGAAACATTGTGTTGAAAGTAGATTTTCCTTACAGGTAATTATTCTGTCTCTTATGGAGATAAATCTTCCATGCTCGTCTTCAGAGTTTCAGTGGGTCACTGTGCCCGGGCTAGGTGGTGAACCTAGCTGTAGCTTATTCTTATTTCCACAGTAGTCCAGTGTCCACAGTGTGAAACTTGTTTACTCTAATCATTGCCCCGTGTAACCCACCTGCCATTACTGTTAATAGTCATTAACGAAAAATATCAAAGAAGGATCCATGAATATAAACCTGTATCTTGCAGTTCATGATTTATGCCTTTTATATTAAAATACATACTATGTGGATCACCTGTTCAAATTCTACTTTCTTTCATGACTATGTTTGAATATTTGCATAAGGGCAAGAATATCAGACAAAACAGCATCTCTGCTAACTACCAAACTGTGCTAAGCTCCTGTAGAAGAGTTCGTTAGTAGTCAGTTTATAGTATATTACATCATGGTAAGACACCTTTACAGAACCTAGATGTAAAGGCATAAGGCTTCACCTTTAGCTACTGAGGTAAAATTTTTCATTGTAAAATTTCTAGGAATAATGAAGTATGAAAGCTAAATGTAAAATGTTTTTATATGATTATACAGAAAAGGGATTCTTTTGTTGTTTGTGTTTTTTCTTTTTAAAAAGTTCAACTTTTATTTTAGTTACGGGGTACATGTGAAGGTTTGTTACATACGAATATTACTGAGGTTTTTGGCATGGAAAAAGGATTCTAATGGGAATAAATCTGTCTCTACAGATGCATTTGCTTTTACTGAGTCTTGCCTTATTTCAGAGTATGTATTAATCCTTATAACAGAGTCTATGGTTCCTTCGCTATGGTGGACTATTTATGAAGGATGTCTCTAAATTTAGATAAAGCTGATGAGAAAAAAATATCATCTATAACAGTTGAACTAGGGAAGGGACATAATCTGATGTCAATAATATTATATGTAAATATATATGACATATATTACACATAAAATATACATAAAACTTATGTTTTATATATAAAATATATATAAAATATTATGTGTGTGTGTGTGTGTGGCCCAGGGGTGCAGAGAAATTCTAGAGGCAAGAGATAGCTACAATATGGCTTTTTCCTAACCTGAGCCCCATCTGTGTCACAGATATGCTCTTTGAGATGATTAAATACCAGTAGTGATCACTAATACGTTAGGTTCATAAATAATCAAACTGAAGCTTCATATTTCACCTTTTCCTGTTCTGAATGGGGACAAATGGGTAAAATTAAAGAAAGTGGACAAGAAGGCTGCTTCTCTCTGCATTATTTGAGACTCCACAGGTCCATGATTAATTGAAAAATGACCTGAAACATTAGGGTGTTGCCCATTGGAAAATCCACACACACATGCACACCACACACTCACTCATAAACATAGTACAGTATATGATAATGACCCTGATTTAGACTATTGAACAAACTTAAAGAAGAGGACAGAGGTAAAGTAACCTAAATAAAGAGGATATGACCTCAGTAGGGCTCCCTGGGGTCCAGCACCCTGGTCATTCCCTCAGGCTATATAAAAGTGCACTGCCGTTCTAGAGTGAAAATCAACTTCTACCCCAAAAAATGGGAAAAGAGTCATGAAATTAGCTTAAATCAAGAGAACTAATAGGAGTACTGCCCATATTTCAGTATCATGACCAAGATGGAATGCCGAATACACACACGTAGGACAGGGGGAAAAGTAGGTATCATAGGTGAAAGGAGACAACAGAACCAACTATACAGAACTATACAATGTCCTCATAGTATAGATTTTACTATTATGTAGCAGCAATATTTATAAAGTTTCAAGTGTGTTAATTAAAAGCACTTTTCATAGGCAAATCAGAAATATCTCAGGAAAGTTACTCTAGAAGCACTTGGAGGAAAAAAATGACTTAATTAAATTATTCTACTTAGGGATGAAAAATAAATATTTTGGAGATTGAGAAAAGAAAATTTTGAGTAATAAATTCATTTAGAAATGGCATTAAAATATTTCATGTAATATCTAAAAGCCAGACAAATAAAATTACAATTAATACTACATTTTTATAATATTTAAAAAGCTAGAGAAATTATACCTATGGAATATTCTATAAAGACTGTAGATCATTTCAACAATTGATTAAATTAAATAAAGAAAAATTATTTCTATGTGTTTGGATTATAGATTTTTAGACTTTTATTTATTCTTTTTAATTTCTAAGAATAAAAATGTAGAAATAATTTGGTCAGGGGAGTAGGTAACTTTTTCATTATTAAAAAACTAGTGTTAAGTAAGAACCTTAGTAGGCCAGTATAAAAGGTTAATGAACGTACAGAATTTCTCACTTATAGTAGAAAAAAATAACTGGTGGAATGGCTAATGATGATTTCGCAGAAACTGAAAATCACAAGTATCTAAGTTATAGGGATAAGTGACCTTAAATATAATCTTTTCTCTCTTCATGCAGATATTAATAATATGGTTCTATGCAGAATATGATGGAGAAGCCAAGTGTTTATCAAATTTGTCACTAGCCAGGTCAATTTGCCCGATTGGTCTGGGGTGGGCATTGGATCTTTATCTTGTTACAAACTTTCTATTGAGTTCTTATGTCTTATTTGCCAGGGTTGTCCCAATGCCTTGAAGGATTTGAAAATAATATACAGGGTCCTAGTTTTCCCAAATGACTATATTACGTAGCCAAACACTCCTACTCTCAGGTTCACCTGTTGCCTGGGCAATCACGGAAGTGACACTATTTCCAGGAGCCCACAATAAATACCATTTTTCATGGATCACTTACATATTAGCCTGCATTCGTTATTTTATTAATAGGGCTACATTTGTAATTCTGTTGAAATATGAAACTTGTTTTAAAATGTTGGTGCCTCAAGAAGAGAACTCAAAACCAAATTGAGGGGCCTACAATAGAATTGGCCTCCAATAAGAGCCAGCATCTGGCTGCAAAGCCACCAGTGTCTGCCCAGTCCTCCCGTGGGCAAAAGTGGAGGATCACTCCACAATCATCCCCAACACTGCTGCTCTCCTCTATACATTTAGAATTAACTAGTTTCAGTTTTGTTCGAGGTATTTATGTTTCAGTCTTTTGGAAACACACACACACACACAGACACACACACATACACATCATTAAAAAAAAAAAAAGAGTGCTTTGTTTCCCTTCTGAATTGCACATGAAAAGTGATTATGGAGATGGAGAGTTGAGGACTTGTAGGGTTGTTTTCTATTTTCTACCAATTTGAAAGAGCCTTTACACAGCTGCCTATTTTTAAATATTGTTGGAAGTACTCAATATAAACACACACAAGTTATTTCGAGTAACCGTATTTCCTGTTCCACTATCTCATTTCTAGCTCCCTCCAAGAATCACGTACCCAGGCTCCAGGCCGAGGTTGGGACCTCCTTTTGGCCTTTGCTTCAGCTACTATGGTACCCTGTGTACCGTAATACATGAACATGTCCTGGCCACTCTTAGAAATTTCAGTCAAACATTAAAAATGGAAGTTTATTCTCCCCCACCAACCTTTATTTTTGTTCCAGCCTCAATAATCTCCCTGTTTTATGGATTTCTAGAACATTTATAGTCATCCCAAAGTAACCTACCCTCCGGGTTATATACTATTTTTTAGGTTCTACTGTTTCTAGTGAGTCATCTATGCCTTGTGTGCCTGAGGAGCTGAAACATAGCTGGGAAGAGGGCAGAGCCAGAGTGTCTGTGCCTCTTGGGTACCTACATCCCTGAACACAGATGTGGAGACCCTCTGTGAACTAGCCTGTCTTCACTGCACAATATCATTGCCAGAGAATTTTGAGCAAAAATCTTCCATCTAGTAGGAAAGCCTAAAAAGGCTCTCATCAGAATTTATGAAATAAAATAACATCAGAACCTAAATAAAGCCACCAAATAGGTACATTCGTTTTAAGTAACATGTCATTGATTCCAGTCTTGGTTCACAAATCTGTAGCTCAAAATAACTACCCAAGTGTTTCTAATAAAGCATCCTGATTTAAGAATTTTTAAATTACAATTAAAGACAGGTGTATCATTTCTCTGTTAAAATCTAGTATTCGGCAAGAATGCTTTTTTATATTTTGGCATTTATAGATCCTTGGCATGGTTTATGAAAAATGTAAGAGAGAGGAGGTGTCAGAAAATACAAACAATTCCCCTTGGACAGGAAAGCAAAAGGAAACCCTGGGGTAATATGGCTTAAGCATCACCATAATGTTAGCTGTCTGCTGTCTACAGTAAGAAGATGCTAAAATTCACAAAGTTTATAAATGAGGTTCTCTTCTCTTATTAATCTAATTTTTTTTCCCTCAGGGAAATTTAATCTCAAAGATTTCAATGGAAAACATATTTCAGAATAACAAAGGACACCTTTTATCTATCTCAGAAAAGCCAAACCACAACTTTCTGCAAGGGCAAAAATACTTGTGTTAGTGCACATTTAAACTGAGAAGTTGTAAAAGTTAACTTTTTAAAAAATAAGCTATTTTTAATTTTTTAATGCTATTTCTGCAATTAATTCTTAAGAAAATACACGTTAAGCCATGTGAACAGTGAAACTTAGAGCTTTCTAAAACCTGGAAAGTTTTTATTTCTGTGTGTGTGTTTTTTAAATCATACATATTTGAGAGTCTAGGAACTGAGATAATATATTTAATCAACAGCAACAATTTGCCAGGTACCTACCATGTGCCAAGTAGTGTGTTGGATGTGGGGACACGTTAGTGAACAAGACTTTTCCATCTTCCTATGAAATGATGAAACCCTAGTCACCATAAAGCCCAATCATGTTACAATGGGGGAAGCCCAGGGCACCGAGGAATGCAAGCAGGGCAGGCCTGCCTGGTCAGGAGGTCAGAGAAGGAATTCCTAATAAAGGGATATTTAAGCTGAGACCAGACCATGGCTGAACGATGTGGGAAGGGGAAGACTGTGCTGGGCAGAGGATGTGGCAAAGGCCTGCAGGTGAGACACATCATTGGTGCCCTTGGGTGAAATGACAACCATCAGTAAGTGCAGAACCTGGAGGAAGAGTGCTGAGAATAAGGAAGTGGGGCCAAATCTGGAGGCCTTGAAAGCCTGGAGGTTTGTTCATCTATGATCAGTGTGGAGGGGCGTATTCAAGAGTTTAAAAAACATACTCATGTTTATAAAAGCCACTCCAACTATAGACTGGAGGCATAGCACAAGAGGCAGGAGACAAGTCAGAGATCTGAATCCACAGTCCAGGAAAAAGATGATCACAGGCTCTACCAGGAACTGAATGATACAAATAAATATAGGCAGGAGATATTCCAGAAGCAAAGCTAAATATATTTGGTGACTGTTCAAATGTTGGTGGTGAAGGAGGAGAAAACCAGTGCACCTCACATAGCTGTGCAGGTTGTACACTGAGCAACCCAGGAGTGCCATGGCCATCACATCCACATGGAAGTCTCGTGAAGAACTTGTGCAATGTGGCAGAACCTGGAAGCTCATTGATGAAAGAATGTGCCCAGATCTCTATGTTGAGCAAATGGCAATGATTGATTTTATTTACTATAAGTTAGAAGGAAATTGGGGTTTACTATAGGGGAAGAGTGTGAGTAGCGGTGATGAAAGGAAATGATGAGGTGAGTACCAAACAGTTTGAGTTTGAACGGAGATGAGAAGAGAGAAATTGACACGTATTTGTCTGGATATTGGCCTGACAATGCATGTTTGTGAAACCTCAGTGTTCAGGTGATAATTAAAGCAAGACAGTTGCCTGAGATTCGACAATAATAGTGTTTGGGGACTGAAGAAACTTTGAAATTTCAAAACCTTTGGAATGTCCCAATTATCAATGATGGAGAAGCAAAAGATGAAGAGGTGGAGGAGGCACCCAAGAGACCAGGAAGGGAGCCACAGGGTCCAGGAAGAGAGTGAAGAAGAGGCAAAGTAGCTGGTGATGAAAAAGTGACAGTGTCCACAGGGCCTGTAACACATGGGTGGCTGTGATTAGAGTGATATCCCATTGGGAGGAGGGGCAGAATCCAGATCATAATGATTTGAGGATGGAAGTGAAAATGCAGAAATAGAGGCAGGGACTGCAGACAGCTCTTTTATTCAGTTTAGTTGCGGACATGAGGGCAAGAACAGTAGCAGAGGGAAAGTTAAAAGGAGTATTGAAAATACAAAGAAGGAGAATATTTTTTAGAAGGTTAAGCAAGCAAAGTTGAAGCAATTAGCTTCCCGTAGAAGTAGGTACATGCCATTTATTGTAATACGAGAGTGTGCTATCCCAAATACTTATACATTTTTGTTTCACTTGAGCTGGCTCAAATCAAAAAGACATAAACTGATACAGAAAGATGTTCACAGGAGAAATTTTCAAGAACCATCTTGAAAATGTATATGGCCTCTAATACAATTACTATTTTATCACTTTCTGGAGCAGTTCTCTTTCTCTTTTCAATTTACCTGTTCGGTGGCTCACAAAATTATAATGCTAGTGGTACAGGAAACTCTAATAGTGACAGATACGGAGAAGGAAAAGAGCATCAATCTCATACTAAAGAAATTACAGAAATTGTGAAGCTGATTTAGAAGCAGTAGATGGATTCCTGGAAAAAGGACCCTCTTATGTCTGCATCCTAGTAATCAGCAGACCAAGAGGGAATTATTAATGTGTATATAACATCCAAGTAAATGAATTGTTTGAAAATCGCTTGAATTACACAGAAAATTTAGGATTAATAAAAAGCCCGTGACTTTGAGAGTTTTCTTTTGAATACATTTTCAGGATATTCTTTGAAGATGAATTAAACCTTTTGTTTGGCTAAATACATAATTATATCAAGGTCAGCAAATGCAATGCACTCTTAAGGTAATTAGGCATTTATCATATTTATACTCAAACTAAAATGCTTGTATTTATTAGGTTTTCATTATTTTCAATAATATTTTTAAGGTATTTTAGGATCAACTTACCAATTGTCTTAAATTTATTGTTATTACTGATTTTAATGTTTTTCTTCCTTAATTACTGCGATAAACGAATTGGGTCTCCTCAAAATTTATGTGTTGAAGCCCTAACTTCCAATGTAATGTTGCACGGAGATGGGGCCTGTGGGCAGTAATTAAGTTTAGATGAGGTCATGAGGATACGACCTTCATGATGGAATTAGTGTCCTTGTAAGAAGAGACACTGGAGAGCTTGGTCTTTTTCTCTGCCATGTAATGATACAGCGAGAAGACAGCTATGTGTAAGCAGGAAAGAGAACCCTTACCAGAAACCAACCAGGCTAGCACCCTGATCTAGAGCTTCCAACCTTCAGAACTAGGAGAAAATAAATTTCTGTCGTCACCCAGTCTATGGTACTATGTTAAGTCAGCCTGAGCAGAATAATGCAATTACTATGTGGATTCTAAATGAGGCTATGGAGATATGCTATGGATATTCATCCTAGGTCAGGGCTTGTCAGTTTCAGCACTTTGCACATACTGGTTCAGATAACTCTTTGCTGTGAGTGGCTGACCTCTGCATTGTAGCATATTTCACCATTCCTGGCTTCTACCCAGTAGATGCCACTAGCATCTCCTGTCCCTGTTGAAAGTCACTGTTTTAGGTAGTGTTTAAAGCAAAAAAAAAATTTATTTAGCATAAGCACCATTATTCTCTTTACACCTCTATTCTCAAGTCCACAAGCCTTTGTTAGAACCAACAGCAAACACATGTTATTTTAGCTCAAAATATAATATGTGAGCACTCTCCAGTGGAGGGAGACTCTGGAATTTTGATTAAATTCTCAAGTGAGTCAAAGATGGATATTACAAAAAAAAAAAAAAAAAAGCAAAAACAAAATCAAAACAAGTGGAAACTGAGCTAAATACGAATTTGAGCTTAGCCACTAAATTTATCTTTAATATCCTATTTGCTTATGCTTTTTCCTGCTACTTTTTCTATATGCAAAAGTCATTGGAAGAGGATGTTTTGAATTGCTGTAAGGAATAACTAAAGCACGTCAGATGTTCTTATTTTTGAGGAAAAGATATCTTGGTGTATTTATTTCTCCATCCCATCAGCTAACAATGACTGAGTAGCCAGCCCATGCCCAGTGCTGTGCTAAAGACAACGAAGCAGGTATTTCAATCAAACGTGATGCTGGATTTCCCAGTTCAGGAATAGCAAATAGGAAGTACGTGTGTGTCCACAGCAACATCACTAATAACACAGTCTTCTGCCAATACCGGAAGGGCTGCTGCTTCATCCCAGTCAAACCCACAGATGCCCTTCATCCCAGTCAGATTCATCAGGAATATGAAACCTATCTGCCTAGTCAGTGACTGCATTTTCCTCAAACCTGGTTTCCCTGCTGTCCCTCCATATCTTTTAACGCAGAAACTTACTGATAACATTCTGCGCCCCAAAGTGTTCCATTCATCTGAGGATGAGGACCCAAATCTTTAAGCTAACCAGAGGGCCCCTGGGAAAATTCTAGACTCTTTTTTTCTCTCTCTCTCTCCCTGTCCTATACTCAGCTCTACAGTCAGTGGCCTTCTGTCAGTCCTTGAACCGAACTTTCTTTCTTACCACTCAAGTGATTTTCAACTGCTACTATTTTTTCTCTGTGGAATAGACTTTGCTTAATTAATTCCACACATTGTTTACAACGAGCACAAATGTCACTTTCTTAGGAGATGCTTTCTGACTTTCTCTCTCTCTCTTACTTTCTCTCTCTCCCTGCTTTCTCTCCACTTTCTGCTCTTACCTTCATGAGGGCAGAGGAAGTGTCTATGTCTTCTTTCCTGTATAAGCTACAGTGACTGGCACATAACATATGCTCAGTAAACAATTCATTCTCAGTTTATTTCTATTTTTAAAGGCAAGACTCTGTCTTCTAGCTGAACAGAAAATTCAGCTTAGGGCTAAGCAAGTACTAATTTCCCTGAGTCCGGATGACCACCTATATATAATTCTATTCTGTGAAACCAAGGCTTGGTTCCTTCTAGTTGTAAGTTTATGAGGACTTACAGCAGATGTCAACATTTAAGGCAGATAAGAAATTTGAATCACATAAACACTGCTAATAACACAAGTAGCTTGAATGGATCTTAAATGTGTTATGCTGAGAGTGGGGTAGAGGCCAACATCAGTGGTTTACATATTGTGAGTTTATATTTATGCGTCATCCTTGAAGTGAGAAAATTATAAAGATGGATAGCAGAACAGAGGTTGCCAGGGGATGAGGCTGGAGGGAGTCTCTTCATTATAAGTCTGTATCTTAATTATGTTGAGGAGTACTCAAACATACCAAATGCCAAAATCTCAGAGAGCTAGGCACCTTCCCCCAACCCCCACAAAATGAGGATATACACAAGCTGGTAAAATTTAAATAAGATCTGAACTGATGTAGATAGTATTATACCAACATTGATTTTATGGCTTTGACATTGTTCTGTGGCTGAGATTATCATTGCGGGGAGCTGGATGAGTGATACCCAGGAACTGTGTACATTATCTTTGCAAACTGTATGGGTCTTAAACTATTACAAAATGAAATGTTATTAAAATGTTTCAGAACATTGTAATATCAATGAAATCTAATAACATGTAGTTATTGATTTCAGTATTATAATAGTGGAGGCTTTTGCTTATCTTATGTGAGAAAAGGGTAAACATGAGTTATAAATAAAATCAAACAATTTTGGTGATTAGAAATTAAGATTTGGGTGCCAACAAGTATTAAAAGGAAGAGATAGTAGAAATATTCTATTTATCTTTTCCAGAAATTATCCAGGGAAAGATTGTTTTCAAGGCAATGTAGTTGAGGGAGCTTTACAAATGGCTTCATGAAAAAAAAAATAGATGTAATACTTTAGAATATAGTGATTTTAAATAACCAGTGACTGACCCTGTTGAAATACTGTGTAAGAAATATTTATGTTAGAATTGGAGAAACTTTATCTAATTCATTATCCATCACATGTCCTAAAGCAGTAATTTCAAATAACTAAATACTATTAGATTACATTTTGTTTTATTTTTAAGCAATATTATTCCTCTTAAAGATTTTGCAATATTTCATTCTCTCTCAAATGAATGCCTTCATTATTTTCAACGATGCTGCTGTATTAAATCAGCCCAGGGAATCTGAGGTCTTCTTTGTGGTGCACTTTCAATGTCTGTGTATGGGGGCATCCACCTGATGGCCCATTAGTTGGGCAGCATCCAGCCTGTCTATGCTTGACAATTTAGTCACCTGGAGCACCACCAGTCCACAATGGCATGCTCCCATATAACAAGGAGACTGCAGAGTTCTACACTTCCTTATGTGTGTTTACTGATTCTTCTTGAGAATCAGTTTCTTTAGCTGATGTAAAAGACCCTTACAGAACACCACAGTTTGTGAGTGAGGGAAGAATAAAATCTGTGATAGTTAATTTTGGCCGTCAACTTGACTGGATTAAGGCATACCTAGAGAATTGGCAAAGCATGATTTTAGGGTGTTTCTGTGAAGCTGTTTCCAGGGGAGATTGCTGTGTGAGTCTGAGTGTGTAAGTGTAAACCTGTCCTCAGTGTGGGTGGACACCATCCAATCTGCTGCGGTCCCAGATAAAACTAAAACAGAGGAGAGAGAAATTAACCTCTCTCTTCTGGAGGTGCGAAACATTCTTCTCTCCTTGGATATCAAAACTCCAGGCTCTCCAGACTTTGGCTTTTGGACTCCAGGACTTATACCAGGAGTCCCCTGGGTTCTTAGCCTTCAGACTTGGATTGATCCACGCTACTGGTATTCCAGGTCTCAACTTACAGATGGTCTTTCATGGGACTTCTCAGCCTCTATACACATAGGAACCAATTCCTCTAAAAAAATCCCCATATATATTTATCCTATTGGTTGTGTTTCTCTGGACAATCTTGACTAATACTTTGGTACTAGTAGTGGTCGTAGAGGAAGAAAATTTTAAGAATGAGTTTTCTTTATTGGTTTTGGGGTTTCAATTCTCTAATCTCATGAGGCCTAAGAATACCTAAGACTATGTGTCTAATAGTACAGACAGCACTGATAATCTGTGGAATGAACTGTTTATAGAGATACACAAATAAATGGATTTGATACTCCTAATTTACCACTTACAGTAGGCAGGGTACTTGGTGACTGTGATGGTTAATATTAGGTGTCACCTTGATTGGATTGAGGGATGCATAGATGGCTGATGAAGCACTGTTTCTGGGTGTGTCTGTAAGGATGCTGCCAGAGAAGATTGACATTCAAGTTAGTGGTCTGGAAGAAGAAGACCCCCCTTCAATGGGGGTGGGCACCATCCAATTGGCTGCCAGCCCAGCTAGAACGAAGCAGGCAGAAGAAGAGTATAGGCAGCTTGCTGAAAATCCTTTCTCTCTCTCTTCCCATGCCAGATGCTTGCTTCCTCTTCTCTTGCCCTTGGATATCAGACTGCAGGTTCCTCGGGTTTTGAACTCTGACACTTGCACTCCCAGAGGCTCTTGGGCCTTCAGCCTCTGACTGAGGCCCTCACTGTAGGCTTCCCTAGTTTTGAGGCTTTTGAAATTAGTCAAGTTACCAGCTTCTCTCCTTCTCCAGCTTGCAGGTGCCTTATTATGGGACCTCACCTTATAATCATGTAAGCCAATTCTCCCTAATAAACTCCTTTTTATATATCCATATATCCTATTGATTATGTTCCTCTGGAGAATCCCAATACAGTGACTCCATATATGCCATAGTCTGCTTGTTGGTCCCTTCCTAATATCATGTTAATATGTGATCCCCAGTCTTGGAAGTGAGGCCTAATGGAGGTGTTTAGGTCATGAGGGGAGATCCCTTAAGAATAGATTGATGCCCCCCCCCCCCATTTGGGGGAACATTCTTGCTCTATTTTTTCCCAGAAGAGTTGCTTATTAAAAAGAAACTGGTAACTCCCCTCTCTCTTGTTTCCTCTATCATCATGTGACCTCTCCACAGGCTAGCTCCGCTTCCCCTTCTGCCAGGAGTGAGTGGTAGCAACCTGAGACCCTCTCCTGAAGCAGATGCTAGCACCATGCTTCTTGTACTGGCTGCACAGCCATAAGCCAAATACATTTATTTTCTTTATAAATTACACAGCTGCAGATATTCCTTTAGGGCAAGACACATGAACTAAGACAGTATGATACTTCCAAATATTTGCAGAAAACTAATGAATATAATGATGATGGTTGGTTGCATCTAATGTTAGACAAGGTAATGAATGAAAAGGACAAGCTCGGGGATGTGATTTCCTGGCTGCAGCTCTGTATAAATAGCCTAAGAACTTCTCAGTGTTACCTGAGTCAGAATCTTCTCTCCTGTAACCACAGGGCTGAAACTGCTGAAAGTCAGATGCAATCCCCTATCATATGTTTGACTCAATTACAACAAAAGTTGAACTTTCAGTCTCACAAAGCGTATACTGTGGAAGTGAGGGCATTGTCTGGGAAGAATAGGATCCCGTATGTTGGACTGGGATGTGTGGGAGGACCCTGACAAGGCTGGGAACATTGAGCTCCTAAATTTTGAAGAGTCTTGTTTCCCAGTGAAAGTGGTCTCCCATCTGCTTCTTCACCTTGTTTGAAAAGATTAACTCCTCATTGACTGAGAAAATGGTAATGGCCAATTTTGAAACAGCTGCCAAGCAAAACAGTGCTAATTCTCCTCAGGACCCACCCTCAACACCCACTCTGCTTCTAGAGCTGTAACTAGACTCAAATCCCAGTGGGTCCTTGAAGGTGAGGTTCAAAGTGTGACCCATGAGGATGTGCACTATCCTCCACCTGAGTTTTCCCAAATACCACATGTTCTCACTTACAAGTGGGAGCTAAATGATGACAACGCACAGACACATAAAGAGGAACGACAGACATTGGAGGCTATCAAAGGGTGAAGGTAGGAGGAGGCAGAGGATCAGGAAAAATAACTGATGGGTACAAGGCTTAATACCTGGGTGATGAACTAATCTTTACAACCAACCCCCATGACACAGGTTCACCTATGTAATAAACCTGTACACGTACCCCCGAACTTCAAATAAAAATTAAAGTTTTCTAACTTACACAAATGGAAATCTGGGGAATGTGTGTGAGAAAGTATGGGATAATGGTGAAAGAAACATAAATTTGGATCAGGTCATATTTATTAATATGGAGCCACTAAGCAGAGATTCTGTATTTAATGTGGAAGCTCAGGGATTTAGGAAAGGTGCTAATTAGTTGGTTGGTTTGTTGGCTAAAACACAAATTAAAAGATGGCCTGGCCGGGCGCGGTGGCTCACGCCTGTAATCCCTACACTTTAGGAGGCTGAGGTGGATGGATCATGAGGTCAAGAAATAGAGATCTTCCTGGCCAACATGGTGAAACCCTGTCTCTACTAAAAATACAAAAAATTAGCCAAGCGTGGTGGCGGGCACCAGTAGTCTCAGCTACTTGGGAGGCTGAGGCAGGAGAATCACTTGAACACAGGAGGCAGAGGTTGCAGTTTGCCGAGATTGTGGCACTGCGCTCTAGCCTGGTGACAGAGTGAGACTCCATCTCAAAAAACAAACAAACAAACAAACAAAAAAGATGGCTCACTGTGTGCGAGTTAAAGATGTCTGATATCCCTTAGGTTATGTAGACGAAGAGATTCAAAAGCCTAGGGATATTGGAATGTTAGAGTAAATTCATTGCTTTAAACATACTCACCCCAAATGGGAGGGTGCAGAAGACATGCCTTCCACCAGTAATACTTTGAGAAATATATTTGTAAGGGAGCCCCAGCCTCCCTGAAGAGATCTGTGATTGGTTTTCTCTATAGACCAGAGCCTACAATGGAGACTGCTGTCACTCAGTTGGAAAACTTAAATGAAATGGGAATAATTGGATCTGGGGAGGCAGGGTTCAAGTAGCAGCATTCACAATTAAAGGCAAAGTGGACAAAGCAACAATCAGAATAGCCATGTGGATCCATGGCATTAACTACTTAATCATTTTGCTCCTAGAAGTGAAACAGACAGGAAGACTACTAAGTTCTTACACCATCTATCATGAATCAAAAAACAGGAAAACATGGGCCCTCAGTCCATTCCTAGACTTAAGCAAGTTTACAGATCCCTTGAATGAAGGGGTGACTGGGTCCTCTCCAGGAAGGATGCAGATATACTGCCAAAAATTTGTACTGTTCAACTTTCTCCCATACTTCCCCAAAGAGACTTACAGCCTTTTGTCAGAGTAACTGTGCATTGGGTAAAAGAAAATAATCAGACATTTTGGGGACTCCTGGACACTGACCCTAAACTGATATTGAGTCCAGGAGAACCGAAATGTTGCTGTGACCCTCCAGTTACAGTGGGAGTTTATGGTGGTCAGGAGATCCATGGAGTTTCAGCTCAGATCTGGCTCACAATAGGTCTAGTAGGTTCCCAAAACCAACCTGTGGTTATTTGCCCAGTTCCAGATGCATACTCAGAATAGACACTGGCAGCTGGCAGAGTTCCCTGTTCCCTGACCTGTGGAATGGGGACTATTATGGTGGGAAAGGCCAAAAGGAAGCCATTAGCACTGCCTCTACCTAAGAAAATAGCAAATGCAAAACAACACAGCATTTTCCTGGAAATATTGCACAGAATGGTGCCATCATTAACGACTTGAAAGACACAGGGATGATGATTCTCACAACAGTCCCACTGAACTCACCTACTGGCCTGTGCAGAAGACAGATGGATCTTAGAGAACAACAGTGGTTTATTGTAAGCTTAACCAAGTGGTGACTCCAATTATAGTTTCTGTACCAGATGTCATTTTATTGCTTGAGCAAATTAACCTGGTAATTTGTTAGCATTTTTTTAATACCTGTCCATAAGGTCCACTGGAAGCAGTTCACTTTCAGCTGGCAAGGCCAGCCATATCCCTCCACCATCCAACCTCAGAAATATATCAACTCTCTAGCTCTATGTCACAACATAGTTCAAGATTAAGGGATCTTGAGCATCTTTTGCTTCCAAAATATATCGCATTGGTCCATTGCGCAGAGTGATGACATTACATTTACTGGACCTAGTGAGTGTGAAGTAGTAACGACTCTGAACTTATTGGTAAAATATTTGCAGTGATTGATCAGGACTACCTTGGGGAAATTGGACTACTACTCCACAATGGAGATAAGGAAAAGAATGTCTTAAATACAGGAAATCCCTTAGGGCGTCTCTTAGTATTGCCATGCTCTGTGATTAAGGTCAATGGGAAATTACGACCACCCAATCCAAAGAAGAATATAAATAGCCTAGACCTTTCAGGAGTAAAGGTTGGGTCACCCTGCCAAATAGAGAACCATGGCCTTTTGAGATGTTTGTTGAAGGTAAAAGGATACGGAATGGGTAGTGGAAGAACAACATAGTTATAATGACCAGCTATGACTATGTGACCAGATACAGAAACGAGTAACTATAATTGTCCTAAGTATTTTCTCCCTATTTCATTAAAAATATGTTTTTGTGTGTGTGTGTGCATATATTAAGCAAATCTCCTTGTTTTCAGTTCTGCTTTTATTCCCTTCTTATATAACATAAGATTTATTGACTTTCTATCACTATTTAAGTAATGCTAATTTTACATTATATTATTTAAGTTATAGGATATCACCTAAGAACTTTATCTCCTCTTCTGGGGAAGCGACTAGTCAGTTTTCAGTCATAGGGAGGAAAGTTGCATCATGTTAGGTAGAACTTTTACCTTGTTATTGTCTTTGTTTGAAGATTAAGTGTGGTTAAAAGAGCTTTGTATGGGTGCCAAGTTGACAAAGGAGTGGACTTTTGATGGATAATTTTAGGTGTCAACTTGATTTCACTAAGGAATACCTAGAGAACTGGTGATGCATTGTTTTCGTGTGTCTTCAGGGTGTTTCCAGAGGAAATTGGTGTGTGAATCTGAATAGACTAAATGGGGAAGATCCACCCTCAATGTAGGCAGACATCATCTGGGGACCCGAAGAGAACTAAAACAGAAAAGCGAATTGGTATCTCTTCTCCTTTGGACATCAGAATTCTCAGCTCTCTGGCCTTTGAGCTCTAGGATTTACACCAAGAATCCTCTGGCTGCTCACGTCTTCAGGCCTGGACTGAGTGATGCTACTGGTATCTCAGGGTCTCCTGCTTGCAGACAGCCTGTCATGGGACTTCTCAGTCTCCATAATGACATGAGCCAATTCCCCTAATAAATTATCTGTCTACCTGTCTATCTATCTATCTATCTATCTATCTATCTATCTATCTATCTATCATCTATCTATCTGTCTGTCTATCCATCCATCCATCTATCCTACTAGGCTCTGTCTTTCTGGAGAGAAGATTAACTAATACATAATCCACGCATCCATTTCAAGTCTTCAAAGACTCCATGGTGGCTGGTATTTATTTTTATTTTGTAGAGCCTGGCCCATTGTGTTCTCCTACATTGTCTATGAAATTTTTTGTTTTGATACCTTAGTTTGCCAAGCTGGGGAGAAACAACAGAGTTTTTAATGATAATATGTGGGAAAGATAATTATAAATAACAGATAAGGTGATGCTTTTTTATTGCCTAATTATTAGGAACATTTCTCATCTTGATTCATTTTGCCATCTAACATTTTAAGTGTTTTTTTGGTAATTCTAACTGTAGTCTCTAGAAAATACAAAGTCAGGTCTTCAGCTGAGATTGTGAAAAACTTCCCATTTGAGGAAAGCAACGAGATGTGAAAGGCCAGAGGGAATGTCATGGGATTGTCCTAGAGGGTACAGTGACTTTCTGAATTGTGTCTGTGAGTACACAGTTGAAGTGAGTCTTGCAAAACAGGTAGATACAGTTTTCTCAGTAAACTTTCAGCTGTGTGTGTATTTGTATGTTTGTGTGTGTGTCTGTGTGCACAAGCACACTCAGACTTGTGTATGTGTTCTGGAAAATCTTCACTATTATTAGTTTGGGTATTGTATTTCTTTTCCTTACTTTCTTCTCTTCAAGCATTCTTGTTAGAAAAATATTGGAAGAACTGTCTTTTTCCTTATGCCTTAACTTTTTTTTTTTTTTTAACATCCTTTTAGTTTATCTTTACTACGCATTCAGAGAAAATTTCTCACTTCCATTTTTTCTGGCTTACTAATATTCTATCCATTTTGTAGTTAGACTATTACATTTTTTCTTTTCTTTTTTTATATCAACTCCTAAGTGCTTGAATAGACTATTACATTTCTACTCTTGTTAAAATTTTAGATTTCAAGTCTCTATAGAATTCATTTTTTTTTCTCTTTGATATGATACTCTTTTTAGATTTTCTGGGATGATGATTGCATTGATTGTAACGTCTACTCTGCTTCGTCTTAGAGGCTTGCTTCTTTTTAAAAGGATAGAGCCTTTTACTGCCTTATTCTACTCTTGGATCAATTTCTCCCACATCTCAGGGATGCTATGGACGAATGTCCACCAATTCATAGTCTAATGTGCCAATTACTTTGCATATATGCGATGTATGAAAATATAAATATTTAATTCTCTTTTTCTTTTACCATATATTACATATTTGAAAACAAATACTAGCGTCGAACTACTTTTTTGTTTTCCTCACATATTTAATATATATTTATGTTGGCTAGGTCAACTGGCCTCTTAGTAAAACTGTTCTTTCCACATCCTCTGTGTATACAAGTACTCTGTGTGCTACAGTTATGACCTGTAAACCTACATGCTATCAGTGTGAGGATGTCAAAACCATCTGTTGCTGTTCAATACTTTCCCCTCTTGTGACTTCCATTTGTGGTGCTGTCGTAGGATTTCTTCTGGGCCATTTTCAGATATTTATGTATAACCTCTACTCTTTCTTAGCAGTCTGCTTTTACTTTTCAACGAATTAATTATTTTTAACACCAAATGTACACTATTCAGCACATGGGCAGACCTAACAGATCTTCTGTGTTTTCTATCCTTGGGCATATGGTCAGATGTTATCATAACTTGCATATATTTCCTAGCAATGATGGGTATGACCAGTGACAGATGTGATATTGTGACCCCTTTTGAAACAAGACTTGACAACCGTGTACTCCCATTTTGAGTTGCTTGTAATGGTCATTAACAAACAGAGTTTTGAAAGGAAGACTGGCCTCAATATGTTGTTATCTGGACAAATAGGAAGCACTACCCAGGGACCTCGTACCTCCTGTCATCCTTCTTACAGTGCACACCCATTTCTTCCTCTATCATAGAACTTCCCCAGGGCTCTAGTGCACTAGAGCAAGACTTGATTCTGCTGCTTGGCCCTTCCCTTCTGACTTTGCTTATCATATATGTGTTGTGGTGGGATGAGGAGGATTGGAGAATAAGCTGGTTATGAATTTTCAAGGACATAGTTCTAACTGAGGCATGGCTAGAAAAATAATTATTATTGACACAACTGCTTTGTCTAACTTAAGGAGATAAATGATAGTGTTGATTTTCTTGTGTTTAAGGCTAGTTTTAGGACCCACCATTAATCAGCCTTTGTGGGAAAAGAAGTATACTATGAAGAATATTATGTCAATTACAAGGTATGATTCTAATTATTAAAAATATTAAATGCCTTCGAAAATTATGGTTTATAATAAAGAATGTACAATAGTATAATTAGGTCTAATTTTAATTCAGGATACATCTTATAAAGAATGTCCACCTACTATGTGAATATCACAGAATATCAGAGAAAGGGTATAAACAATAGCAAGCATTTGCCAGGATTTGATATCTAATTTGTAGGCCACGCAAAAAATATGAATTCAGGTATCTGGTTAAAAAAGAAGGAAAAAATACATAGCTATAAGTACTAAAATAGAAAATGTTTTTATTTATCCTTTCTTTTGCAGCAACTTTCTCTATTTGTTATGATGGATTTTCTATTTGTTATTTAGTATATTTTAAGTAACGAAAATTAAAATTTAAAATTGTTAGCAGGAATTTTACCATTTGTTTTCATATTATGCAATGCCAGTTTTACATGTGAATAAATTAAATAAATGCATTTAATTAATTTTCAGAGTCACCTATGTTATCCAACTCATATTTTGTGGTTCATAAATATAAACATGTATATTTTGTATATATCAGAACTGTGGAAACACTGTCCAAGACAAAACTTACCTGTCTTTTGTTTGTTTTTACTTATTTATAAGTGTACTTTTTATCAACGTCGTCTGCTGTTGGCTTACTGATGAGTAAGGAAGGACCAAAAGGGAATGAAACTGTAGATTGTTCCATCTTTATTTCCCTTATCCTTTATGTCATGATTTTCAGCATACATAGTTAACAAGCAAAGTAAAGTAACATGAGTCAAAACCAAGTTGGGACAAGTTTCCTTGATCAAATGTTTCTTAAAACACTGTCATCTTTCTGTGTTCAAAGCAAGTTCCAGCTGTGGTTCTAGTGGAAAGCATTACCTCTCAGGCTGTCGTTGCCCTGGTTACTAGCCATAGGTCTAATGTGCTTACCTTGTATTCACCTTGAATCTAGCTGAGCTACCAGCATCATGGGTCCACTGGCATTCTGTGCTCACTGACCACTGAGAAGGCTCTATGCAAATGTGATGGTACGGAACTTCACGCAGGCACCTTGCCCATTCTCCTTGGCTCAATCACATTCTTCATTGTCTCACCAAACTGTAGTTACAAAACATAAGCACAAAGATAAAATTATTAAGAATTTCAAGACTGCGACAGTACAGCATCAAACCAAGTGTGGGGCTCTTCTGTGGTCTAAGGTTTGTCCAGTTACACGGGTGGCACACCCATTAATCTTGTCCTGGATTTCACAGGAAGAATACCCAGCACAAAATATAGCCACTTGGTCAACCCGGTCACTCATTTGGACAAATTATCCATAATAAAGGGCAATGAGCCCATCATGTTGTATCTTCCAGGTTCACTTCTAACCGGCACATGTCTACCTATGTATCAAACCTGCACATTGTACACATGTACCCTAGAACTTAAAGTATAGTAATAATAAAAAAAGGAAAGATCCTAGTGATTACTTATATCAGCTGCGTCTGCTGATGAATCAAAAGCAAACAATCTTTCATGAATGTGGGCTGAATTCTGCCAGTTCTCCAGCATATTCTGCCTATTTGCTTCAAAGAAAAATTTTCATAAACTCAGTTCTCAAACTTCATTCTTTCTGAGGCATTTTCTGCATAAGAAATCTCAAAGTAGATCCAACTCTCCTGGATTTAATTCTTCATAAGGCCTTTGATGTTCTTAAGGAAGCATAAAGTATTGATTTCATTCTATAGATACTTATTTTACATGTGTCTTATAATTCTAATTCAGTGGCAAATGGAATACAAAACCAAAATACCTTTTTAATCTGTGGATACTAATGCACTCAATATATCTCCTTATACCTAGGAACAAACTGAATAAATATAATTCACTAGTGTACATCTGATTTTATTTCTTTTCATAGCCTGTAACTTTGCCTAAAGCTCAAAATTTCTTTCTAGATATTTCAAAAAATGAATCCATTTCTTAGATAATTGTCATCAGTCACATAATTAAAACAAGAACGTCAAAACAATCATTGGTATACTTGAAGCATATTAAAAACAAAATGTAAACAAATGAGAACATTGCCTTTATTCAAACCAGCATGCATTTCTGCAGCTTTCTCACCATGTTCTGGCTAGTCTTACATTCTATGCTCATTCATTTCACTCACCAACCAAAATTATGTCTCCAGTGTTGGATATTCACACTCAGATTTGTCATCCTCACCTTGAGTTCAGTAAGACTGTATTCTTACAAAGGCCTGTTTACAAGCTTGGTTTTGGCTGGCATCTGGGAACATGACTATCAACAATTTCCTACACTGATATAAAACTTCCCTTAAATGATAAGAGTAGATCATTGTGCCTGGAGTGTGGGTGAAAATAATATGCTCAATGCCTAGCAACTCTTTTCTGTCTGGGAGTCTGGAGTTTTGTACGTGTTAGGCAGAAAATGCCTACATTACCAGCCTATAGTAGAAATCCAAGGCCCTTTCTACAGAGCTTCACTGATGGACAACACATCTCACACATTGCTCAACTCATTGCTGGAGAAATTAGGTGCATCCTGTGCAGCTTCACTGAATAAGGACTCTTGGAAGCTTGAGCCTGATTCCTCCAGGGTTAGCATCCTGGACCTTTCCCTTTGCTGATGTTGTTTTATTTCCTTTTTGCTGTACTATGTCTTGGCCATGAACGCAACTAACTCTGTGTGAAGTCTTCCTAGCAAATAAGTGAGCCTGGGAACAGTCTTGGAGACCACCTGCACACTTGCCCTCTAGTCATTTGATCTCACTATTTCCCACTATTTCCACTCTTCTTTATATACTGACTTTATCTCATGAATATTTCTGTTTTGGGAACCAAAGTCTTAGCATTCCTCCACAACTCTAGTGTTTCTATCCCCACAGTAACTCTAATGATTATTCTATTATTTAATAGAGCTCACTTTTATCACCACTATTCTATTCCTGTGGAAACAGCATGTTCACGAATTTTCTCTGGGTTATTGCAGGAGTCTCCACCTGCAGTTCTCTGGCTCCAGTATTGCACGTAATGAATCCTCTATCTTTTTTTTTCCTAAAGCAATCCTTGTAGGACATAAATACAATCATGATTTCCCCTACTCAGAGCCCTGGAGAAGCTCTCTGACTGATAGCTCCCTGATATTACACCGGAGGCCCCACTTCTCCAGCCTTACTGCTTGTTGAGACTGACCTTGCTTCTATGACCCACCCACAGGCATGAGTCATAACAAACTCTTCTTTTTTTCCTAAACACACTTGAGAGTGTAGGGCTTCAGGTCTTTGTGAATATGCCCTCTCTTACAGGAATTCTTTTTCCACGCAGCAGCTACCAAATTTTCAGGACTCAAGAGTTTCCTTCTCCATGAACCCTTTTGGTTTCTTATGATAGGAAGAATTGACCATTGTTTGTGTGCTGTACACCCACTGCCTGGCATTGCGTCCTTCTGTGATAAGGCCTGTGTGCATGTGCACATCTGTGTGCACATGTACATATATTCTTTCTCACAAGTAGACCAGATGGCTCACATCATGTTCTTTTGGGGCGACCGAGGTCAGCCCAGTTACTGTGGACCAAATGATTATGCACACTCCCTTTACTGGGCATATTTGTTACTACCCAGGAAAAAGGAGCATACGTCATCAACTTCCAGCATAAATTCAAAATAAAAACAAAGCTTTTAAATAAAACATATTCAACATAGTGTGGACAGGGTTTTGTTTTGATTCCTTTTTGATATGGTTATATTTAACCAAATATGGAATAATTTTCAAAGGTCAGATAAATAAGAAAGGTGAATGATTCATGTTTGGTTCAGATGAAACTGTTTATGATAATGTTCCTGTATTTTCTTTCATTGTTCAAAGCAGGATGCCATAATATGTATAATAATTCATTTCTGTGGTTCAGTTGGAATAAATCTACAGTATATTGCTATTGAGAGTAATAAAAACCAATAAGCTCATGAGTGATCCTGACATTTTCACTTGTGTGATCTCATACACATTTCATAAAGTAAAATAATTTTTAACTTTACAAAGAAAAAAACAAAACACAAAACGACGAAGTCACAGTTTTGAGCCCACAGGTAATAACATACCAGAAATGACAAAGTGGCATTTTTAGCCATACAGATATGAAACAAGGGAATAATAAATAATTACAGAGATTTTGAATTTTGTTAAGCAAACGTAATAAAAGGCTGAAAGTTTTATTCAGCAACCTCCTGGCAAAAGAAAAGTGGGTGAGTGGGTGGTGTCTGGAGTGCAACTCTTCAAGTTTCTCTATAACCTTAGGTGATAACTACTGTCCCAGCAGCTACCAGAGGCCCAGACAGAAGAGCACAGCAGGGGATCCAGCTGCATGGGTGGCTTCAGGGGGCACAGCTTCAATAACACAACTACAATGTGCAAGTTTAACAGTTTTGATTACTCACAGGTCCTCAAGTCAGGCAGGGCAACAAGAGTGGGGCACACAGCAGTCCCCACTCCAGGTCTCATTTGGCAACAGCAACCACAAGCACATACCAGCAGGCTTACCCTATTTAATGGTCATCTGGGTGGGTGTCCTACTGTGCCAAGTAACTTTCTATTGCATGTTGCAAACACTTCTAATGATAAAGGCAGTTCAGCAATTTGGGGCAAAGCGGAGGTTAAAACAGGGCTCTGCAGAGGGATTTCTTATCTGTGTTGATCAGCCTTGGCCAGGCCTAGGTAGCAGCAAAGTCTGACTTCAACATAACTCCTGATACATGTGGTGAGTGGTGAGCATTGAATTTAATCCATATTATCAGGTAACATATGAGTTTTCCTCCCAGAGTGAAATGGTGGCAAATGCAGGCAAATAATGAAGAGCTGAACAATCACTGAGTTCAGAAAGCAAGCATCTAAAAGAGCTCTTATTTTGAAAAGATAGTAAAATATGACAGCTGTGAGGCTCCAGAAATATTACAGTTACAATAGATGGTCAAAAAAGCAAACAAACAAAAAAAGGATTACTAGTCACAGGACCTACCAAATATTCTTTAATATATAAAGAATACTTGTGTTATAATTATTGTTTTAAATTTAGATCAGTGGATTAATAGTAACAAGGCACCTTAGTCCATGGGCCTCTTCTGAAGTATGGGGGTAAGGCTTGCCAGTAAGTTCCTCCTGGTGCAGCCTGTGTGATCAGTTAGTTGTGAGTTCTTGTATTGCTGAGTAGGATTCTGATTTTCCATTCAGGATCAGTGAGAGATGTGGCTATTAACTAGCCATTAGAATATGAGAGAGGCTGGAAACTGCTAAGGACTGAGTATTTGTCATCTGTGCATCAGGATTGAGCAGTCTTTGAAGATGAACTTCATTCATGTTTGTATCTATATCTTGCACAGCATGTAAAATAAATATTTGAATAGCAAACCTTTGTAGAATGATGAGTGAAATGATAAACAAAAAATAAAAATTAACTTTATACTGAGTGGCATTTTCTGGCTATATATGGATCCTCTGATAACCATTAAATAAATGGAAGGTTCCTGAACAATGGATCACAGCCAGTTCATAAAATCCTCCCATAAAGTTCTGACCAAAATAACCTGATAATGTTTATCTTAATATCCTAGACTTCCATGTATCTCAGTAAGTTTTTTAAACTATACTATTACTCTATAATAAATCCAGAAAAAAGTATATGTTGGGCTTAATTCCCTATTAATATATCATTTCATATATATTCTAATAGAATATTTGAAAAGATTTTAGAATATCAATTCTATGAAGGTAATCTACTATTTAACAAGGTTTTAAAGTGAAACTATCATATTAGAATTTTTTGTAATATTTGGAATCACTCTATCTTCATTTTAAAGTGAAATATATGTATTATACTTGCAATATATAATACATATTATATATAATAGATTTTGAAGAGTAAAAAGAAATTAGTTTAGAGAACACTAGAGACAAGCAGAGGAAATGGGATCTTATAGCAAGGAATTTTGCTTTCAATCTGAGCAAAATGCAGACAATGGAGGATTTTTCAGGATGTCATCTATGTCTTTAGAGCATCATTCTTGCAGCTGAGTTGAAAAGAGATTCTGGTAGGGGCAAGTTTGGGAACAAAAAGGCCATTAGGTGTTATATAAACTATTTCTGTAATTTATGTATAAAATGTTAGTGGCTTGCACCTAAATGATGGCAGGGAAGATGCTAAGAGGTGGTCAAATCAAGTTCATATTTCAAAGGTAGAGCTACCTAACAATGTTTCCCGACAGGTGAGATGTGTCACACTAGAGAAAGAGGTGGGTCAATGACAAATACCATGAATTTCACCTAAGAAAATGGAAAGATGGAGAAATAGGGAAAGGAAGGCAGTCCCAAGGAAGGACCTAGTGCTGTTTTGACACACTGAGGCTAAAGATGTGTATTAGATGTTTTCAGGGAGCTATTGAGCAGGGCATCACTGACATAATTCTAGGAGTTTGAGGGAGGGGTGTGATCTAGTGATACAGGCTGGACATCATCAGCACATACATAGATGGCATTTAAAGTTATGAAAATGAGAAAACCAAGGGAGGCGCTATTGAGAGAGAAGCAAAGAGAACCACAGACTAAGCCTTGAGTTACTCCAAAATTAAACATTGAAAAAAAAAAAGGAGAAACCATCAACTTAATAAACTTAATAAGGTAACCAAGAGTGTATTGTCTTCAAGGCTGTATTAGTCTGTTCTCACACTGCTATAAAGAACTGCCCGAGACAGCATGATTTATAAAGAAAAGTTTAATTTATTTGCAGTTCCACATGGCTGGGAAGGCCTCAGGAAACTTACAATCATGGCAGAAAGGGAAGCAGGCACTTTCTTCACAAGGTAGCAGGAAAAAACAGAAGTAGGAACTTCCAAACACTTAAAAAACCATCTGTTGTCAGGAGAACTCACTCACTATCACAAGAACAGCATGGGGGAAACCACTCCCATGATCCAATTACCTCCCATCAGGTCCCTCTTTCAACACCTGGGAACTACAGTTTGGATTACAATTCAAGATCATATTTTGGTCAGGCCACAGAGCCAAACCATATCAAAGGCCAAGTGAAAAAAGAGTATTAAGGATGAGGGAGTGATCATCTATGTCAAAAGCTGCCAAATAGTGTAAGGATTGAGAATTGATCCTCAGATTTCATTTCATGGTGTGAAGATTATCCTGAACTTGGAGAGCAGTCCTGGCACAGTGTTAGGGCAAGGCCTTTATTGTGGCCTTGGAGGGGGTTTAAAAGTCAATAGGAACATAGGAATCCAATGAAGCAAGTGCAGAAAACTATTTGGAGAAATTTTGTTATAGTGGGAAACAAAACAAAGGGACAGTAGTCGGTGAGGAGGTAAAGAGCGGATTATTATTTAAGATGGGAGATAGAACGTGACTTTTGTGGAATAACGCGGGTAATCCAGTAGAAAAAGAAATGTTGCTGATGTAAGAAAGGAACGGGAGAGAGTTGGTTAAGTTTTGCACTGGAATAGATAACAGAGAATAAGGACAAATGCAGCAGTGGAGATACCTGCATTAGAGTATTTCAAAGTAGCTGCAAAGTTCATATTTGCCAGTGAAAAGTCAGAGTGTGTGGGTGCAGATGCTGGTTGATGGGTGATATATGGCTTGGCTGTGTCCCCACCCAAATGTCACCTTGAATTGTAACAAGACCCCACATGTCAAGGGTGGGGCCAGGTGGAGATAATTGAATTATCGATGCAGTTTCCCCCATACTGCTGTCATGGTAGTGAATATGTCACATGACATCTGATGGTTTTATAAGGGGGAATTCCACTGCAGAAGCTCTGTTTTGCCTGCCGCCATGTGAGATGTGACTTGCTCCTCCTTGCCTTCCACCATGATTGTAAGGCCTCCCAGTCACGTAGAACTGTGAATCCATTAAATATCTTTCCTTTGTAATTACCCAGTGTTGGGTATATCTTTACTGGCAGTGAAAGAACAGACTAATACAATCAGAATCTTTGCTAGTGAGTGTTTGTGAAAGGTCTCTTTTTATTAATGAAAGAAGAATGGTTGCCTTTTGATAGTATGACAAAAGAAAAATGTGATTGAGGAGAGAGTATAAGGTATGAAATTGTCACATAGGAGAGTAAGAAAGTAATCAGAGAAAGGATGCGTAGTATGATTGCCAGGTAGTATTGCGGGCCCATGTGACATTAGTGATCATGTGTTAGATGTGATACCAGCCAAGCTGGTGTTGCATTTTTATCTAGCCATTGTCAGTTATATTGGTGTAGTGCACAGCAGGCAGAAGTTTGCCAAGAAAGCATAAAGCAAAGCAAAAGATGGGCACAAATTTCAAAAATACACAATGTAACAAGAATATTACTCCCCTTTCTTAGTTTACAATTATGTTTTAAATTCCATTTCTAATTTTTTTGTCTACTTTCACATCTTTTGGTTTTTGCAGAGTAGCATATGTTGTTTTAAAAATGCCAAACAGCTCTTAAAAACTGTCCTCTTTAAGAGTATTTTCAGGGACATTGTCTTTTTGTTGGTCTTCAGTACTTTCTCAGAAACTTACGTTTCTTCATTTTCTTTAATTATTCTAAAACAAGACACGATATGTCTGACCAGTCTTGGTATGTGTTATCAGAAGGTACTCTGTATATGTTACTAGGGTATGGTTGACAGCTAGATCGTCTTCCCCATTCACAGCTAGAGACAGGCCAGTGGATGCTAAGAACGCCCATCTTATTCCCAGTATTTCCATACATGTTCATGGTAGTGGTTATTATATTTAATGTCTGTTAACAGGTGCTTTTGATATTGTTTTTAAATTATCATTCTCATTTCCAGAGGTTAAACAAACCCCTGCAGCTAGGAGTGGTGAATCCACACATACCTGATCATAAAGCTTCTGTGTGACTAAAGTGAGATTTAAACATTTATTGTTGTTCTGTTGATAATAAGATTCTCTTTGCAACAATTTTATAGTGTAATATGTTCGCCTAGAGTTAAACTGATAGTACCAGGACTTTAAGTGGGTACAAATCCTTTGCAATCTGTGCTTGCTGACCACAGGCCAACCCTTCAGCTCTTGGCCAGAGATAATGCACGTGGCAAGACATACCATGGCTGCTTTCTTGGTCCCCTTTTATTCTAACCTGCATTCATTAAACACATGCTCATTTATCACTCTTTCCCAAATATTGAATAATGTTTTCCCATTATATTAAATGCCAATTTCATTTTTCAACCTATGAATCATTCTTTTCAACTTTGTTGCCTTGAGTGAGAATATTTATTATATTTTTGTTTCTGTTGCCAATTTAAGAAGTCATAGAATATAATGATAACAATTATTTCTATCCAAGTCTTTTGACATCATTTGATCATTTGACTAAGCCATGCATGGTTGTTCATTGTGTAGCATAATTTTGCAATATATTGAGGATGTTTTTGGCGGTATTATTATGAAAGGAGCAACGGGATTTTGAGATTTATGTAAGTGCCACTTGCTTCAAGTTTTAGTACAATATTTTTAAATTTTGAGAATGATGAATGCTTAATTGGCACATTATAACCAAGTGCAATGAATATATTGAAGTTATAATTGGAAAATTAGAGAGAACAGAAGTGATCATTAATCTCATTATGATTAATATAGAAAAGGAGTCTGAACGTTGCTTTCAATGTTCTCTTGTGTGAAATGTAAAACTATTCTACCAATTCTAACTTCAAAAATGTAGTTGTTCCAAATCCCAAGTAAACTTCAGGATCATAATGAACTTTAACTTTTTTAAAAGGAATTTCATAGATTTTTTTGTTATTGTTGTTTGTTTCTTCACTCTGATTTATTTTTGTTACTGTCAGTTATAGTTCTCGTGTTCAGAAATTTTAAATTAGGGGCTCTGAATCTCCTGAGCATGGCTGTTTGAAGTGAAAACTAAGCATATTTTATGACCTCAATACTTTATGCATGATTCTAAAAAAGTTAAGGTCAAAGGTTTAGCCTTGATAAATTTAGGGTGATACCAGACAAATTAAGATAAAACAAAATGATATGTACTACTCAAAGTAAAATTGCATAGCTCAATGTAATCCTTCATATCTACCAAAAATAAATAGGTAAATAAACAAATATACATGTCGTATTACAATAGTGTGGTAGTGTGCTTCCAGACAAAAGTACTAGAGTAATTTACAATAGTGAAAATTAGGTCCTATTTAATCTACTTGCTCTTCTAATTAGCTTTCCTGTGTAATAAGCAACCCCAAATTTTGCTGCATAAAATACTAATTTGATATTCTTGGAGATTGCAGGGCTCGGGAACTCAGGAAGTCCACAGTAGATGACACTTCTCTGTCCCATGACATCTCAGATGTCCATGACTGGGAAATGGAACACCTGGACTGGGACAATCTGAAGGCTGGTGCAACTTAAGTTTTTATCCAAGTATCCAGTTGTTGTCTGTCAGCATGGTTTGGGCTTGTAACAGCACAAGAGCATGTTGAAAGAGGACGTCTGGGAAGAAAGCTTTTCAATATCACCAAGTACAGGCTCCATGACTTTTTCTGACTTAATCCAGGAGTTACGGCATTGATTGCATCATACTCTGTCTGTCTCAGGAGACCAAAATCCACACAGTTTCAAGGGAAAGTGACATGATCCCACCTTTTACTGGATGGAAGGACAAAGTAATATGGTAGATGTGGAAATTATGGTAATACTGCTTCCACTTTTGGAAAATTTAATTTAGAGTCTTTGAATACTTAACAATTTTGCTTCCATACCGGAGTATGTATAGTCACATGTATACAGAGCATACTCAAATACTACATATAAAATCACATTTATGCAAATAACACAAATATGCTGAAATCTGCCACTATGCTGCTACCTGGAACTCAGCTTATACTTCAAATATTTTTATGAATTATTAATAAGGAAAATCTGTATTAGTTATATTATGATAACAGTTCTTTTAGCATATGAAAAACAAGTTTACATCAAAATTATAGTATTGAAGATGAAATTCAGAGTCAACTTTTTTTCCATACATTAAGTGGTGAAATAGCTTAAAATGAAATGGAAAAAAAGTTAAAAGACTTATACCATCATGCTAGAATAAGACTTTTCTATTTTTATTTTATTTTATCAGATTCAGGGTGTACCAGTGCAGTTTTGTTGCAAGCATGTATTTCATAGTGTTGAAGTATTGGCTTTTGGTGTACTCATCACCTGAATAGTGAACACTGTGCACAATAGATAATTTTTCAACCCTCATCCTGCCTTCCCATCCTCCCCTATTTTGGAGTCCCCAGTATCTATTGTTATTCTCTGTATGTCCCTGTGTACCCATTGTTTAGCTTAAACTTATATGTGAGAACATGTGGTCTTTGATTTTCTGCTGCCCAGTTATTTCACTTAGAATAATGGCCTCAGCTCCATCCATCTTGCTACAAAAGACACGATTTCATTCTTTTTATGGTTGTGTAGTGTTCCTTCATACACACACACACATACATATAATATATATGCTATATATTATATATATACACACACACAAAATCATATGTTTTTATCCAATCAACCATTAATGGACACAAGTTGATTCCATGACTTTACTATCGTGAATAGTGCCATGATAAGCATACAAATGCAACTGTCTTTTTGATATAACGATTAATTTTCCTTGGAGTGGGAATGCTGCATCAAATGGTAGCCCTACTTTTAGTTCTTTGAGGGTTTTTTATAGTGGTTGTAATAATTTACATTTCTATCAACAATGTAAGTGTTCCTTTTTCTCTGCATCATTGCCAATATCTGTTTCTTGAATTTTTCTTAATAGCCATTCTGATTTGTGTAAGATGGTGTATCATTTTGGTTTTAAATTGTATTTTTCTGATGATTAGTGATATTGACAATTTTTCCACGTTTGCTGGCTACTTATATGGCTGCAAATGAGAAATGTCTGTTCGTGTCCTTTCCTTGCTTTTTAATGAAGGTATTTGTTTTCTCTTTGTTGAGTTGTTTGAGTTTCTCATAGATTCTGGATATTAGTCCTGTTTTGGATGCATAGTTTGCAAATTTTTTTTTTTCTCATCCATTCTGTAAGTTGTCTTTTAACTCTGTTGATTACTTCTTCTGCAGTGCGAAAAGCTTTTAGTTGAATTAAGTCTCATTTGCCTATTTTTGTTTCGTTGCGTTTGCTTTAAGGTCTTAGTCATAAACTATTTGCCTAGGCCAATGTCCAGAAGAGTAAAAAGCTGGAGGCATCATATTGTCTGACTTCAAATTATACTACAGAGCCATAGTAATTAAAACAGCATGGTATTGGTATAAAAACAGACACATAGATCAAAGGAATAGAATAAAGAACTCAGAAATAAAACCACATATCTACAACGAATTGATTTTCAACAAAGTTGATTAAAAAATACACTGGGGAAAGGACACCCTTTTCAATAAATGATGTTGAGAAATGGATAGCCATATTTACAAAAATGATACTAGAACTATATCTCTTATTATAGGCATAAGTTAACTCATGATGGATTACAGACTTAAATGTAAGACCTAAAACTACAGAATAAGATGGTTTTCTTTAAAAGTTTTAAGATGAAATTCAGGCAAGTATAAAAAGTTTTTGTAATATTGTCTTCTATGTGCACTATGAGCTGATGTTATATCAGAAAAGTAATCTGAAGAAAAATATTAACAACAGCTTACTACAAAATGTATTTTTGACACTGTCTATAATCATAAAGATTTTATTTGGTAATCACAGGGAAGCTGTACTGAGAGTAATTTGTTTTCTTAGTCTGTATTTTTTTTAGTTTAGTACTTGGTATTTTTTGCATAAAATATAACATACATGAAGTGTATGGAAACATAGACTCCTACCATACTGTCAAGTTTCCTTTTACTAACTGAAAATCTCTTTCCCTTTAGCAAAACTTCCATTTAAAACTTATAGATCAAGTGAATATTTGTATTTAATTATATGTATTCCCAAAAATATAACTTATTTCATAAAACATTTAACTAAAATAGATCTGTTAAGGCTAAAACAACTGTTTTTAGATTATTAACATCTAACTTTATGCTTTATTCATTATTTAGATAGATGAAATTGTTCAGCAATGATCATCAACTGCTGTTGGATAATTACAAATAGAAAAAATAAAGGTCATTTCAACAAGGCTAATGGTAACCTTATTTTAATGGAATTTCCAGAGAATAAAAACCGGTAGGTTAAAAGATTAATGAGACAGAGAAAAGAAAGACAGTGAGCATAATCAAGATCTTCATTGTCCAGTTGAGAAGAGATTTTACTGCAGTTTGAAGCAAACATGGAGCCAATAGAAGGTATTGATTTTTCATTTTCTTATTTTTAAGATGACAGATACTACAGCATTTTAAATTCTTTGTGGAAAAACCCAGTGGAGACAGGAGCTAATGATACCAGACACTTTACAGAAAGAAAAGGGATCAAGGTTCCTAACTAATGAAGAATAAATTTATGAGCAAGGATTTGCTTACAGACAAAGAAAAGGGCACCTCTTTTGTTTTGAGATAAAATATTATTAAATGCTAAATAGAATATTAAACTTACATTGCCTAAACATGAATCCTAAAGTTTTGACATAATAAAAGGTATTACACAGTAATCTAGGCAAAAAAAAGTGCTTTATTGAAGGACTTGTACTAGGATAAAAAGGAGTATACGTTTCATAAAAAGAAAGAAAAGGAAAAACTTTCCATCTACAGCTCTTCCAAAGGAGGTCTAAGGAACTGCTTGTCTTTAAGGAGGACATCCTCCAAAGCTGACCAGGATGCATTCTGGCAGAAACATCTATCAGATACCCTCTTCGTTCTCTTCCCAAAACATAGAACGGTTATTTTGATATCTTCAAAGAATTTAAATTCCTCAATTTTAATAATATATTCTTATCTTTTTGATAATACCTTATATTTTTGACGTTTATATTCTAAATGTTTTAGAAATTCCTATCTAAATATAAAATTCCATAGCACAGTATGGAAAATAGATGCAGATAAATCTTCTTAACATAGTAATATCCTCAAATACCTTTTTGTCAAGGCATACATAAAGAAGTGACAGAAAATTATTTTTACTTTATATCATTTATTCTATAAGTACAGAATATATAGTCTGTGTATATACCTATCTAGGAATAAAAACAAAATAAAATATACATACAACATTTTCACTTATATTCTATTCCTCTGACAACTAAAGCCAATGAAGTAATTTAAAAATCTGAAAGAAAGGTTGTAAAGAGAGAGTAAAGAAATGCAATAATATAGTGAGTTCTCCATGTAGCTTCTACTGCATGTGAGCGTTCCTGCAGTGGTTCCATTTATTCCCTAAACATATTTGCCTCATCTTAAGAAAATCATGGGATATATGAGGCTCAAGAAGATCTTTCTGTCTCTGCTATGAGTATATATCATGTTACAAGAAGAAAACTTCCAGCTCCAACATAAAAGCAAAATTGAGAAAAAACACTGAATTCTTACGAGGCTCTAATGTGGAAATATTCTTCAATTTTATTACTTACATTGTGCCATATGGAACAGTTCTCCTCCCTACCAAACATCATTTGGACACTCAAACATGAAAAACTACCATTTATCTAGGGAGTTCTTATCATTGTTTTTGAGGCATACACTAAATAACTTCATTTTCCCTGATTGACTTTATCATTATTAAATTGTATTTCTTAATATTATTCTGAGTTTCATTGATAGGAGTCTGATGAAGACCTAGGCCCTAGTCAACACCCTAAAACTTACAATTATAGGAATGTCATGAAAATATCACTTTAGTTATCAGCATTTACCTATCAACAGTTGACTCCCCTGACTCCCGTGTGTTCAATATACATGAAATAAAACAACATACATAAAACCATATAATAAGAAAAGAACTCAAATGAAAGGATGAGGTAGTATCAGAAGCTCAAGATTTCCAGGAGATACACATGGTTTAGCAAAGGCAACATAATAGAACATGAGAACGAGGCTAGTGGCTGTTATTTAAGAAGTAAGGACTAATGCCTGTAGGGGTGAAGGTGGCCAATCTGACTACTGGAGCAAGACAGACAATGCTTACCTGCCTTAAGAAAATGACATCATTAGGAGAGCTGTGACAATCAGCGAATCACTCAACCCCTAAGGTCCAGCTTCATTTGTAAAGTGCCAGGAATTGATCAAATGTTTTAGAAATTCCTATCTAAATATAAAATTCCATAGCACAGGATAGACAAGCACATGGAGAGTGAACACTAGAGACAGAAATTCTGCCTTGCATGCTTCTTCCTAAATATCACTTGGATCTAGTATCCTTTATATGGCTGTGTGTGTGTATGTATATATGTATTATACATGTATATAATATATAATATAATATGCATATAATATACACACACAACAGATATTTTTCTGCTTAATTTGGTTTAATTTGATGTTCTTTTTCTTGTATCTTAAGGTAGAAGCTAAAGTCATAGATTTCATACCTTTTTTGCTATACAGTTTATTACTATATAATTTCCTATATATAATGCTTTAGATGTAGCTCACAAATTTTGATAGCTTGTGTATTCATTTTTCTTCAGTATAAATAATTTCTAATTTCCCTTTTGATTTATTTATCTTTTGGCCCCATGTGTTAATCACAAATTCTTTACTTAGTTTCCAAATGTTTGAGGATATTTTTCAGATATCTTCCTGTTAGTGCTTTACAATTTTATTTCATCCAGGTCATAAAACATACCTTGCATCACTGTAATCCTTACAAATTTATTGAGGTTTGTTATGTAACTTACAACATGGTCTGTATTGGTGGACGTTCTTTTTTCACTAGGACTGTGTATTGGTAATGTTTTGTGGAGTGTTCTGGAAATGTCAATTAGATCAAACTTGATAGTTGTTGATTTGATGAAGTATTTTCTCTCTTTAATGATCTTCTGTCTACCTGTTCCATCAATTTTTGGGGACAGGTATTAACATGTCTCTGACTATAATTATGAGTATTTCTATTTCTCATTCCTAAAGCTCTTTAGGCATATAAATGTTTAGATTAGTGTGTCATCTTGTTGATTTCATGCCTGGGGGTAAGCAGGAAAAGTAAACAAAAATGTATTATCTCATTTGTCTTAGAATAAAGTTGAGTATATTGAAAAAGAAGTTTCTTTCTAGTTAAGACATAAATAAGTTTATGTCAGCAAATTGATGACTTAAAGCTTGAAATATGGAGAAGCAATTTAAGTTCCTGGGGGAAAGCACAGAGAGAAGATGGAGAAATCAGCACATGGGAGGAGGGTTTGGTGAGAGACAGGACTAGGAGGACACCCAGTGGTATGGATAATCAAAATGGTACCCTGCAGAGCTGAAATGATTAAGATGGGACTGGTCTTTTCTGTAGGGTATATGATATAAACTTTTCCTGTAAATGACCCACAATATATTTATTCAGGTCTGCTGTTACATTTCTATTCTTTGTTCAAGTAGAATCTTTTGCCCAAATTAGAAAAGTTCTTGAATCTCAAGTCTTAGTTACCTTGGTGAGGCCTCGAGATGGCAAAAATGCAAGAACACTCAGTCAATTTTGACCATCAAAATGGGAGTTTCTGAGAGTTTAAAGAACTTTAGGAACTTTTGGACTTTCCCAAACTAGAATTTAGGGTTGGATGGATTCTATTTTTCCTAGCTGGAAGGCAAAATTAACCAAAAGAAAGAATTTTTATTATTAAATACACTGAAGTTACCTTTTGCAGAAGTGGATACAGTAGAAAGAAGTCCTAAATTCTACATATATGTTTTTTATATATATACACATATATATATATGTATGTATGTATATACTGTTTCTTATACTTACCGTAGGGAATAACAATGGTGAGACACAGTATTAGTACATTTGAATAATTTGTCATTTGTCTATGGTCAGATGTTATTCTGGTTCTAGTTTTTAGAACTAAAACATATAAACTTATACATTATTGACAGAGAGTTCATACATCTACTTATAATGAGTTATAGGGTCATTAAAGGGAAATTTACATTTATCTGAGGAAGGTTATAGAGTCTTTACTTATGCTATTTGAGTCGTGTTTACAACTTTCCATATGGCCAAACTTTAACAATCTTTCACACAGATAAAAATTTCATTTGCAGTCACTCAAATATACTTAAGCATAAAGAATATATACCCAGAAATGTCTGCAGATAATTGAAAGGAAAACCAGCAATTGTGAGGATATGGCGTATGATTTAAAATATGCTATCTACTTTAAGTTTTTTAGAGGAACAGATGGGCCCTTTTCTTAAAAAGGCAATAGCTTCCACTGAGCTGCAGGGCCTTTGAGCGGCTCAGTGCAGCAGGTGCAGTGGCGCAATGAGGATATGGTAGTGGGTATGTTGCCAGCAGAAAAACCTCCTCCACCCCCAATGGAATATCCTCCGAATAAACAATATAAAGTGAAGTAAGAGCTACTCATAAGTTATTTTAGAAGGATATTGAAAAGTTCCAAAATTCAAAACCCATGCCTCATTCAACCTGTGGAATTAGGCCTGGTTCTGAAGTACAAACTTTCCTATATTTGACATTTCCAATGAAGTTTAAAAAGAGGTCAGATAAATATCCGTAATCATACTGTGAGGTGGTTGAAAATAATGGATAAAGCACTGGCTTCATATCTTGCTGCAACACAACCCCCCTGTGTGGCATTGGGCGTGTTATTTAAAATCTCTGGGCACTGATTCATCATCAGGAAGACATAAACGATAATGGAAACTACCTGATTGGGTTGTTGTGAGAGTAAATGACATGGGACATGTGTAAAACTACTCAGAACTATTCACTGCATGTAGTCATTGTTTAATAAATGTTTGCTCATATTGTGAGCAAATTTCCTTACCAAAGGATGTCCATTTAAGCACTTTTCTCCTACTGGCCATATTGCATGCTACGTCTTGGGGATGTATACCTTAAAGACTTCCATAAATAGGTTTATGAACCACTATATAATAAAAGTCACTTCATTGATATCTGAGCTCTCCAAAAGCATTTTAAAAAAAGTGAGCATCTAGAAAATGGCTCTATATTCTTAAGAAATACAAAGAAAAGGCACAGTCAAAACTTGATTTGTTGTTTGGGGGAGAAAATGATCTTTGCCTTAAGCCATCAACCTATATTATCCTGTTAGTTCAAAAGCCTCTTAGTTGAACAATATCTTTGTTACAAAGTATCTACAGAATGAAAATTCAAAGACATTAAGTTTAGGAATTATCACTAATTATAATAATATAAATGATTAACTTTATACTTTTTTTTAATAAAGAAAAGAGGTTTATTTCACTCATAGTTCTGCAGGTTATACAAGAAGTATGGTGGGGGCATCTGTTTCTGGAGAGGACCTCGATACATTTGTTAAGAATTATGAAGTTAGCCAAGTGTGGTGGCTCACACCTGTAATCCCAGCACTTTGAGAGGCTGAGGCAGGTAGATCGCTTGAGGGCAGGAGTTTGAGACCAGCCTGGCCAGCATGGTGAAACTCCCTCTCTACTAAAAATACAAAAATTAGCTGGGTGTGGTGTCAGGCACCTGAAATCCTAGCTACTCGGGAGGCTGAGGCTGGAGAATCATTTGAACCTGAAAGGCGGAGGCTGCAGGGAGCTGAGATTGCACAACTGCACTCTAGCTTGGGTGACAGAGTGAGACTCCATCTCGCATAATAATAATAAATTCAAGCTTTAGAATTCTTAACACATTTATTGAGAATGGTCTAATTTGTAAGACTGCATTACTACTATAGGGATCATGTTAAGACATTTGGCCTTTAAATGCAATAAAATGCTGTCATCAGGCAATATGTGAGAACCAAAATATTCAATTGTGCAAATGCAGATTGTGTTTTTATGAGATTAAATATAGATAGATAGATACTAGATGATAGATAGATAGATAGATAGATAGATAGATAGATAGATAGATATTCTGTCAGTATCTATTGTCAGGAAAAGCTCAAAAGGAAAGACAGTGAAACAAACAGCAGTGGCTTCCTCTGAACTGAGAAAATTCAAAAAATCAGGCAGCAGTCACTTCTTTACCTGAAAATAAAAGCTGAGCCCAACCATATTTGACAACTAGGGCGAAAGGAACACAGAGGCTGGTAGTGCATTTTCTTACGTCAGTATTTGTCTTTTTGTAGATTTTCCTGTAAGTTTAAATACATCCCTTCACCTGGAAAGATGCACAAACACAAATCTGACTGCACTGGTATGGAACAAGCTTTTCTCTGGCAAGGCCTCATTTTCTCTTGTCAATGGGAAAACTAAATTGTGTGGGTGAACTCCCATTCTCATGTGGGGGTGAATTATCAGCAAGAGCTACAGTTCATTTAACTAGCCCAGTTCGGAGTGGATATTCATGCCCCAAAGTGCCCCAGCCTTCAGGAAGAGGTGGATTCCAAAAACCACCTTGGACTCCTGCCTCCTAAAAGGGTCTCTGTGATCTTGATGGAGCAAGTTCCATTCCAGTGCTAAACCAAAGTTGACATCTGGTAGGCAGCTTCATCCTCTGTGAGCCCAAGTGACTTCCACAAACTCCATCCTGGGTACTCGAAGTGATTGTGTGCAGCCTGGTCTAGGCTTTGGACCTCCTGTGAGGCCAAGGGTAACTTGGGGCGCAAATCACATTCCTCTTCTCTCATTTGTTCACACAGGACTAGGTGAGTCTACAGGAGAGGGGAGTACCAGCCCCATGTCCAAAAACACTGCTCGCATCCACAGGGAATGTATTTTTAAAACTGGCCGGGCACGGTAGCTCATGCCTGTAATCCCAGCACTGTGGGAGACTGAAGTGGGTAGATCACAAGGTCAAGATATCAAGACCAGCCTGACCAACAGGTCAGTAGAGATTTAGTAGAGGTTTATTAGAGGCAAGTTGAAACCCTGTCTTTACTAAAAATACAAAAATTAGCCAGGCATGGTGGTGTGCACCTGTAGGTCCCAGCTACTTGGGAGGCTGAGGCAGGAGAATCCCTTGAACCCAGGAGACGGAGGTTGCAGTGAGCGGAGATCTTGCCACCACACCCCAGCCTGGCAACAGAGTGAGACTCCATCTCAAAACAAAACAAAACATTCTTGCTTCTCTCAGCCAAGATAGCATTTTTCCAATTAATATGTGTGTGTGTGTATATATATGAAAGGACTATAAAATAATAGGAGGGGGACTATTTAGATTATTTGAAATTTTTGTTATCCTAAATTCCAATAAATAAATAAATAGATAAATCCACATCTCTCTCTTTGCAAACAGGTCTCTGTCCAAAAATCACCTCTCTAGTGAGGAATCTACTGTTCACCTATTTAAAAATGTGGTTCCAATGACTACTTTACAAAAGGACATTTTCTTTTCTTCGACGTACTTTTCTCCAGTGGTTAATGTTTTAATTTAAAGTTTTCTATCTTCCCCACTGGAATGTTAGCCAGACAAAGGCAGTGACTATGTTTCTCTGCTCCACTGCCACATTTCCAGAACCCTATCCACAATGCCTGGCACAAAGAACAAGCTCAAAAATAGTAGCTGAGTGAATCCCTGGAGAAATGAATGATGTAATTGGAGCCTAATGATGAATCTGATGCTTCCATTTTCCCATCAGAATACACTGCTTTCAGAATACAATGGTGATAAAGACAGGATCCCTGCTATTAAGCAATTAACTTTCTATGGTTATATTTAAGCTATGATTTTCAACAACTTTATTGAGTTCTAATTCACATGCCAAAACTCTACCTAATGAAAATATATCATCCAAGGATTTTTAGAAAATTTATATAATCATACCATCACCGCCACAATTAAGTTTTAGAGCAGGTCCTTCAACCCAAAAATATTTCTTGTGCCTACTTTGCAGTTAATCTCCACTTCTAATCTTCACTCCAGGCAACTGTGAATCTTGTTCCGTCTCTATATCTGTTTCTGTGCTTTTCCTAGACATTTCATGTAAATGAACTCATACAGTAAGTAGTTTGTGTGTGCCTTCTTTCATTGACCATAATTTTCTTGATGCTTCTTCAAGTCATTGCATTTTTCAGGAGTCTATTTGTTTTTATTAATGAGTAACATTTCAATATATGAGTGCCTATTATTGTGTATCCATTTACCAGTGGATAGACATGTTTTGGCTATTATAAATAAGGCTGTTATGAACATTCATGCACAAATATTTGTGTAGACATAAGTTTTCATTTCTATTGGGTAGACATCTAGTATAGAATTACTGAGTCACCTGCTAAGTGTATGTTTCATGTCTTGAGAAGGTACAAAATTATTTCCAAAGTGCCATTTTATATCCCCACCAGCCAAATCTGGTTTTTCTACATTCTCACCAATTCTTGCTATTGTCCATCATTTTGATTATGGACACTCCAGTGTGTATATGTTAAATGGTATATTATTATGTTTTTAATTTGCATTTAGCTAATGACTAATGACATTGAACATCTTTTTATGGACGTATTAGTTATTCTGCTATCTTCTTTAATGAAACATCTTTGTAATCTTTTGTCCATTTTTAAATTTACTGTTGTTATTTTATTTATTGAGTTGTCACTATTCATTATGATTTACAAATATTTTCTCCCAATTTAATGAAGTCAAATTTATCAATGTTGTATTATGGTTTATGCTTGTGGTACATCTAACAAACTCCTGCTTGCCTTGAGATAAAATCAATTTTCTCCTGTTTTCTTCTAGAAGCTTGATAGTTTTAATTAGCTAATTAGCTAATTTGTAGCAACTAGTTGCCTATTTACCTTTCATCTTTTCTCCCATGTAGCTTTAATTTTTTCTTCTTCAGATTTTTGCAACCCAGGAATGAAGAAGCTCCCCCTCCTCATTTTGAATAGAGTGTAAAAATTTCCCTGATGCAATGGTGACCTGCTTGTGTAACAGTCAACCTACCCCAGGGGCCATGGAACAGAAGGGCCACTGGTCACAGGAAGCAAAGTTAAACACATAGTAGACTAAATGAATTTTAAACATGCAGCAAGATGCAAGAATCAGGAGAAGCAAGGAGGAAGAGAGTAGGACACAACTGGGGGTCAGGAGCTCAGCTGGGCCACAAGAGAGCCCAGGCACTAGCTGTTAGAGAAGCCAGTTAAAGCAGTAAGCCCAAAAGGAAAGTGTGAAGCCTCTAGTCACTTACTGTGACGGTAAAGCAAGAGTCTAAAACCGAGACAGCACTGACTTCCTATGTTCCATTTCTCCTCATGTCCAGGATCAGGCAAGACACCACAGATGTGGGGTCATTTTACTTTTGAGGAAGCCCTGAACAAAAGGCTCTGGCAGTTTTATGGTCCCTAAGGTCTGAGGTCAGGAAGAAGGTGAGAGGGAAGGGCGCAGCGTGGAAAAGTTCTGAATATTGAGTCAGAAAGAGAGAAGAGCCCTCAAGGATTCCCCCTTATTTCCCCAGGAAGGAGGCCTCAGCAGAGGCCCCTGAAGACCACCTCTGCAGAGGGCCTCAGGTAAAGAGACCTAGGAATGAAGCACTGAATCTTGGAAATCAGCTTATAAAAGAGCGTGACTGGCTGGAGGGGCCTGAGCCCTTGACTGTAGCTCCCATCAGAGGATGCATGCTTGGCTGTGGTGCACCAGCTCTGGCGTGGAGAAAGCAGTTTCCCCTTGCCAGGTGGAGCCTTTGTCATTGCCTACAGTGAGGCCTTAGGAATCACAATAGGGTTTTAACCAAGAGCTGGACTCATCTCATGGAAGGGCCACATATCTTGACTCCTGTGTTATGCAGTGTTCCCAGGATGTATCTTCCTCCTTCCCACATCTACCTTAGCTGCTGATGTTCTTGTGGATCAGGGTGACTCAGCAGAAGGAAGGTACCTTTAACCAACCCTCCATTTTCCTATCACAGAGATACTGGGGCAGAAAACCCCAGGCTCACCAATAACCAATTGAGAAACCATAACTTTTCTCTGAGCTTGTCAGGCACTGGACAAAGGGAGCCAGATGAATACAACTAGGGGGTGGCCAATTCAAGGATGGTATAGCTTTCAACCTGGAGACCACAAGATCAGTGCCTTATGCAGAGATACAATTTACTTGATCCATCTATTCTTTTCCACAGAAATTCAGCACAGATCTAACATATAAGCAAATTGCTTCTATGTTTTAGCAGAATGGAATATTCAATTATTTCAAGATTTCAGAAGAAAAGCCACTGTTGGCCTCAAATATGAATAACACTCACAAGGTTTGGTTAAATTACTTTACCAATATTAAAGGAGTATATCAACAGAAACTTGGATTCTTATTAAAATTGCAAAATAAAAATAAAATTAAAGCCAAAAGTAGTTTTGAGTAGACATCTGCCTACATAAGTAATTCAAATAGATGGGAATTTTTATTAAAAATGGAATGAAGAGGAAAATTTTTAAATGCTCATCATGCACCCTGGCTAACTAGAAATTTTGCTTCATTAAGGAAAAATCAAGAATAGACATAGTGGCTCTCTCCTGTAATCCCAGAGCTTTGGGAGGCTGAGACAGGAGGATTTCTTGAGGCCAGCACTTCAAGAGCAGCATGGGCAACAGACAGAGACTTGTCTCTATCAAAAAGATAATAAAAACCAGGTTAGCATAGTATGCACATGTCTATAACTAACTAGGAGACTGAGGTGAGAGAATTGCCTGAGCCCAGTAGGTCAAGGCTGCAGTAAGCTGCGATCACACTACTACATTCCAGCCTGGCAACAGAGTAAGAATCTATCTCTACAAAACAAACAAATGAACAAACAAACAAACAAAACAAACAACAATGAAAACAGTGGCAAAAAAATGACATAGAGCTTTTTAAAAATTCAGGTACGGTAAAAACAAACAAACAGATGTAGAATTTAAAAAAAAGGAATCACTCAAAGAAATGCCCAGAGGTAGTAGAAATATGTGGCAGTATATTTTGAGAGCCTGTATTCATTTTAGGATTTTCAAAGTAAATTTTAAGCAATAACAAATATATGGCAATACATGAATATATTATTTATTTGAGCCCATATATACATTACTCTTCCTTTCTCTGGAGAATTAAGACAAAGTTCACATTTAACAAAGGCCACTTTAACAATTGGGACATCTATCTTCACACTTCAATTTGTTATATCTAGAATAGATATAACAAATTAATTTTCCCAAAGTAATACAATCATTGGCATGATAATTAGAGTGAAACAAATTGCAGTGGTCATTTAGGAAAATGATGAATCAGTTAGAACCAATCAGAGGCAGAAAACTTAACAATAAGACTATGACGAATAGATGAGTGATGGTAAAATCTGACCATAAGATGTACCCAGAGAAGAACTAGGCTTCCATACCCAAAGCAATGAGCATTTCTTTATGGAATTGGGGCATGCACATAAGAGGAAGGGAAATAGATTTGTAAATGTTAATATTGTATTCCAATCATTTTATAGTCAAATTAGTTTCTTCCTACGAAAAAGTCTCTATTCCCTGGAAAAACAAATTACATTGTAAAAAACACAATATTTTATTATACTTTAATTTTCTTTTAGGAAATTACTTTTCCTTTTATTGGCAAGGTGACATTCCTTGCATTCATATTTTTCTTCTCTAGTATCTTTAAAGTTTTAAAATTAATTAACCCCCCCAACGTAAAACGTTGTTGATCTTGAACTACTAAATCACTTTTAATTTTATCCAATAGGAACTATATTCAGATTATTTTTTAAAAACTTATAACACAAATTCGAAATATATTTTGAATCTATAAGAGTTGGGTTATGAATGTTATTGCCAAAAGGGCAAATATTTTAAAAGTAATAATTAATTGGAATTGCCAATGACTTTTCTGATATTGATTCATGTGTTTTGGTTAAAAGCATGGGAAAAATCAGACGTTTTTTGCTCTAAAAATTCTAAGTAAAAATTTAGAACTCTTGAAAGTACTTTGGTCTAGAAAAATTAAGGCTTAAAATATTGGCATATTCTGCTTTCCTGTAGTTTTGCTTTAACTCACACGCATATGTTAGTAGTAGTTGAGATTTTGCTATCAATCCAAAAGCACAGAGACTTTCAGTCTTGCTCCTTCAACTAACAAGAGGACCAATCTGGTAGAGATACAATCGGAACTGAGACTGGAAAGATTAATAAATTAATATGTTAAGAATTGAATGTAAATGACAAATTGATGGGTGCAGCAAACCAACATGGCACATGTATACCTATGTATCAAACCTGCACGTTGTGCACATGTTCCCTAGAACTTAAAGTACAATTTAAAAAAAAAAGAGAGAGAGAGAGAGAAAAGAACTGAATTAAAGCAAAAGCCATTATTCATGAACTTCTGGAAGGACTCTGAACTTTCTCCCAGGATTTACAACCCTATGAGTTCAAACTTTGACAATTTCATTGGTAACCTTGTAAGAGCTGATGGTTTACATAACAGCTCAATCAAATGCCAAAACTCCATATTATATTTACATTTAGGTACATATAATTAATCATACTGTTGATATAATAGTCATACTGTTGATATAATAGTCATACTGTTGATATAATAGTCATACTGTTGATCATAGCTAGGCCTTAACATCAGAGATCTGTAATTAGTTCAGAAGAATTTGTAAGTGCTCATTTATTTTTATATTTATCTTTTAGTATGTGTAGATATATTACCTTATGTAGAAATTTAGTCATGTGGAGATGTAGAAGTACATTATTAAAAGTATAAATGCTCCCTTGTTTTTGTTTATTATCATTATTTTTAACTCTCCAAAAAGGTCCACATATAGAACTTTTCTGCAAACCTAAATCTTCTCTTTCCTTGCACTGGTAGTGGCAATATCTAAGTTCTACTTTTCTTTTCATAACAAAAAATTATGACCCTATTTAAGATGCTTGCCTAAATTCATTATTGATTTTTGTCAGGGCAATGATGCTCTAGTAAACAAACATGGACCTTTTAATTGGTTTTTCTTCAAGTTGTTTGAATTGATGCATGAACGTCTTTGAATTACCTTAATAATAATTGAATAGTACGACATCCTTGATATTTTTCCTGATTATCCTACTAAAAGATGACATATGCCAATAGAATGAACTGGCCTGCTTTAGGAACAAATATACCTGTATTCTTTTGAGATGAGAATCAGCATTCACCATCAATAGTAACTTCTTCTGGGTCTAAGGGATATTCAGTTGATTCAAATTAATTTATTTTACTTGTAACCACTTTAAACTATATAATTACTTATTGATAAAATTATCTGTAGAAGTAACAGATTACAAATGATTAATTTTGGAAAATGTGTTACAATTTATAATTTTTTCTTAATAACTATTGCAATAACAGTCGATTATAACAGCTGTGTATCCAATACAAAAATGTTCCCCCGCTCACAGGATTGCTACAAATAAAACCATGTAAATGCAGTGAATGTCAGTCAGCTCATTCTTGGTAATTGAACAAAAAAGGGTGGTCAAAATCAGCTTTTTAAAAATAGGAATGTAGACTCAATTTCACTTCGTTTTTGTTAGTGAGTTTCTTTTCTCCTCTACCTAACATATCAAGAACAGGAAATTATTTTCACATTTAGTTTAATCAAATAATTAATTATATCTAAATATGGATGCCTTTTAGATAAGTCCCCTAGAGATATTAAAAATGTCACAGTACACCACTGTTTCCCACAGCTTACTCTATTAGAGCTTCTATAACAAATGATTAAAAAGTCATTCAATAGGAGTAATTTTAAACTATTGAATCATGGCTCACAAATGCGATATTGGCTGAAGACTCTTGGCAAGGTTAAAGCAAGTCAGATTCATTGTGGCCTCACTCAAGCTTAGCTGGTGTCATATTACAAATTTAAACTTTTCTTATCAGATATTCTTCTACAACACATTGAAAGCAACTCTGAGAAGATGAGAAATATGTGAACATCATACATAAGATAAAAATGGGCTGAGGCAGCAAGGTAAAGTTCTGATAAGCTATCAGCCTTTCAGTTTCACTACTTTTCTACAAAAAAGAGTGAATAGTTAATTCAAACTCTGTTTTCAAACAAAGTTACCAGAATATAAAGTTTCGGTTCACTCTGGATGATACGTAAAATCTTTACTTGGCGTTTTATTTCTTTACTTTCCTCTTTTCAATTCTAATAAGATAAATTAAAGGCTTAAGTGTCTATAATAAAAATAAAAACAAAAACAAAACCACATGATCTCCTGGGCCACCTGAAACTACAGGACCCAAAGCACTAGGCTGAAAATAGCCATAAGGATTTCTTTTAGCTTCTGATTTTATTGTAGGATTTGTAAGTTCCTTGGTCCTAGAAGAGGTGCCCAGGCAGGAGACAGAAGTGTTAGCCTTTGCTCTTGTTCAGCTGCTTTAGTGAGTGGATGCTCCGAGAGTGGGAAAGAGAAGTGTAGGATGCTGATAGGGAGCTCTTCAATTCCTGAATCTTCTCCTCTTCATGGAAACTTGGAGGGGATCTAGAGTTGTCAACCCACAAAGAAGAAACCCAGTAAGGGAACACTTACTGTAATATTAAGTCAATCCCCTAAGCCGCAGGGCCATCCACAAGAAACTGAACTGCACCATGTGGATAAGGTAGGAGCCTTGGATGGAGAGAGGCCCAAGGTGGAATGAGCTGCTTCCTTCACATCTTTTGTAGACTGGGCACTGAGCTAGGGATCTTGCTGGCCACGCTGACGATGATGAAGGGCCCATCTCAGGAAAGGGACACGATCATCACACAGCCAGCATGAGGGTGGGAGAACAGTATCTGCCCTTCCAAAAAAAAAAAAAAAAAAAAAACCTTTTAGGACTATATTCCAGCAAAGCTGCTTTGTCTCTATAGACTCAGGAAGGCCCCTTGAATTTGGGCATAATCGTGGAAAGGAAATAAATATCGAATGCATTACAAAGCAAGGAGGAAACTGGAGCTCTAAATGCCACCCTTTTAGAAGTTGGAGAAAAAATTCCTATCAGTGTAACTTAAAAAACATGAACTCACTGAACAAAACCAAATTACGTGTTCCAGGGAGCAATTATCTACGAGAAAGTAGGAGCGCCGATTTCTAATCAAACTTGGAATGAGGCTAAATGTGTAAAATCTCTTCTACACTTTTGACTTTGCCAGAAAAATTTTGCTTAGACTGCCCTATTAATTTGGAGTTCCACCCCAAGATAGAGTCATCTGGGATAAATAAATAAACTACGTATGCAGAATAATGGTTAGACACATCTCACTGGCGATTCTGTTTCACGGCTGGGAGAGGAATCTTCTAATAAAAAATGGAGTTAATGGGATACTCGGCTCACCTTGATGATATTAATTCTCTCAAATGAGCTGAGAGGAAGGCAGTTAACCAGCCATATTATCCCAATTTTACCTTGTCATTAATCCTCAATTGCCTGTCCCAGCTCCGGCATTCTTTACCCCATCCTGTTGCTTTATCTTCCCCAATTTTTTTGGACTGATACTGCCACGCATGGCGCTGAGTTCTCAGCTTGTGTATAAATGCAACATGAAACAGAGCTGAAATGCATTAAAAATGAGCAGCATATTCTATTATGGATTAATTTGTTATAGTTATCATATCATTTTTGGTCATTCCCTTTCCACTGTTTGTTCTCTGACCTCATCGGGGTTGATGTGAAGCCTCTATTTCAACAACTCCAGGCTCTAACCTCCACTCCCATAACTGCCTATCCTTGAAAACTGTGGATAGCGTTTATGTGATCCTAGGCTACTTTTTCCTACAGATGCAAGGTCTGGAACGGTCACCAGCTGTGTGTACTTGGACAAGATAGTAAACTAAACTTTCTTTCCCGAGGGGGTGACATTTAAGAGGTCCTGTTTCATAACGCTGCTGAGACGATGAAATGAGTCAGGGTATGTAGACAGCTTGCACCCATATCCTCTTAGTTGATAGTCTTTAATTTTCCCCCCGCTCCCACCTCACTAAATTTTGTTTCCACTTTCCTGGACATAGTCGACTTCTTCATCCTTCAAGTTCATGTTTCATCTCTTTCTCTAAGCCTTTCTTTGAAAGTCCAGTACCAGGAAATGGCCTCTCATTTCCTTGAACTTCTCTGGGGTCGGTGGCTCCTTGCTTGATACCGGATACTATTCTTCCCAGGGCTGCTATTTCATTAAGTGGTAGATCTAAGTTATTTCCCTGCTGGGATGGCTGTGGGCAAAGCCAGGCTCTATAGTCCTGCTTTTTATCTGATGGAATAGGTGCTGGGCTTGCAATGGCTTTCCTTGCTTCTCTGCTTGGTTGCTTCATGGATTCTAAACACCATAGATGAGAACATGTTTAACCTTTCCTCGGTAAAAATCCATCTGAGGCAGACATCAGATATCCTTTTAGTCTCATAGGTGAACGTTGCTTAGAAGACAAAATGGGATGTGATCTAGTAAATAACTCATGGTTAGGCAATAATATCACGTTAAATTTTCAGAAAGATTAGCAAAATAAACCTTTGTATAACCACTTCTGTGACTGGCAGAATAGAATTGCATTCTTATTGATATGGAAGTTGTGATGAATTATATTGGCTAATAGGTGGCCTGTGTATTTTGTCACTTCTTTTTTTAAAAAAAATTAATTTACTTTTTATTATACTTTAAGTTCTAGGGTACATGTGCACAACGTGCAGGTTTGTTACATATGTATACATGTGCCATGTTGGTGTGCTGCACCCATCAACTCGTCATTTACATTAGGTATATCTCCTAATGCTATCCCTCCCCCATCCCCCCACCCGGCAGCAGGCCCCAGTGTGTGGTGTTTCCCTTCCCGTGTCCAAGTGATCTCATTGTTCAGTTCCCACCTATGAGTGAAAACATGCAGTGTTTGGTTTTCTGTTCTTGTGACAGTTTGCTGAGAATGATGGTTTCCAGCTGTATCCATGTCCCTACAAAAGACATGAACTCACCCTTTTTTATGGCTGCATGGTATTCCATGGTGTATATGTGCCACATTTTCTTAATCTAGTCTATCATTGATGGACATTTGGGTTGGTTCCAAGTCTTTGCTATTGTGAATAGTGCTGCAATAAACATACATGTGCATGTCGTTATAGCAGCATGATTTATAATCCTTTGGGTATATACCCAGTAATAGGATAGCCGGGTCAAATGGTATTTCTAGTTCCAGATCCTTCAGGAATCACCACACTATCTTCCACAATGGTTGAACTAGTTTACAGCCTCACCAACAGTGTAAAACTGTTCCTATTTTTCCACATCCACTCCAGCACCTGTTGTTTCCTGACTTTTTAATGATTGCCATTCTAACTGGTGTGAGATGGTATCTCATTGTGGTTTTGATTTGCATTTCTCTGATGGCCAGTGATGATGAGCATTTTTTCATGTGTCTGTTCACTGCATAACTTTTGAGAAGTGTTGTTCACATCCTTTGCTCACTTTTTGATAGGGTTGTTTTTTTCTTGTAAATTTGTTTGAGTTCTTTGTAGTTTCTGAATATTAGCCCTTTGTCAGATGAGTAGATTGCAAAAATTTTCTCCCATTCTGTAGGTTGCTTGTTCACTCTTAGGGTAGTTTCTTTTGCTGTGCAGAAGCTCTTTAGTTTAATAAGATCCTATTTGTCAATTTTGGCTTCTGTTGCCATTGCTTTTGGTGTTTTAGACATGAATTCCTGCCCATTCCTATGTCCTGAATGGTATTGCCTAGGTTTTCTTCTAGGGTTTTTATGGTTTTAGGTCTAACATTTAAGTCTCTAATCCATCTTGAATTAATTTTCATATAAGGTACCAGCTTCTCCTTGTACCTCTGGTAGAATTCAGCTGTGAATCCGTCTGGCCCTGGACTTTTTTTGGTTGGTAGGCTATTAATTATTGCCTTAATTTCAGAGCCTGTTATTGATCTATTCAGGGATTCAACTTCTTCCTGGTTTAGTCTTGGGAGAATATATGTGTCCAGGAATTTATCCATTTCTTCAAGGTTTTCTAGTTTATTTGCGTAGAGGTGTTTATAGTATTCTCTGGTGGTAGTTTGTATTTCTGTGGGGTCGGTGGTGATATCCCCTTTATCATTTCTTATTGCATCTATTTGATTCTTCTCTCTTTTCTTCTTTATTATTAGTGTTGCTAGCGGTCTATCAATTTTGTTGATCTTTTCAAAAAACCAACTCCTGGATTCATTGATTTTTTGAATGATTTTTTGTGTCTCTGTCTCCTTCAGTTCTGCTCTGATCTTAGTTATTTCTTGCCTTCTGCTAGCTTTTGAATGTGTTTGCTCTTGCTTCTCTAGTTCTTTTCATTGTGATGTTAGAGTGTCAATTTTAGATCTTTCCTGCTTTCTCTTGTGGGCATTTAGTGCTGTAAATTTCCCTCTACACACTGCTTTAAATGTGTCCGAGAGATTCTGGTATGTTGTATCTTTGTTCTCATTGCTTTCAAAGAACATCTTTATTTCTGCCTTCATTTCGTTATGTACCCAGTAGTCATTCAGGAGCAGGTTGTTCAGTTTCCATGTAGTTGAGCAGTTTTGAGTGAGTTTCTTAATCCTGAGTTCTAGTTTGATTGCACTGTGGTCTGAGAGAAAGTTAGTTACAATTTCTGTTCTTTTACATTTGCTGAGGAGTGCTTTACTTCCAATTATGTGGTCAATTTTGGAATAAATGTGTTTGTCCCTTCTTATAACATTTTTTTCTTCCTTTTAGAATCCCATCTTATTGTCATGTTCTATTGCCACGAATTCAGTGGAAGCCAGCGTTTAGAAATGAACTCAAAGATATAGAAATGTTTCCAAGTTTCAAAAATATTTTCTGTTCTTCACAAAGCAAGTATATGCCAAGAATGCAGTCAGACAGTTGCTAAATTAGATCATAAAGAAATTAACTATATCTGAAATTCTCAGATAGATGGTTTATCCAGTTATGAATAGTTTCTAGAGGTGAAATAATTATGATCGTCCAAAGTTCTTTGGTAATTTTTCTGCCACTCTGCAAAGGGCTTTACATAAACATTGTTCAACGTTCAGAACACCGTAAGAGTTAGCAACACAGCCATTCCCTTTGAGGAAAGGCAGTGCTCAGGCTAAAGTGGTGGGCTGGTGTGGCTGATGTCAGTTGCATTTTTCGGTAGAGTGGTGGAAGGATCTGGGGAATATTTGGTTGTCTTCCTGACACATGTCTGGTCTGTAAAATCACATTATTTAAATCATTATTTTCTTTTATATAATCATGAACTTGAATATTATATGTGATGATGTATTTAAGATCTTACACTAATATTGCTTTTGAAAAATAGAAAAATATGATATTTAGTGTATGGATTATATAAAATAAAATTGATCATTGCAGAAGACAAAAAATGTACACTATTCTCGTTAACCTCCCTATATAATACATTTAATTTCTGCATATTTCTCTCCATTTTGTTCAGGTGTTCATATACCCTATGTCACTGTGGTAAAGTAAAAAGACAATTTTACCCTCTCTTTCAATATGTATTAACCCATAAGATTTATTGAATCCTTTCCATTTACTTAGATAGAGGTTCTCATTTCGAGAAAGTAATTTTTCCTAGAATTTTCCCATTTCTTTTGCATTCTCTGCTAGTCAGAAAAAGCACAATAATTGGCCATTTTCACAGAGGCCAGTGCTCTGCCATGTTAAACAAAATACCTGAATATATTTGGATTTGTGTTCTCTCTGAAAGTTGTCAAGTAGAATGTATTGTATGAAACTCTTTCAATCCCCCTTCTTCTGACTGAAGTTTTAAACTCTTGAGACACCAGGAGTAGGGATGAGCCAAAAAGAGGAAAGGAAGACCCACATATAAGACAAAAGCCATCCTGATGCATGGAACCATGCTGCCAGGTTCTCCTGCAAGAATATTTCTGCCCAGAATCAAGTGATTTGTTCCATAATATTTCTCTCAGATTAATATTCAGTCATTATCAATCCAGGAGGTTGGAATGATCCAGTATGAACATAGTAATTATTACTGTAGAATTAAGGATGACACACTGCTATGTTAGTGAAGATATTCACATTATGAAGGTAAAATGCTTGTGAGGATCAGTTTAATAACTGATAACATTAATAACTATAAATTTAGTACTTAAACTGAATTATGTCATTTTTTCTTAATTATACTATTACCACCTGAAAGAAAGAACCTGCAATTGGCTTCCTGTAACACTGGAAGCCTTGAGGCTTGACCTTTCATTTGTCCTTATCTGTGTAGTTTTCATGCACGGACTAGAAGCTCTTTTAGCTGATGTGGCAGTCTGGCTTCATGTGGAGTCCAGGGAATTCCACTGAAGTGTTGTGCTTTCACTGACATGTGAGGTTGAACAGTTGATTTTTCTTATGCCGTCATTTCTGTAACTCCATAGTTTATTGGCATTTATTATTATTAAAAAGCATCTATTCTTTTTCATATTTTGTAGGACAACTTACATATTTTAAACTACTTTTCCTGATATTAAGGACTCACAACATTCTTTTAAAGTGCATGACTTCATGTCCTTTGCAGGGATATGGATGGAGCTGGAAACCATCATTCTCAGGAAGCTAACACAAGAACAGAAAACCAAACACTGCATGTTCTCTCTCATAAGTGGGAGTTGAACATAAGAATACCCATGTATTCTCATACACAGGGAGGGGAACATCACACATCAGGGCCTGTGGGGTGTGGGCGGCTAGGGGAGGGATAGCATTAGGAGAAATACCTAATGTAGATGATGGGTTGATGGGTGCAACAAACCACCATGGCACGTGTATACCTATGTAACAAATCTGCACGTTCTGCACATGTATCCCAGAACTTAAAGGATATTAAAAAAGTGCATAACAAACATAGGCAATTTTCACTTTATGTGTTACTTGCTGAAACACAGGCTAATAGATAGTACAATCTAAAAAAGAAGAAATGCTAAGACAAAAACAAAAATTAGCAACTTGAACACGCTGGGCAACTTCCTGAGGCAAAGTAGCTCTGACGTCTCAGTCATGAGTGATGTTGGCAAAGGTCAGAAGACGGTAGAGGATACACTTCCACCAGGGCATGTACTTGGCAAGGGCTCTGTAACCCAGACTAAAGTCCCACACAAGTATTCATGCCCATCACATGCTGGACAGTGGGGAGATGTCTCCAGCTGTCCTTCCATAGTTTGTAGAGATTTACTCTAGAATAAACTTGCTCCTACTCTCCTTGGCTCCACCAGGAAGCAGAATTCCTCATTTGCAAAAATTCTTTATGTATAAACATTGTTTCCTGCCGAGAAATCTCAAAACTGTTCACTCTGACAACCTTACTCAAGGTACCTGCTGCCTTATTTTGGTCTTATCTGTATCAACCAGGTCTTCTCACATTTGTTGTCCTGTTGGATCCGGACATTGCAAAGCTGATACTTGAAACTGTATGTTCTTTCTTCTGAATTCTAATCGGTGGAATGAGCAAATGAAAGCAGTACTCATCCTTTTTCTGGCTAGATTCTAAATATGTATCCAGTTGTTTATTTTTAGCTGTGTTTATGTTCATTTCTTGCTCAATTTTTTTAAAAAAATGTGGAGTCCATCTGTGTTTTTCTTTAAGGCTTTTGACTTCTGATTAGAAATACGTTCCCTCATATTCATTCCTATAAATATTCTTAAGTTTTGTTCTGGATGCAGTTAAATTACTTGCAAGGTATTTTTTTTATCATTTTGATGCTTGCTTTTAGTATACGAAGGCAGGACAACAGCCGTGTTTATCCCAGGGCTAATTATTCCACATATTGAGGCAAGATCTTCCTGGATACTCTATCTAATGACTTTGTGAGTTGTGAAGTTTTCTACTACAGGTATTGGGAATGCACACTGTTCCCTCCCTTGTGCGAGGGCCAAGTGCATTTTCCTCTAATAATCTCATGTGATTCTTTTCTAGGCCTTGGATACTTTCTTCACATGTGTGTGCTAGTCAATTTCTGCTCAATATTGGAGGGTGATATTTTCTCCAAGTTTCTCTCTCTCTTCCTTTATCTGACTCTTTCCTCTTCAACACTCTTTCCTATGAACTCTAGTTGCTTTGGTCTCCCCAGATTCCCAGATCCATCTCCTGAACACAGCTAGTTAAGCTCCCCTTGGTTTCCAATGCTTGCATCATAGTCTGAAAATTCTTCCCAGATAGGAAGTTGGGGCAACCTCACTTTTCACCTCATTTGTTTTCTGTCTCTAATGGATCATATTCTTGGTTTCTCAATGTCTGTTTTGTATACTTTGTTTTTCCATATTTTGTCTAGATTTTTTGTCTGTTGCAAACAGGAAAGAGGATAAAGATACTGCTTTTTACTCTATCTTGGCCGGAAGAGGAATTCAAATTATCCTTTCCATTATGTGTTTAACATTAATTGCTATATTTCAAGTTCAACTTCCTTCAATTTTGAAAATGTTTTACCCATTCAACACAATTTTTCATAAGTTTTTAAAGAATCTGTACAAAAATCATTTGTATACGTTTATTGGCTAATTTATAGGAAAATTGCTTCTGTAAAGTGGTCTACTTTACAGAAGCAGGGATAAGATTTGGGATTTTTGATTCATCTCTTGGGTATTTCCCTCAGTAGCACTTTAAAATTTTACCTCTGTATTCTGTGTCTTGCAAAGCTAATTCCCAGATATTTTATCCACTTTTGTTGATCTTAAAAATGGAATATGTTATTTATTTATTATTTGTATTTAGATAAGTTATTGATTCTCACATATTAATTTTGCATCCAGGTGGTGAGGTACCTTCTATTATTTATTTGAAATTATTCCAACTGAATATTTTAATCTACCTATACAGCCTTGTCTCTCATACGTATTCCCTCCCTCCCAAAATCAAAATTTGTTTGTATTTTTTTCAATATGCATGTAGTATAAGAAGTTTGGTGCCTGTGGCAGCCATTATTTTTATAAGTTAAATGAGTTTTGGATCTTTCTCTTACCTTTGGCATGTGAATTAGAAAGCTGGGATTTGAGAAAATTTTATTGAGAACTCTTTTCTATTCTACTTTTCTATTTCATGAGAGAGTCACAGAACTTTATAATTTCTTTTAAATTAATTTAGATTGTTCAAGAGAGAGATTTTACATAAGTATTAAGATTTAGCATAGTGATTTATCTTATAAATATTCAAAAATAGAAGTGTAACATAAGTATGGTAAGTGGATTGTGTGTTAAGAATTTAAGTTACATATAGATGAATTAAATATCTGGGTTTAGAATAAGTCATTTGCATTAGTAGAGCAAGTTTAAATATATGGCTTGGAGAAATATTCAAATTCAAATATATATTACCTAAGGCTTAAAACTGAAAGAGAACACAGCCAAAAGAAAACAAATGTGGTGAGTGTTATGAGGGTGAATATTTTCATTTGCTTTGATTAAATGTTTTATTAAACATATTTTAATATTGTGGTATCTATTAATTAGGTTAATGCTAATGGTGGTAATCAATAGCTAACATTTCAGGATCTTAAAATATAAATTTATTGACCATGTGCAGTGGCTCACATCTGTAATCCCAGCACTTTAGGAGGCTGAAATCACTTGAAGTTAGAAGTTTGAGACCAGTATGGGCAAAATGCTGAAACCCTATCTCCACTAAAATTATAAAAATTAGCTAGGCGTGGTGACTCAGGCCTGCAATATCAGCTACTCAAGAGGCTGAGGCAGGAGAATCACTTGTAATTGGGAGGCGGAGGTTGTAGTGAGCCCAGATTGGCCACTGCACTCCAGCCTGGGCAACAGAGCCAGACTGTGTCTCAAAAAAAGTAAATAAATAAAAAATAAAAATAAATTTATTCATGCTTTGCAAGGACAGATCTGGATAAGAGAGGCTACTATAAGCATTTTGGGAATAAAAAATAAACTGAGGAAAGAGTGTCTTATATGATTTCTGAAGATGAAAGCAGCCGCCTGCACTCAGAGACGCTGTCACTGGCATCTCAGTTGGTGATGCACAAAATTGGATGTTTCTCAGGCTCACAGGAAGCTTCAGAAGTTTTCCGGAATCTCTGAGAGGGTCGTTTCCGCTGTCCCAGTCAGTGGCAGTGAGGTGGGGACTTCCAAGGAGCTCACTGGGAAGCCACAGTAAACCCACATCTGGTCTGCCCTCAGCTGGATCTGAAGATAATGGTGACTCTTCGTCTACCATCTTCCAAATTGTGTGCATATTCCCTTTGGCAAATTCTAACCTGGAACCAGACAGGGAAAGGGATTCTTCATTTCAACAACACAGAGGAGCTTGTAAAGGGATGGTGGTGGAAGTGATTTGACAAAAGCCAAACATGCATGCTCACCAATCCTGTGATGTGATGGGTCCTGGTGGTATGGTGCTTTATTGCCCACGGATGCAGAGGTCTGGGATTGTCCAGCCTGTAATTTCAACATTGCCACGGCCCTGCACATGGCCAGCAGTGGTTGGAAGCCTGAAGAAGGCACATTCACTTCTTAACTGTCTTGGACTTAAAGTGGACAATATCACTTCCACTGAGAGAAAGCAGTTGCAGGACCCGCCCAGCTCCATGAGGGGCTGCCTCCTGGGGACTGTTAGTATTTCAAATGATGAAAGGAGGAAGAGTGATATAAATGAAAAGTTTACTTAAATAATTTAACAAAAAGCAATCAAATAGACCTTTACAATGGAAAAAAAATGCTAATTCCAGTATAGAACATGAAATAACAGATTGTCAACCTTAAATTATACTGTTGGCACTTTGAAATTTCTTATTCATTAAATGATTGCTTTCACTACCTTTAAAACATGCTAGCATGTTTTTTTCTATGTCACAAATACTAGTGCTAAAATCATCCCTAATTGTATTGCATATAAGTATTGAAATACTGTTTTCCCTGTTCTCTGCTGACAGTCACACTGGTCCCTGTCCTAAAGGGAATAATTACATTGCTGAGCACTTGCAGAAAATCAACCTTAATTAAAAATTGATGAAGGATCTAACATTTGCAGGTAAAATACATTTTTTAAACAAACATAGCAATCACACATGGTATGCTTATTTGGAGTTTTATGAATATCTGTATTTGATATGGTTTAACTTCCCCACCCAAATTTCATCTTGAATTGTAGCTTCCATAATCCCCACGTGTCATGGGAGGAACCCAGAAGGAGGTAATTGAATCACGCGGGGCAGAATTTTACCATGCTGTTCTCATGATACTGAATAAGTCTCAGGAAATCTGATGGCTTTATAAAGGACAGTTGCTTTGCACAGGCTTTCTTGCCTGCCGCCATGTTAAGATGTGCCTTTGCTCTTCCTTTGCCTTCCGCCATAATTGTGAGGCGTCCCCAACCATGTGGGAATGGGTCCATTAAACCTCTTTTTCTTCATGAATTTATCAGTCTTGGGTATGTCTTTATTAGCAGCCTGAGAACAGACCAATACAACATCCTAAAACCTTATTTTAGCCAGAATATAGTCTTGTTTTGCACTCATTGTGAAAAAAACAAACAACAACAACAACAACAAAAAAAAAACCAGAAGTTACCTGAACTTCCACTCAGAACTTTTAGTAAGCAGTGAGAAAGTAAACAATATTTTTCTGTAACATCTTCTGTTAACTTCAGTGTGAAATGAGATTTGAGAGAATTAAACTAGGAACACATTATACTTTTTCTTCACTTACACAAGTTTCATTGAACAGCCTCTGAATGAATGAGCTAAATAAATGATTGACTTATGTAATGTGTTTATTTCTCTGTCTCTACACCAGGCTCTCAAAATCAGATATTTTTTATTGCTTGCCTAACAATATCTGCCACATTAACTTTTGTGAAGGAATAAAAGTGGAAATTGCTGTCAAATGTGCCTGATCACCTCTTTTCTTTTCTACTGAAATGGTAATATTCCTCTGTGCAAAAATGATCTTACCTATGCATTCACAGCACACAACTTTATTTCCCTTCCTTTATTATGGTATTGAAATTCTAATGAAATTTACAACATTAATATCCAATCACTTACCCTATATCTAGTCTGCAATGTTACATACATTTTTCTCTGTAGAAAAACAAGAAGTTACTGAGACAGATAGACTGTTTCCCCCAAAGAGGCATTACTGTTTAAAGGCATGGAAAGAGGTTTACTGTATGTCCCCGGGTCATCTGAGTTATTACTTAAATAGATGCAACTATCAGTAGCTGCCTGAAATACAAGCTTCTTCAGTGATTATCTTCTATTTGTTTAAAATTTGAGACCAATTAACAGAAACAGTGCATAGTGCTAAACAGTAATTATAGCTCTGACAAAGATATTTTACAGATCATATATTTCCAAGCAACTTTATTGTTCTAAAATAAGCTTAGCACAAAAGGTTTCACCTTATAGATGCATTATCTAAAAGTTTTAGGCAAAGTGGATTTAAAAGTGAATTAAGTCTCAAGATAATAAAAAACACATTTCCATATAATCTCAAATATAGAGTAGTATTACCATTTATATTTTTGCAAAGCACCTTTTCCTATATGGGTTTCTCAAGCAGTTACTTGCAAAATAAAATTCACAACGCTGAATGGAATTGGCACGCACAGACTTCGCGAATAGTCATGTCAGGGCCAATTATAGCGCTGAGTTTTTGGTGAATTTGGGAAGCAATGAATTTTGTTTTGCTTTTGTTGTTTATTTCTTGCCATCTTATGTATTTGTGAAGGAAACCTGAATGAAAGACAGTAATAGAAATAAAGTAGACTTCCTCAGAAAAGCAATGTGTGTGTGTCCCAGTCTTGAGAGCAGGTCTGCTCTGCGTTTCTCCAAGGTGGAGTAGATTCTGCAGCGTGCTTTCCACGCTGACCGAAAGCCTCAGAGGCAGCTTCTTGGGGAAGACTGTAACGTGTTTGGGGTCACTGCAGCTGGACCACATTAGCGTTTACAGTCTTATGGCAGTGCTACATTAAGCTACTAAACAAATCCCGCATTTAAAAATCAGTAAGACATGTTAGTAAATCAAAAATATAACTGAATGGGCTCAGTGTTGCTATTTTAATCTAAAATCATTTCTTTGTCACTGGCACATATATTAATTTGGCACTAGGCCTCCATAACAATAGAAAAAGTAAAATTCCCTGTGAAAATGCACAGTAATACGTGAGCCTTCATTTTAATAAAACACTAAATTGTAAAAAGTAAATTATATATTAATAAAGAAAATGTAAATATGATTGAGAGTATTATAATATTACTGCACCTAAGTAAGCCTAGAAAATTGAGATATGTCCAGCAAAGAATGTAACTTACATTTATGTAATTATGTAAAATCATATAGAAAACAAAAATATTCTCTATTTTTTTCTAAATGGAAATTGATGGGTTTATATCCCCAATTATTGGCCTATATTTTATGTACATTTTATGATATTTAAAACATTAGTGAAAATTATGCTTCACTCCGTTATTATACTAAAAAATGGTATGTCAGCTTTCTGTTCTTTGGCAGATTTTTGTATTAATGAAATAATGGCTTAGTATTGATTATAGCTTTGCATTTCCTATATTAATAACACAAACTAGCAAAATTGCTTACTTCAAGCCAGTCGATTCAAGTGATTGAACATCTACAGCAAGATGCAAACAGGTATGCAGTTTAGATTTTAAGTAACCTATCAGAATCAATACCAATGATATCTATGGTCTGTGTGAAATCATTATAAGCTAAAACTGAAAAAGAATGATTTCCAAATGACTGAGCTATTAATTGCTTAATGTTTCCCTCTGTGTACATTTTGTTTTTTGATGTACGTTTTGTCACTTCCTCCACGTATTTATATATGAACACTTTCTTTTTTATGAATTAAATTAAATATCAAGCTCTTTGAGAACCTTATGCAGCATTAGTGCATTTCAGCATAGGAATTCCACCTCCAGGAACAATGGAGATTTCAAATGCCATGAATTGTTTTAGTAGAATTTTGTTTAAAATCATTATTTTTTTATTTATAGCGATAAGAATTTACATTTAAAAGAAAAAAAGTGGTTTTAAATTTCAAATTTTTGCATTACATATTACTTATTTTATATGGTTTGGTTACTAACAAAGTCATATACCCATGTATGGTAAAATTTATTTTTTATATACAAAGAAGAGACCTTACATTGACTTTGAGCTGAGACACATCTTCCAAAGTTATGCCACTAGTAAAGACGAAATACATGGGAAGAAAGAAGGGGAACATAAAATAAAATAGGGAGACAAAACAGAGAGGAAAAAAAGGTAAGAGATGTGGGTGCATTAGAGTTGATTTTTAATCATTTGGATACTAAGCATCATTTCTGGTGAGTACGCTCTCTGTGACAGATCTCTGACACAGCTACTGTCTTCAGCACCCATGCAGGAGCTCAGGCAGCTAGTTCACCCACTCCTCACCCTTTGTCTAACCTCTCTAAATAGTCCCACACATGTTTGTGTGGTAGGGATATAATCTTGGCACTATAAAACTTGTCAGTCCATTGTTTCTGGCTTCCATAATTTCTGCTGAGAAGTTACTGCTGGTTTTAAGGTTTTAGGTTTTTCATTTGGAGATCGTGTGTCTCTTATTCTCTGGTTACCTTGGAGATGTCTACCTCTGTCTTTTATTTTGAGTGTTTTACTACAGTTTTGTGTGTGTATGTGTGTGTGTGTGTGTGTGTGTGTGGCCCAGCTGCAGTGACCCCAAGCACAGACAGTCTCTCTGTCACCCAGGCTGGGTGCAGTGGCATGATCTTGGCTCACTGCAAAGTCCGCCTCCTGGGTTCAAGCGATTCTCATGCCTCAACCTCCTGAGTGGCTGGGATTACAGGCATGTACCAGCAAGCCTGAATAATTTTTGTATTTTTAGTAGAGATGGGGTTTCACCATGTTGTCCAGGCTGGTCTCAAACTCCTGGTCTCAAAGATCTGCCTGCCTCAGCCTCCCAAAGTGCTGGGGTTACAGGTGTAAGCCACCGTTCATGGTTACTGTTTTACTACAACATTTTCAGGTGTTGGTCTCACTGTGTTTATCTTTCCTGAAGTTCTCCAAGGTTTGTAAATGTGTAAGTTGATGTTTTTCATTATCATAACTTTGATTTTTGCTTTGTACTCATTCTCCCTCTTAACTTTTAAAATTATGTACATATGTTTATATCTATATAATAGTATAGATATTAAATATATATAAATTATATAATATATAAAATATAAAATTTTTATATGTATGTATATACAGTTGACTTTTTTACCATGTCCTGAATGTATCTTATAATATGCTATACTCTTCAATTCTTTAAATCTCTCTGTGATTACATTTGATTACTTTTATTCAACCAGCTTCTAGTTCAGTGATCCCAATTTCTGCTACTGCAATCTTCTCTTAAACCTATCCACTGAGTGGATTACAAAGACTGTGTTTTTCCACATTTTCAGTATCCTTTTGACTGTTTTATAAATTCTGTATTCCCCTTGTTTTTTAAATAAATTCTTTTGTTTTTCTTTCCAACTTTAGATTCAAGGGGTACATGTGCAGGCTTGTGCCCCATTGATGGGCATTTAGGGTGATTCCATGTGTTTGCTATTGTGAATAGTGCTGTGATGAACATATGTGTGCACGTGTCTTTATGGCAGAACTATTTTTATTCCTTTAGGTATACACTCGATAAAGGGATTGCTGGATTAAATGATAGTTTTTTAAGTTCTCTGAGAAATCGTCAAACTGCTTTCCACAATGGCTGAACTTGTTTACATTTCGACCAGCATCTGTTATGTTTTGTCTTTTTAATAATAGCAATTCTGGCTTGTGTGAGCTGGCATCTCATTGTGATTTTTGCATTTGTCTAATGATTAGTAATGTTGAGCACTATTTCATATGCTTGTTGGCCATATGAACGTCCTCGTTTGAAAAGTGTTTGTTCATGTCCTTTGCCTATTTATTTATTTATTTATTTATTTTTGAAATGGACTCTCCCTCTTGTTGCCCAGGCTGGAGTGCAATGGCGCCATCTTGGCTCACTGCAACCTCGGCCTCGGAGTTCAAGCGATTCTCCTGCCTCAGCCTGCCCAGTAGCTGGGATTACAGGCATGCCCCATCACGCCCAGCCAATTTTTTTGTATTTTTAGTAGCCACGGGGTTTCTCCATGTTGGTTAGGCTGGTTGTGAACTTCCAACCTCAGGTGATCCACCCACCTCGGCCTCCCAAAGCGCTGGGACTACAGGTGTGAGCGACTGTGCCTGGCCCTGCCCACTTTTTAATGAAGATTTTTAAATTTTGCTTGTAAATTTGTTTATGTTCTTTATAGATTCTGGATACTAGATCTTTGTCAGATGCATAGTTTGCAAAGATTTTCTCCCATCAAATAGTTTCTTCTTAAATAAGCTTTATTTTAAAATATTTAAAATTGAATCCAACAATTAGTTGATTTTGAGGGATCACTCCAGAAAAATAAACATTAATTAAATATCTTACTGCTTTTATGACAGGGACAGCTTTTGTGTTCAGGCGTAAATATGCCCTTTCATAAAACTTTCTTAATTTGTTTTTTCTCCCTCTCTCATTTTAATATGCATCTTTAAAAAAATTCCTTGTGAATGTTATTGTTTGGGGCAGCTTGCTGTAAGCTGCTACAAACTATTAAAGTAAGAATTATATAAATATACAAAATGACTGAAATATGAATACATTGGGTGGATTATGAATTTTTCAATTTACTATCTCATTCGTGGTTTTGTAAATTACCTTTCCATGCTTAACTGGGGGTGAAGGTTGGTTCGTGACATTCACTTGTGTAATTTCTTATTCCATCTGCTGTCATAGAGGCTTGATCTTTCTTTCAGTCTTCCTTAATAGCAAAGTGAAAGAGGCTCACAGAAATCTTTTGTTTCTTTAGTATTTCAAAGAAAACATTTCTTTATATACTCTTGATAATTGGGGCAATTTCAAGTCACCATTTACGTTTTTCATTTGTTTGTTTTCAAAGAACAAGCTAAGACATTGCCTTGTGCATTCTTGACTGTTGTTCAGAGCTGGAGGCTCTTACTAGGAATGATAATTAGACTATGCTTGGGTAAGAAAATAAATATTCATAGCATTATCATCTAACACAGTGAATGGTTTCAAAAGATTATTAATACCAAAGTCACTAAGTTTATTTCTCATGAAGTAACATTTTGACTTACTACTAATAATGTGTTAGATTTCTTCAAAAAGATATAGTCTCCCAATATAATGTAGGGAAACTAACTGCCAAATGAACTATACTCTATAAATTCAAAGGAAAGTGATTTTTAGGAATACTTATTCAAGGTCTTCTTGTCATGACGTTCTTTGTTCAGCAAGGTAATATTTTAGTTTCATGATTTCAGTGACTTATGGCCACATTATGCCAGTGATTTACAAAGTCCTATTTGGTTAGCTTCCAATTTTTCTCTTCCTTTTCTTTTTGAATTGAAAAAATATCTTTAATCTATCTCAGTCATAATCATATTTTATAAGAATTTATGTATACAGTGTTCTGACCTTTCTCTATCAGTCAGCACTTACTTTCAGTTTCCAGTAACGAAAACCTGACTTCAGAGGTTTATCCTTCATAAGGATTCATTATCTTACATAAAAGAGGTATGAAAGTTGGCTGTCCGGATTCCGATAGCAACTCCACAAAGTGGAAAAGGCTCAGATGCACTTCTGTATCCTATCTATACTACCACCTTTAGCATCCAGCTTCCAACCATAAGCAGAATGGCAGCTGGGATTGCAGCACTCAGCCCATCCCATCAACATTTCTAGCAGAAGGAGCCCTGCCCATAGTACATTCCTTCATGTGGACGCCAAAGTTAATGAGATAAAGACGCTTTCTAAGTGACAATTAAAAGAATGTCAAAAAAACAAACAACAACAACAAAAACAAACAAACAAAAAAAAACAGGTTCATTCATTAGTTTTTAAAAGAGTAACTAGATTAAATATATGTCTACAGAATGTTAAGGTCCCCGAAAGATTATTTTATTATAGACAGAGAATTTTGCAGACCTTGGTTTGCAAACCTGGTCACCAGACCTACTCATAGAAAATTGTGGCTTAACAAATCATTCCTTGGTTTTAACATGTTTTTAGGAACCTTGGACCTCCCATATCAGGGTTTCCAAAAAAATGGTAATGAGCTAAGGATGGTATACAATATCAATGAGTTTCCCTTGCACACCCTTTTGTTAGCAATCTATGGATCTAGTGATCATCCAGCAATGTAAAGTACATCACCAGTGATTTATAATATGTTTGTACCATTAATAATTTAACACAACCACCCTAGCAAACAGATTTATTTCTAAAGCTGCATATCTATTCATAAGATTTATTAAAATATCCATACCTATTTTTACGCACAATATAAAGTTTATAGTGACTGGACTATTAAATAGTTATAAATTGTCAACAACTCATAGAACTTAATTTTCTTTAATAGCTGATGATTTCCCAATAAATGGCTTATGATGCACTTCATCATCTTAATGAAATGTGAAGCTCTTTAAAATGAATGTGCTTGCAGAGGAGGTAATAATGCGCTTCATAACAACATTGTAGATTACTCGTGATTTGCTAGCATGTTTTCCCCACATGATTCTGCCATAAATACATTATTAGTGCATTAAATCTGCCATTAAAATAAAGTGAGGAAAACATTCAAAACAGTACTACTTAAGTTATTCATCCCATGCAAATATTTTGTATCAAAGGTAAAGGTTAAATTAACATTCTGAAACTCATGAAACACACCCGCAACGGTTTTTCATTGTTTTATCCTAAAAATACCATGACATTAATTGCTTTATCTTAAACATACCGTGACATTAAGTTTGGTTCTTGTTTACTATGTAAGTTTTTTATTCATCGAATATTTTGAGATGCCTGTGGTTCCCTGGAGTCATCTGATATCCACAGACCTTCTCAACATTGTCTTCAACAAGTATGATATATGGCATATGACTGTATATGCTATACTTTTATATGAGGGAGAGTACAGCAGGTTTGTTTCCACTAGCAACACCACAACCACATGAGTAAATGTGTCGCATTACAACATTCTGTCATGACAGCTATGACATCATCAGGCAACAGGAATTTTTTGCTCCATTATAATCTTATAAAACCACTGTCATATACAGGGTCCATCACTGGCCAAAACATTGTTATGCAGTGTGTGACTATACTTCTAAAGTCATCCATCTACAATGCATGACTTTTCTCTATGTATTGTATTTTTTATTGCCTGGAAATAGACTCACACATATGTGGAGTTTGAACCAACTGCATAAGAATCATCTGCAAATGATGGGATACGTTTTTATTATAGGATTTAGAATTTGAACCTTAATGAATTTTTGAAAATTATTACAGTAGTAATCAAATAAATTACATTGTGTAATTCCTAATGTCTCAGAGTCTTCACGTAACATAGTATAACATGGAAACCAATGTTTGTCTTGTTCTTGCTTTATATATGTTTCTACTTATTAAAAAACCAACACATTTTCAGACAAAAGTTATATACACACTTGTGAAAAACAAACAAACAAAAAAAAACAGATTTTTTTTTTTTTGAGACTGAGTCTGGCTCTGCCGCCCAGGCTGGAGTGGCCGGATCTCAGCTCACTGCAAGCTCCGCCTCCTGAGTTCCTTCATTCCTCCTGCCTCAGCCTCCAAGGTAGCTGGGACCACAGAAGCCGCCACCTCGCCCGGCTAGTTTTGTATTTTTTAGTAGAGGCCCGGGGGTTTCACCGTGTTATGGGATGGTCTCGATCTCATGACCTTGTGATCCGCCCGTCTCAGCCTCCCAAAGTGCTGGGATTACAGGCTTGAGCCACAGCTGGCCCGGCAAAAAACAGATTTTAAGTGCTAGAGAGTAGCTTGTCATTTTTTCCTGGCTTCTTATTCAACTTCATCTTGGACACTTTTCAAGTTGAAGGATGATATTTGACATGAATTAGACTTTTGTGTCATTGAGTACTCTTGCTGCTGGAAAAGCCAAACTCTGTGGAGAATAAAATTATACTAAAAAAATCTAGAGATCAACTTATCTCTCTATGGATGTCAATTCAAGCTCAATTTTTAAAAGAGGCCCTCACTGTTTTAGTACAAGGATGCTGAAAGACCTCATTTCAGACAGAGGTAATCAGAAATGAGATTGTATGTTTGTTCAAGCCACGTTTAAGATTCCTTCTGAGGGACCTTCATCCTGAGTCTGTTTTTCCGGCACTTTCAACATACATTCAGTCAAAGGTATCCTACTAGAATTCATTTGTTGGGCTTCAATCTCAAACCAAGTCTAGAGTTTTTTTATGGGACTATCATGTTTTAAAAAACCTCTCTCCAGCATCTAGCATAATAACTGATACATTAAAATGATCAGCATGTTTTAGAAATAAAAAGAAATACTACAAGTTACTACTACACAGCATGCTTAAATACCTGGTTTTAATTAATTTATTAGATGTTGTTTCTAATTTAGTTGAGGTAAAATTACTCTTTCTTATGAATTTAGGATTAGTGGAAACGTGTGCTTTTCTATTGATATTTGGTGTGCAGTTTAATGCCTATAGCTGAGAATACTTTCCTTCTCTGTTCATATGCAGCATGGCACCTCACAAGACTACATAACATAAGGCTTCAGTCTATGCTAAATGGTCTTCAAAGGAGATCACGAGCTAGATATATTTCAGTAGCATTATTATATCAATATTCTTTGTGCTTAGTGAAAAGGATTGTTTTATTGTTCCTAAATGTAAGAATGGGCATGAATTTTTTTTTTTTTTTTTTTTTTTTGATGGAACCTCAGTCTGTTTCCCAGGCGGGAATGCAGTGGTGTGACTGAGGTCAGGCAATTCTCCTGCCTCCAGTCTCCCGAGTAACTGCGATTAGGTGCCTGCTACCACGCCCGACTTTTTCTGTTTTTAGTAGAGACAGGGTTTCACATGTTGCCAGGCTGGTCTCGAACTCCTGACTTCAAGTGATCCAGCCACCTCGGCCTCCCAAAGTATTGGCCTTACAGGCAAGAACCACTCGCAGCTCAGCCGAGTATGTAGTTCTAAGAAATGCTTTTTGACATAACTATTAAATATTGCCTCACCAAAGGATATGAACAGACATTTCTCAAGAAGACATTCATACAGCCAACAGACACACATGAAAAAATGCTCATCACTGGCCATCAGAAAAATGCAAATCAAAACCACAATATGAGATACCATCTCCACCAGTTAGAATGGCGATCATTAAAGTCCAGGAAACAGCAGGTGCTGGAAGGGATGTGGAGAAATAGGGTACTTTTACACTGTTGGTGGGATTGTAAACTAGTTCAACCATTGGAAAACAGTATATGGCGATTCCTCAGGATCTAGAAGTAAGATGTACCATATGACCCAACCATCCCATTGCAGGTATATACCCAAAGGATTATAAATCATGCTGCTATAAGAAGACACATGCATGGCGTATGTTTATTCTTGACACTATTCTAATAGCAAAGACTTGGGAATCAACTAAAATGTCCATCAGTGACAGACTGGATTAAGAAAATGTAGCACATATACACCATGGAATACTATGCAGCCATAAAAGGATGAGTTTGTGTCCTTTGTAGGGACATGGATGCAGCTGGAAACCATCATTCTTAGAGCTATCACAAGAACAAAAACCAAGCACATGGTTCTCACTCATAGGTGGGAACTGAACAATGAGATCACTTGGACTCGGGAAGGGGAACATCACACGCTAGGGCCTATCATGGGGCTGGGGAGGGGGGAGGGATTGCATTGGGAGTTATACCTGATGTAAATGATCAGTTGATGGGTGCTGACGAGTTGATGGGTGCAGCACACTAACATGGCACAAGTATACATATGTAACAAACCTGCACGTTATGCACGTGTACCCTAGAACTTAAAGTATAATAATAATAATTAATTAATTAAAAAAAAGAAAAAAATATTGCCTCACATTAACAACCTTATTAGTATTGAATTACTTGTGCCTCTGGAATTAACACTACTTTGTCATTATGTAGTATCCTTTTTAAGAACCTACTAGATTCAATTTTAGAGCTGTTTCAGGACTCTAGTATTAATATTCATAAGCTGTTCAATCACTTTCTTTCCCATTATGCAAATCCAGATACAAAAGCCAGCTTAATTCAGTGGGGATAAACTAGATTGCACTGAAGTAATGAATGAACACCTAACTCAGTTTTTCACCAAAGGTCTATTTTTAGGCAATGGCCTACATACAAAGCTGGTAAACTGGTGGCTCTCTTCCACAAAATCACTCAGGGACTTTAGTGCAAAGAATCACCGTTTCTGGCCGCAGTGTTGGAAATTGGGAACTTCACCGTCACTGGGGCAGAAGAGACTGCATGAAGATCTCACACTGACTGGTGCCATGCCAGCCAAATGTCACATCTTGCGGCCCACTAGTTGCAACTAGACTTGTGACTTGTCAAATGACTAGGTTGTGTAGTCTTCCTTGTGCCTGAGTGAAGAGTTGCATTTTGGTAACCCATAGCAGCCATTAACATATTTCTATGTTTGTCATGCTCTAAAAGAATTGTAATAACTTACAGTGTCTACTTCCTAGAAATTCTGTAGGATTAAATCGGTTGATATGTCTGGGGCCTGGCACTAAAACCTGTCTATTTTTATAATTATTATACTAATTAGTATTACAGTTGCCCTATTTATCTATGGGGGATAAATTTCAGACCCCAGTGGATGCCTGAAATCATGGATGGTAGTACTAAACTGTCTATACATTACAGAGGGTTTTATTTCCCACGCATACATAACTATGATAAAGTATGATCTATAAATTAGACACAATAAATATTAACAATAATAATAAAACAGAAGAATTATATCCATATACTGCTCACAATTTCACAGAGAGAAGATTCATTCTTACCATGGATCCTTGCAATCGTAGCATATAAGTTTTTTAATTTCCTCATTAAATTGAGGACATTCGCCTTTTCACTTAAAGCACTTTAGGGCTTCCCTATGATACATCCATGTTTTCGCCATATCATTATTCTTGTCCTTTGGAGCCATTATTAAATAAAGTAAGGGTTGCTTGAACACAAACACTGAGATTCTGCCACAGTCAATTTGATAACACAGAGGGCTACCAAGTGACTAACAGGCAGGCAGAGTAGACAATGTGGATGTGCTGTACAAAGGGACAGTTCAGGTCCCTGAAGGGTTGGATAGTGTAAGATCTCAACATGCAATGTATAACTTATAAATTGCTTATTTCTGGACTTTCCACTGGGCCCTTGTTGGCCACTGGTAAGTGAAATGAAGGAAAGCAAAACTGCAGATAAGAGGGACTACTGTAATAATGGTGGTGGTGGTAGTGGTAGGGATAGTAGTAACAGTTACATTTGCAGTAGTAGCAGTAGTAGTGATACTGATAATAACAATAGCAGCAGTAATAATAGTGGTAGTCACTATAGTGAGGATAGTAGTGGCAGTAGGAGCAATAGTAGTAGTAATAGCGGGATAGCAGTAGCAGGTGTAGAAGTAGCAGTAATAGTAGTAGTAACAGCAGTAGTAGTAACAGAAATAGTGGTAAGGATAGTAGTAACAGTGATAATAGTAATATCAGCAGCAGCAACACTAGCAGTATTTGTAGCAGCAGCAGTAGTGGTACCAGTCCCCTCATTGCTTGGAAGAATTCACAAAAATTGGACATATACATCAAACTAAAGTTTTACCATGTGAATTTCATGTTCCATTTTAAATTTTATCCCATTGATTGTTCTATAAATAATTCTCTTAGACATTTAGTAGAGATATATTTATTTTAACCTTTATTTATTTGAAAAAAGTGTTGAAATGGTTCATTCTCCTATAATAGCAGTTCATACGCTCACAGGAGTGTTTTCATCTCCTCTGTGGTAGCTACTATCTTAGGCACAGGAACCAGAGGCTTTGCTCCAGCCTCCACCTCTTCTGAGTTTTCTCTTTTACCTCAGTTTTAATACATAAGTCATAACAATATGACCTTCTAGGACTTTTTAAGGATTCAATGAGTTAATATGCATCAAGTACACAGAAGAGTATCCAGCCTGGAATAATTGCTCAGTTACAGCTGTTGGTGTCCCTTAATGGCTCCTCTGTCCCATGCTGTCTATTTGCACCAGCCCCTTTTTCTCTTAATCAGACATCAAATATTTCTCTATCTTTGACCTGATGGATTGCTTTTAGCTGTTATATTTCATAATCTATTCATCAAGCATTTTGGCATAATTTTTATTGTTTTTGCCAAGGTCCTTTAGTCATGTAAATAGTGAACTTATTTTCAGTGTTTGCTCAATACATGCATTTAGTGCTATACTTTTTTCCTATTTGATTTGTATTTTCTTAATAGCTAATAATGTATCTTTTTATGTCCCAATTGACCATTCATGTATCTCTCTTTTAATGTGTCTTTTAAAATCTTTTTCTTATTTTAATTTTTTTCTTTGTATTGAATAGTACAAGTTTTCTATATATTCTGGATAACACAAATGTTTTCTTTTAGCTTGTGGCATATCCTCTCTTTTTTGTTATCTTTAAAAGTGCAGGTATTTTTAATTTACGTTTCTTTTAATGTTTATAATTTATGAATTCTAAGAAAATTTATGTGCCCCAATCGTCACAGCGTTTGTCTTATAGAAGTCTTATAATTTAAGGTTTTACATTTACATTTAGGTTCTTGATCCATTTAAAGTAAATGAATGTTGTGGGATAGGTTGTTCATCCACCTACTACCACATGTAAGCATAGACTATGGTTCCAACATGGTTTGTTGGAAAAAAGCTATATCTATCATTTGGTTATGTTTTTTTTATTTTTGTATAATGTTTGGTGGGATTTTTGCTGTTGTTTCCTCTTTTGGTTCATTTTGGCTTAGTTCATTTATTATCATTATATGGCTGGTGGTTGTATATTCCTTAACTGTATGTTCAGGAACTACATTAGATATTACAACCTACCTCTGTGTAAAGGGGCACACAGCAGAACACAAGCTCGCTGCTCAGCATTGCTCTTCTTTCGAGGAGTTTGGCCCCTCAAGCATGAATTGTCTATCATTTTTGTTCCAACTATATCTTTGGCATAAAATCCTAGAGCAGCAATCTTTCAGTAAAATCTCTTCATATTAATAAAACTTTTGACATCTGTTCTAAATTGCCTTTCACAAAGACTGAATCCATTTACTCTATCACTGAGGTATACAGCAGAAAGTATATTTACTTATAAAGTGATTAGCTTCTATTGTTTCTTGTAGCAATATAGGCAGTAAACAAAGATGTACAAAATTGAAGGAGTGATTCTGTCTACAAGAAAATTATTCTATATATTAGGGAGAAAATGTAGTGGCCAAGAATCCTTTTTAGCTTAATTTAAAAAAAAAAGATAAATGAATGGCTTTTCCTTAATGAACTCCAAGCATCATATAAAGATCACTGTAAATTTAAACTAGACAGTATATCAAAGAATAATATTACAGAGAATTTATGGTTTCACTTATATCACTTGGCCATGAAAAGAACTAAACCTTTTTGTGCCTTTCACTGTTTTGTGTAGATTTTTTCATCAAGGCATAAATGATAGTTCATGTGTTTTAATAAACTGTGCACGATTTGAGGTTTGGAATGCTACTTGTTCCCAATTACATGTAAGAGCTCCTATTGTGCTGTTGGTACTTAATAAAAGTGTGTTGAATGAATGTTTCATATGGGATCTAAACTTTGCAACATCAGCAAAATCTTTAATCTAAATTATGTCATCAACAGAATTGCCTTTTCCTGAAAAATTTTTTATGAGTAACAAATAAGATCCTCTTCTGTTGATCAAGACTTTATTGGTGCATTTAAGAGATGGAGAGGCAGCTGGGTGCAGTGGCTCATGCCTGTAACCCCAGCATTTCGGGAGGCCGAGGCGGGTGAATCATCTGAGGTCAGGAACTCGAGACCAGCCTGACCAACATGGGCAAACCCCGTATCTACTAAAAAAATATTTAAAAATTAGCCGGGCGTGTTGGCACATGCCTGTAACCCCAGCTACTCGGGAGGCTGAGGCAGGAGAATTGCTTGAACCCAGGAGGCAGAGGTTGTGGTGAACCAAGCTCGCACCATTGCACTCCAGCCTGGACAGGCAAGGGCAAAACTCTGTCTCCAAAAAAAAAAAAAAAAAAAAAAAAAGATAGGAAGAGGCCTGGACTAAGCTTCACAGGTCAGTACTGAATAAAAAGAATCACATAATTTGTTATCTCAATTATTGGTTGAATATACATTTTCATATATTATCTAACTTCAGGGTCTTTTCTTGCTACTACAGCTAGTATACAAATAAGAAGAAATTATTATTTTTATAATGTCAAATCTGAGACTTAAAAAATTCTGGCAATCTGCCATGATTCCTGCCTTATGCCCCCAGTATCTATGATGTATGGGTATGCGTGAGCCTGAGAACAATTGTGGTTCCTGCAAACGTGGGGAGAGGACTCGGTTTGCACATACTCTACAATGCATTAGAGAAGCCGGAAGAGGTGTTTACCTACTTCCCTCATATGTCTTAGTCAAGACTCTCCTTGCACCATAATAAAAGCCTCTTGGCCTACTTGGCCTTGGATATTAAATATGTCTGCAGAGCTTCAGGCATATCCTCACAAAGGTTCTCTCTAAGCACACTTTTTTTACAGAGCAATGGAACCCAAAGTATTGATGAAACTATTAATCAAAACGTCATTCCTTCAAATGTTATATTATGGTATTCAATATTCTTGTGACAGTTTGATTTTAAAGGAGCTAAACTTCATTTTTTTTTAGATGAAAAAGTCTCAAAAAATCTCAACAACTAAATGTCCTAAGGGATGAAAATTTTCCAAGCTACAGGCATTCTGTTGAATTAAGATAAATCTATGGTAGGCGTTCAGGGAAAATCTCTTACAAATAACTAGCCCAATAATGTCGGCGATGATTGTTTCTGCCTCAACAACTTGGTCACCATTTACTCCTTTGTTTACTCAGGTAACAGTATAGTTACATATATGGCAGGTTAAAAAATAACACAGGACACATCTAGCAAAAATATTATTCGAATCTGTAAACTGCAAAGCTACAAGCCATGGAGCGTATGGAGTAGAGGGAACCAAAAGCAATATTACCAAAAATAGTATCTAATGCTTTCCCTGAGAAACTGAGGATACTTGTCCATATGTCTGAAATTTAATTTTGTGTGAGTTAATACAGTTTTTTTATTAATTTCTGTTATGTACAATGCATACAGTTTCATATGTAATGTTTATTCATTTAATGTTTGGTATGAGCAGTCTTAGTACATCAATACTAATAAATAATTTGAACAAGAACCATTGATTTAGTTCATGATTCTGTGGGTGGGAAACTCAGTCTGGGTTCCATCTGGTAGTTCTGCTGATCTTTGCTATTCTGGCTCGCACACTGTGGTCAGCTGGAGAGATGGCAGGTATTGATTGGTCCAGATGGTCTCATGCTTAACAGTTGTATGGCTGTTAGTTGGGGCAATAAAGGGTGACTGAGTAATATATTCTTGTTATCCAGCAGTGTGCACAGAGGTTGACTGCACTGAAGTAACAGTTTCCAAAAGAGTTAGCAAAGTGTACAAGACCTCTTGATGCTGGATTTGGGACTGACTCACCTTCATTTCCCCACATTTCATTAGCCAAAGCTTGTTCATAGGACTGGGGAAGGTAAGGGGTAGAAAACATACTCTACCCCTCAAAGAAGGACATGGAAAGTTATGTTACAAAGCACAAAAATCAGGGAAAAGTGAAGATTTGTGGCTGACTTTTCCATCTATGAGAAGTCACTTAAGTATTTTTGAGAAAGGTTGTGACAAAATAAAATTAAACACAGAATAAAACAAAAGGTAAATTTTGTATATTTATGTAAAACCATTGGTGTTTATGAAAATGGTATGAAAATCCACATTTAGCTTTACAATGTCTCTCTTGGTTACTACCTTGTCTTCTTCATTATGTAGCACAAATAACATTGTTCACACCTGCTGGTAGGGTACATTAGGATGGTGAGGACCTTGGAAAAGACAAAGGTTCAAATCTGATATCCACATATAACTGATCAAAGTAAGTTGTCATTATTTTATTTATGCAAGCATTTAAATTTAAAATACCTTTTAGTGATGATTGCATGAGATATTGCAGCAGTCAAAAATTCTCCATTATTCAAAAATAAACATTAGCCTCATTAATTTCTTCTCATTGTTTGACCTATTGTTTGACATTCATGTAGGCTGGTTTTTTAGTAATGAAATTTTGACTTTTACTTTGTAGAAATATTTTCATATCACCAACACATTCAAAGGTTGGTAAAATAATGAAATGTCTTTAATATTTGAGAGAAATCTATTTTAACTCACTAAAATTAGTTAATAGATTTTGTTATCTTTCACTGTGCTTCTGATGTTAAAGGCAAGACAGACAACACTAGCTGAAGTCCAAATTAAAGTAGCTTCGTAAGCATTGTTCTTTTTCTCCAAATTAACTCTATTTGAAATGTCTCAAATCCAAATTTACCAAAGAAAGGTTACAGCATAATAACATAGATGTGATATATCACCTTCAGATCTTCTGCTGGGGCCCAGTCATGAGAGCATTGCCACTGGTGTTAACCCACAATCTCCCTCAGCGAAGCAGTCCTCACACCATGGCTGCTCTAGATACCAGTGCTTTCCTTATTGGGTCCTGACCATACATTCTTGCAGCCTCCCCAACCAACCACCAGTGTTCACTTGGCAAATATCCTCAGTTGTCATACACATGGAACCCTTTCACACCACCTGCGGCATGCCATCATGGTTTTCTGTATTGTTTTATTATGTTTGCTTTTGTTTTTGCTGATGAGTTCTGTATCCATAAGGACTCTAGCAGGAGTGAGTGGATCTTCTCAAATGTCTCACCTAAGGTGTTTTTAACAGAAGGACTTGGACCCTTTGCAGAGGTGTGTGTGGAAGTTATGAGAACCCACAGAGAATGGGAAAAAAAACCACAGAAAGTAGAAACTGAAAGAAGGCATTAACATTCTTATGCTTGAAGGGAGAAAGGAGAGTGAGTATTGCCAGAAGATAAGGGAACTGTACCAGCGGAGTAAAGTCATCCAAGGCAGAGCTGGGGTTGCAGGTGGAAGAATGCAACCTTGGCTCAAGAATGGCATGGATGGAAAGGAAAGGCGGGAGGATGGAGGAAATATCCAGAGATCACTTTCTCTTTCTGCTTTCAAATTTTCAAACTCAAATATAAACTAAGGGTAAAGAGTTCTGGGTAATGTAAGCCACAGAGATAAGCCTTCTGGGGCACAGACACAATCAGCAGAGCAACATGAATAAATGCCTCTCAACCTGAAAATAGTAAAATAAAACTCGAAAAGCTTTAAAGCCTACCAGTCCTAAGCAATGCCTGGGAATAAGAATTGACCGGCATTAGGAATGATTTTTATTTGTAAATTGATTGAGCTGGTGTAACTTAATTGAGGAATGTTTGAGCAAAGTAGAGTTTGTGTTCTAGGTGAATGTTATGGTTTGGCTGTGCCCCCACCCAAAACTCATCAACAGGTGTAATCCAAATTGTAATTCCCAAGTGTCCAGGGAGGGACCTGGTGGGAGGTGATTGGATCAAGGAGGCGGTTTCCCCCATACTGTTTTCGTGATAGTGAGTGAGTTCTCAGGAGAACTAATGGCTTTATAAGTGTTTGGCAGTTCCTCTCCTGTGCTTCACTCTGTTTCCTGCTGCCTTGTGAAGAAGGTACCTGCTTCCCCTTCTGCCATAATTATAGGTTTCCTGAGGTCTCCCTAGCCATCCAGAACTGTGAGTCAATTAAACATGCTTTGTTTATAAATTACCCAGTATCAGGTAGTATCTTTACAGCCGTGTGAAAACAGACTAATAGAACAGTGGATGTGGTCAGTCAAGTAGGCAGGAGAAAGTTCATACAGAAATGTAATTCTAATTTCTGCTAAGTGACAGCACTAAAATACTTGGATTCTCATTGCTCTAGCACGCTCCTCCTTCCTGGAATTATTTTAGAAAAGTGAAGTCTAGAACTATTTTTGAAGGAAATACTAGGCCAGAAGGAGAGACATTAGAAGACATCTCTTTCATTTTTAGAAAATTGTTATATAAAAGAAAGCTTTGAAGTGGTTTGTGTGGCTTTGCAGAAGAAGATATTATAAAATATTCAAAGCAATTAAGAGATGTCTACATCTGCTTGGGTTTCCACATAATAATGCCATAGACTGGAAGGATTAAGTAACAGAAATATACTTTCTCACAGTTCTGGAGGCTGGAAAGTGCAAGATCAGGGTTCCAGCAGGATTCAGTTTCTGGTGAGGACTCTCTTCCTGGCCTGCAGAGTGCTACATGCTTGCTGTGTTCTGATACGGCAGAAAGCTCTGGTGTCTTTTTCTTACTTTTTTTTTTTTTTTTTTTTTGATGGAGCCTCGCTCTGTCGCTCTGTCGCTCTGTCACCAGGCTGGAGTGCAGTGGCGTGATCTCAGCTCACTGCAACTTCTGCCTTGCTGATTCAAGCAATTCTCCTGCCTCAGCCTCCTGAGTAGCTTGGATTACAGGCACGCGCCACGCCACCACTCCCAGCTAATTTTTGTATTTTTAGTAGAGACAGGGTTTCACCATGTTGGCCAGGCTGGTCTCGATCTCCTGACCTTGTGATCCACCCACCTGTGCCTCCCACAGTGCTGGGATTACAGGCATGAGCCATTGTGCCTGGCCTTTTTCTCTTCTTATAGAGACACCAGTTCTACTGGATCAGAGCTCCACTCTGATGACCTCACTTAACCTTAAACTTTCTTAAAGGCCCTATATATTTAATATAGTGACACGGATGCTAATTTTTTCAACATGTAAATCTTGTAGGAACACAATT